>NC_090737.1:23765044-23872191 GCF_036898095.1 Palaemon carinicauda
CAAGAAACCTCTTCTCAACTGTTTAAGTCATCCAAAAGCAATAAATGTATAGTACAAGGTAGGCTGTAAAGAGTTAGAGGTAAAAGGATTTAAGGTAGGTATTATTTGCACAAAGACTTAGGTGCACAACAAAACACGAGAAGAACTATCCTAACCCAGATTTGACATCAGAATTCTGTTAGCGAAGGCTAATATAGGTAAAAAAGAAAAAAAATCATAAAGGTGCTATATATAGAGCATCATGAGTGATTAAGCATTCTATCGGATCCAAATTATTTTGCTACAAGGTGGAAGAATTAGGTTGAGGATTTTAATATTACTCGGAAACGTTAGGTAATACTGTATTAAGAATATGTGGAAGAAAACGTTATTACAGCATAATGCAGGTCTAGAAGTCTATGGCATTTTTAAGACCTTGTAACTAGCAAGGGACACAAGTAAAGCTGCAATTGAGGTTCTTACCCCTTACTTTGCTCCCCAAGTCAATAAATGTAATTTTGAATTTAAAATTTGTTTTCTACTACAGTACTTGCCTGCACAATCAACATTTGCCATTAGATCTTGCTGCAGTAACTTGGCTTCTAATTCAATTTAATTGTGTTGTAATTCATTTACATATGTATAATATACACACCAAGTCCCAAATGACCTAAGATATAATTGCATCAGTTGATTAAAAAAATGTTCTTGTTAATTAATGATAGAACCATCTATGATTCTGTTAATTTAATGAACATTTTGATAATTGTCTATGCATGTCATATGCTAGTTATCTAGCCTTGATGTTTGTTTACAAAAATGTGTTCTGTTGGCTCAATTTTTGAACAGAATGATAGGAGAGTGATGTAAGGTGATCAAGATCACTCTGCACTCATGTGGTATCCTCCTTGCAAACCAACAGATTACTACAGTACTACCCTGTCGCTCCACCAGGAATCACCACTTCTGATCATGCAACGGGTGTGAGCAGATATCCTGTTTACCTCTCCCGGGTTTTGCATTTAATTCAACTAGGAAGCTTTCTCATTAACAATCACCATTCAAAATGATTCAAGTCTTTGTGGAGTATTCACAGCAAAGAACACTAAGAAGGATTGGACAGTGATTTAGACTAAGAGTTTTTCACCTGCAGGTATCAGATCGGCTGTCCCTTGACTTTGGACTGACCTCCCCATTGCACTTGCACTGCAAGGCTAAGCTATCCTGGGTATTTAATTGACAATGTATGTTTGTTAATCAGGACTTTTTCTGAAATTTTCAATTAAACTTCATAGTAATGTTATAGTTGAACTTTTACTGTACAGTACACAGAAACTAGTAGAAAACAAATTTTAACAGTGGTACCTTGGTCAATGAAATATTTTATAATCCTGAAAATGTGAACTTTCTGTTGGAATATTAGAATGGATTTTTGGCTGTATTGCCTGGTGCTAGGGCTGTAAACCCACTCAGCACCCAAGTGTATATGGGGTAAAACCCTAATTGTTCCGTAACTGGAATACAAACCAATGCCATTTATAGGAGGGGTTTAGGCAAAGCTGAAAGGATGAGCCATTAAAATTTAGCGAGGGTTAACTACCCATCCCGCTAGTTAACGGGGTGGTGGGAGTGTTGCTACCCCTCCCATTTGCACACCTGTGATTGTGAACACTTTGCTTTTGGCTCGGATGGAGTTTGGTTGCCACTGACTTTCATCTTCTCCAATTTTTGGACTGCCATTAACTACGTTTTTGCTTTTTCTTTCAGTGTATGCGTGTGTGAGCTGTGTTCTATGGCCATGTGGACTTGTTCGGGAACTTAAGGCTGCACCTGCGGAAAGTTTATGTCTGCTGTGGAGATGGATCCCCACAGCCTTTGCCCCATCTGCAGAGGACAGAGCCGTAACGAAGATAGTAAGTGTAGTGAGTGTCGGGAGTGGTCTTCCTCCCAGTTGGGAAAGGTATGGGCTTAGACGGAAGAAGTAGCCTAAGCGGGATTCATCCCCTTCTTCCTCCGCCTCCCAACCTTCATCCGAAGCTTATACTCGGACGGCTTCCTCAGGGGGCCCGATGAGTAGTAGAGTAGGCCAATTAACTCCTGGCCAACCTTGGTCCTTGAGAAACGGTGCTGCCTCACCTAGTGGGGTTGCTCCGGCTCTCCCTCCTGAGTAAGGCTGTTTCTCTTTCTCCTCTTTTATAGCTCTGGTCGTCATTGGGTTTGCCCGGTAAACCTTCCAAGGAGGCATTGCAGCGGTTTTTGCACCAGGGTGCTGACCTTCAGCACGCATCAGTTTCGGACGTTTCCTTATCCGTCATCAATGTCGTGGCATAGGAGAGTTCTTCTGCTGGCCTGCCAGATGCTTCTGCCAGTGTCTGCTCCTCCATCTTCTGCTGCCAAGGTCTTCGCTCCTTCCCCTGATGATCATCTTTCGGGGGGGAAAACAAAGTCCGTGTCATGTCTCTCCGATGAGAGTTTCTCTTCTGAGTAAAGGGTCTCGCATAGAGACTCCTCTTCGGAGACCTGCTGTCGATTAGCCTGCTGATCACACACTTCTACATCGTCGTGTCAGCGGCAGGCGACCTCGCCGTGTCCGTCCTCCTCTTCGCCTTCAGGGTGCTCTTGCCCCCTCGGCTAATAGACGTCTCTTCACCTCCATTCCTCAGTCTTCTTCGGAAGAAACTGTTTGACCTTCGCCTCCGTCTCCGATCTTGTCTCGTCACTCTACGTCTCACCAGGCTCTTGCCTAACGCTCTCCAACTCGACAGTCTCGCCATCGTCCAGCAGAGCGTGAATTGCTTACGTGTTTATCTTGTGAATCGCCTGACCTTCGTCATCGAGCGCCTTCTCATGTACCACCTAAGCGGTTGATTACTGGTGAATCACTTTCAGTGCGTGAATTGCCTGACCTTCGGCATTGAACTACTACTACAGCTGCTGCTGCTTCTTCTTTGTCTACATCATTTCCCACTTCTATGTGGGGTCGATGCTTTCTCCATCTACCTCTGTCCTACACCACATCACCGGTTTATCCCTTTGATCGAAGGTCATCCTTGATACAGTCCATCCACCTTCGCTTTGGTTTCCCTCTCCTCGCCCTTTTCCAGTCATTGTCCCCACATTCAGAGTTGCTACTCTCATCCTCTCCTCAGATATTTTCCTCTGAGCTTGCCTCTTTAACCCAGCCCGCCCATGACTGGGTAGCCCTTGCCGATTTTTCGGAGGGATCAGGCGAGGTCCTAACGTGTCGCTTAAGGAGAACGCCCTAGCATTAATTTCATTCTTATATTCACTGACCATAGTTGTTTTGACTAAGTTTTAATGGCCGGATGCCTTTCCTGCTGCCAACCCTCCCCATTTACCAGGGCTTGGGACCGGCACGAAGTTGAGGCTGGCTTGCCCCCTTCAGTGGCTGGGTTCGAACTACTTCTAAACCAACGCGTCTAGCTCATGAATCACCTGACCAACGTCAAGGAGCAATTTCTCTTGTACCACCTAAGCATGTGGTTATACATGAATTGCCTGCGTCGTCACTTCCGTGTGGATCGCCTGACCAGCGACAATGACCAACATCTAATGCTCCACCTAAGTGATCGATTGCTCTTGAATCGCCTACGCGTTCGACTTCTCATCATGCTACCACTACGATAGAATCGCTGACAACGCGGGAAGGGCTTCCACATCGGAAATCGCCTGCTCGTAAGGTCGCAACTGCCAGGGAAGGAGGCAGGGGGCAAGTTTCAGGATTCCTAAGCTTCAAGCATTTAGAAGGGAATCTGCTTCTACAGCCCCTAAATGCTCATCGTCTGTTTTGGAGACCCCGTGGAAGGACCGTTCATCCTCTCTCCCTTCAGGGGATATTGCGGAGAGCGCTTCGATGAGTAAGCAGCTGTGGTTCAACACCCTGGTTTGGGTGATAACTCAAGCTTTCGTCCCCATGCTTCCTTCACGTCCGTCGGAAGCCCCAGCGGTTTCAACCGATCCGGGTCTTAGGACCACGACTGCTTCTTTCTCCCTGAAGAGGAAGAGGGGATCTCCTGATAAGGGCCCTTTAACAAGAGTGAAGCTGACCCCGATCAGGACGCTTAGGGTAGAAACCTCCCCTTAGGTTTCACCATCGCTTCGGCCCCTCAATGCCTCTTCCACCGTATCCAGAGGCAATCAAAGGGAAGAGTCAGTGTAGGACTTTCCCCTTCTGTCACCAATGGAAAGACCTCAAGGAGAGAACATAGTCTTACTTACAGCACCTTATTCTCTCCCTTCTGAGAAGGTCACTACATCTAGACCTTCCCCCTTGGAGTCCCTGTTTCCTCCTAGAAGGAACCTATGGACTCTAAGACTATTCCCAAGAGCTCTCTCTAGGGGGATATCTACAAAGCTGCTGGACCAGGTTGGTGCAGCTCGGGGCTGAATCCTGGATGGTGTCCATGTTTCGCTCAGGGTATCGCGTCCTGTTCATTTCATCTCTCCCTCCACGGACCAAGAATCCAGTGCTTGTGAGCTCCTTTGCGATGGGATCAGTAAAGAGGCATGCCCTTCGGGCCAAAGTCTAGACCACGTTGAAGAAGGGGCCTCTTCAGGAGGTCCTCAATGGTTCCCCTGGCTTCTTCAGTCAACTTTTTCTTGTGAAAAATGCATCTGGTGGCTGGAGACCAGTCATCAATCTCTCGGCTCTGAACAAGTTTGTCGAACAGACTTCGTTTAGCATGGAGACGGCAGACATGGTCTGACTAGCGACAAGACCTCAGGACTTCATGTGCACAGTAGATCTGAAGGACACTTACCTCCAGATCCCAATCCATCTGTCTTCAAGGAAGTATCTGAGATTCAACATTGACAACAAGACATACCAGTTCAAGGTGCTGTGTTTCGGCCCTTGCACAGCACCCCAGATCTTCTCAAAAGTGTTTGCCCTAGTGTTATCCTGGGCTCACAGGTTCGGTATCCGTCTCCTTCGTTACCTGGATGACTGGCTGATCCTGGCAGACTTGGTGGCAACCCTTCTTCAGCACCGAGACAAACCTCTGAGGCTTTGCTATGATCTGGAATCATGGTAAACCTCAAGAAATCTTCCCTGTTTCCCACTCAAAGACTGGTATATCTGGGCACGTTATTAGACACTAATCTGCACAAAGCCTTCCCATCAGACGACAGGATAGCAAGGCTAAGGAAAGTAGGAAGACCTTCCCTCATACAAAAAGAACTCCCAGCCCAGCTGTGGCTCTCTAATCAGTCACCTATCATCCTTTGCCCGTCTGGTTCCTAATGGTCGCCTTAGGATTTGATCTCTCCAGTGGCGTTTGAAGTCCAATTGGAATCAGGCCTCCAATTCCCCAGACTCTGATTCCCATGGCATCACAGGAAAAGATGGACCTCGGATGGTAGCTGAGCTGGCAGACGAGAATCTGCTGAAGGGTGTCAACCTTCTTGTCCCTCCTCCCGATTTGATGCTATTCTTGGATGCATCAAAGGAAGGGTGGGGACCCCACGTGGTGCACCACTGAGGCCTTTGGTCAAAGATCAAAATGTACCTTCACATATATCTCTTAAGAGATGAAGTCCATCTTTCTGGGCCTCCGAGAGTTCCACCAGTTCCTGGCTGGTCACTTAGTGGTGGTGATGAGCAACAACACCATGGTAATGGCTTACATCAAGAAGCAAGGAACTACTTTTTCGCAGCCCCTATCCCATCTAGCAGTAGAGATACTAAGATGGGCGGAAGTCCATTCGGTTTCACTGTCAGCTCCCTTCATTCCAGGCAAGAGGAATGTGCTCGCCGACAATCTGAGCAGAGCATCACAGGAAGTGGGTTCCGAATGATCTTTGGATCATCTAGTAGCCAACGAAGTCCTGACTTTGTGGGGTTCTCAGACTGTGGATCTGCTCACAACGGCCCTAAACTTCAGGCTCCTGCTGTACTGTTCCCCAGTCCCAGATCCCAAGGCTCTCAGGCAAGATGTGTTCCAACAACGGTGGGATAATATCGACGTGTACACATTCCCACTGTTCTGTCTCTTGATAAGAGTTCTCAACAAGACAAGAACATTGGTCAATCTTTCAATGACCCTCATAGCTCCACTATGGCATTATACGGAATGGTTCCTGGCCCAGAGTGTCCTCATTCTTCGTAAGCACAGCAGAACCAAGAGGATGGTCACGAAGAAAACTACCTGCATGGATTCGCATAGTTATTGACTTTGCCCAGAATCTCGACTCTCCTCCAACACGTCGTCCCAGAGCTCATGATGTCAGGGGCGTTGCTACGTCCCTGGCCTCGAAAAAGAACTACTCTGTGACGCAGGTATTACAAACGGGTATGTGGAAATGCCAAACTACGTTCACTGCATTTTTTCTGCAAGACGTGACCCATAGGAACCTCGATACGTTCTCTATCGGTCCTGTTGTGGTTGCACAAGAGCTGGTTTAGTACTTCGAGCTCCTTATTGGACAAGTAGCAGAAGGTTGAGGGCATTGGTTATCCGAGTTTTAGTCTGAGAGAATGAAAATTAATGTCTGGCTCTTTTTCTTTCTTCATCCTCCCCTCTATTGGGGAAATCAGCATCCTGGAACCTCTGCACAAGCTGGCCTCAAACCTCTACAGGTAAACCATCGCTCCCTTGTGTAATATAGTATTGTTCCAATACTGTTGCGTCCCCTTACCCTGGTGAGGTGGTATTGGGAATGTCTTGGTCTGGAGTTATTTCCTGCAAGACTCGGAACAACGTTTACCTGGACAGTCACAATGCTAGTTTATCACCACACTCAACTTGGGTAGGCCGTTGACCATGCTTAGGAGGTTTAGCGAAGTGTTAAGGTCTCCTTATTGTTGCACAACATTGAGTACCCTGGGTAAGGCCAAAAAGCCAGATTGGCAGGGACGTCCACCCACCAATGGGTAAGTCACCCCTATAAATAGCGTTGGTTTGTATTCCAGTTAATGGAACAAATGACAAATTCGTAGGTAATTTGTATTTTTCCTAATGAAACAAACCTTACCTGTTTAAACATACTTACCCGCCAACCCTGTTCTCCTTGAAGTCCTATCGCAGCAAAGTGTGTGCAATCACAGGTGTGTGTGCAATCACAGGTGTGTGAGTGGGAGGGGTAGCAAGACACCCCCATACCCCCCACCCCTGCTAACTAGCAGGATGGGTAGTTAACCCTCGCTAAGTTTTAATGGCTCGTCCTTTCAGCTTCACCGAAAGTAATACCCCTGTATCGTTAGGAAAAATGCAATTTTAAACAAAACTTACCCGCTGGTTATATAAGAATGGCTATAGTCCCTGGACGCTCCGGCAGAAATTAAAAAACTCGTGGCAATTGCAGATATGCCAGGTGTACACTAGCGCCCTGGCGGTAGACAGGCCAAACTATTCCAACCAATTCAGACCTTTTCTGCCGCTCTCGCGAGCAACAAGTATTGGAGTTCACTCGTGATTAACCTGGATTTTAGCAATATTTTGGTGATGTACTTCTATTTTTCGGGTTCTGGCATTCGCTTATTTGTTTGTTTGATCTGTGATCACGTGTTTATAACTTAAAAGGTAGGATTACAAATTTTTCAACCTATTTTAAAGCTAACGAAAGCATAATGGCGAGATGTAAACATCTCGCCCATTGATGACGTCACAGCCTTATGATGTAAGCTAAAAGTCTGACTTGCTTTTTACAAAGAATGATAAGTGAATACTTTCTTACGAAGTATTAAGTCATAATTTAAAGGATTTTGTCATTTTAAGAAATTTTTTTGTCCTTTTTATACTTTTTCTTTGGATAATCTTCAATCTGTTTTCAAAGATTAACTAGCGTTCAGATTATTTATTCTACGCAGTTTTCAGTCTATCGTTGCGATATTACAATTTCTCTTTGTATCGATTTTTATGAATACATTCTTCTTACAAACTCTAGTTTTAAATTGTAATAGATAAAAGGAACATGTTATTTTGCAATTAATTGATCCTTTTAGTTTTTTTTTTTTTTCTTTAATCAGAGATTAAAAAAAGTTACGGTGCAGTTAATGTTTATACGACGTAGTATTCTTGACAATCGATATAGACTCACGGTTCTGTGTATCGTTGAAACAATTCAACACTTTTGAATTCCAAAAAGAAGGATGTTGTTCAGATAGCGCTCGCGTCGTGGCGTGGGTGGTGCGGCGATGGGGATGTGTCTAGGGCCTCTGTATCGGCCCATCCCTTTGGCGAAGGAATTAACTAAATGGAAGACAACCTGTGAATAGTGGATTTCACGCGCCTTTGCTTTATACACGACACCCAAAAGGTGCTCGCGCGAGGGTTGTAACCTCAGCATTCCATGCTTTTATCTTTCTCTGGTATAATTGGAAGGTTTTTATCAGAAAAGGTATACAAGAAGGACTTTTCGCCGGGCGCCACAGGTCTCTCCCCAGAAATAGATTTTTCCTTCGTCAAAATCCCTTACTTATTGGTTTTTGGAATACTGGAATTTTTCGTATAATAATTATAGACGTTCCAATTGTTACTGGTGATAATTCGCCTTTTATTGGAACCCCTTAATATAAGGGTTGGTTTGAATATATGAATTAGATATATTCTATTCCTATTCGGGTAATATGTTAATATTTTATATTTAATATTTTGTTGCATTTATATGGGATTCAGTGACTTTTGCATTCCCATTCAAACCCTTGACAGAATAGTAAGTCTCTCTCTACGGGGATCATTTTGTTGGAGAGCGTGTTTAAACAATTATGAAATTATCATTTTTACCAAAGAGTAAAATGCAAATTTTTAGTGCTAGATTAGTGCAGTGAATTTTATTCAATTCAGTGGAGGGTGCTTCTGTTCGGACCTGTTGTTATCCTAGCCTTAGACCTCTTTCAAGCTCCCGGACCCAGGGGAGAAGTTAAGTCGAGCGGCGAAAGGAATCGAGAGGTGTAGCCTGGCGTTTACCTTCTTGTAAGACCCGAACAGAAGTCCCCTCGAGCGTTTTCTGTCGATCCCCAGAACGCTCACCCTCGCTATAGGTAAAGCGGGGGGAAAGTGTTTTCTAACATTAATCGAGGACGCACATCAGGAGCAAAGCTGAAAACAAAATTAGAATCCTTCTTAGTGTGTTCCGATTCATGCAGCGTGGACGTGGTGCCGCCGCTTCCACCAGAAGGGCGTTCGTCTCCCGAAAGTGGGGAGCGCTATGGAATCGACGAAGAAGGCGGGTTCGTGTTTGAAAATGCTGCACGCGTGTCGCCTAAGATTGATCCTAATTGGTCTTTGCTGTTAGACATGAAACAGCAACTATCTTCGTTTATGCAGTCTTATCAGCCTGCCATTGGCAGTGCGGTTGGGTGTCACGATTCCGGTTTTGACGCGGTGTCACACAGGTGACTTGCCTATTTCGGTGATGACTCGTTGTCGCACAGGCGGCCTACCAGCCGCAGTGTTCAATGGCGGGAGAAGGTGGATGCATCGCTTCGAGTACCTGCTTCTCAACGTCAGCCAACCGCTCATATCGCCGAGTGTCAGTCTATCCAGGCGCGCCGACGATCGCCAGGCAGCAGAGCATGCCACCAAGCGGCATGACAGACAGCAGCGTCAGTCAGACGCGGTAGCGGGACGGAGCGGCAGCGTCAGCCAGACGCGGTAGTGGGCCAGAGCGGTAGCGGAGCTGAGCGGCAGCGTCAGTCAGACGCTACGCTACCCATGACGATAGACTTTGATGTCTACATGACCATGTACGTCTAGCGTTGGAACATTGTTGCGCCAGACGCTATATTAAGAAATAAATCTTAACTAGAAGGATATTATGTTCTCAGAGCAAGGCCTGCTGGGCTAATTCTTGGCTGGGAGAGTTAAAATTAAAACCTCGAAGCAGTGAGGTCAGAATTCAGAATCCTAAGGAGTTGACTCCTAGGAATCAAGACTTCTCTACCTAGGATGGAGACTTGTAGGAGGAAGGGAGTGACTTCCAGAAACTCATGAGAGTTTTTCTGAAGAGTTTCCCTTTTATTTTGTACCTGCTGCTCCTCGTTTCGACTTCAGAGTTTTTTTGCTAGGTGTGTCGAAGGGGTGTCTTGTTTATTTTATTATTATTACTAGCCAGGCTGCAACCCTAGTTGAGAAAGCAAGATACTTTAACCCAAAGGGCTCCAATAGGGAAAGAGGGCTCAGTGAGGAAATAAGAAAATAAATAAACATTAAATCGTTCCCAGTAGAGTAACAGTGCAAAGAGACAGCGCTGATAGGTCAGTGCAATAAGGCGTCCTCAATGCAGCATAACGAACCTAACTGTAGAGGTTGGTGCAGCAGCGCCTGCAGCTGCAACAGCAGGAAGTGCATTAAGGCCTTTATGAGAATAGAGCGTAAGAGTATATCTCCCACAACGGGCTGATCTTTTATGATTTAATGTGATATAGTTAAAAACGCAAATGTTCAGTGGCTCGTAAACATAGCGCAGTGCACTGGAGGATATGTTCGTTCGTGTCCGTCTTACTCCTAGCCCGACACCTCTTCCTTTCTTCCCAACCCCTGGGAGAAGGAATGTCGGAAGGCTAAGGTATATCGCGGACCTTGTGCGCTAAACGTATGTTCCACCGAGCGATCCTGTCGATGCAGTCCAAGACATTCGCTCTCGGTAAAGGTGTTTTCTTCGCCTTCGATTGACGAACTATGACGTTACAACCATGTGACGTAATCTCTTATGCAAAGCGAAATTTGAATGTCTTGAAGCGATCAGTTCATCATCGCTATGGCATCACGGATCTTGTGACATTTTTCTGCGTAATGGGACGCAGTTCCCTGACGAGGATGGCGTTTTGCCTTTCTGCTAGACTAGGAAGTTACTCGTCATGAACGTGCACGAACAGGACTTACCCTCGCAGCAAGCGTGTCGCGATGCTTAAGGTGAAAGCAATCGAGCGTTTTTTCTTCCACGAGAGAGGCGGAAGTCGGACAAGTCGCATACAAACCTTTCTCATGCACTTTCCGAGAAGAAAGCGTTCGTCCTCGTCGAAGGACGCAAAACCTAGACTTGGTTGACACTAACCAATACGTCCTAGACCTTTCATGAGTTGTATATTTCCTAATAACCTATCCTGCAGTAACTGATGTTCGCCGGAGGTTTTCTTTTCGGAAGAAGGCGATGTGTCGGCACCAAAAATCGCGTAAGACTCGTAGTTCATCAGGGGAAAAGGTGCTCAGTTTACTTCTGTTCACGCGTCTTCTCCTCCCCCAGATTGGGGGAATGTCGAGTACTTTCCTCTGGAGGCCATCGACTACTGTGGACGATATCTCGCAGCATTAGGTACGTTCAGGTCGCGCACAAGGCACGCTGGAAATGTCATAAGGACTTTCCCAGGTCGGTCACGGGACTACAGTTGATGATCTCTCACAGCGATCGCTCACGCTTGAGTTAGCGCACAGGTGCCCTGCAAGTGTATGTTATGTCTGAGCTAAAGAGGTCAATTTCATCTCTTTTTGGCGCTTACGATTCTCGGGTGGAAAAATTTCACCTAAAAGAATCTAAGGACAGCTATAGATCAAGAAAACGGTCTTCTGATAGTATCAGACAGCGTAGTTCTCCGATACTCTGCAACGCTTCCTATTAGCGGTCAGCTCGCATTACGGAAAGCGTTAGGGTGGACGCATGTGGCAGTCTAGTCTCCCTCACGGCAGACGCAGACGCCAGTCTGGTCTCTCCCTCACGCAGTCGCAGACGCCAGTCTGGTCGTATGCTGGACTCTAACAGTCAAAGTTGATCTTTTCAACAAGTTGTCTCACCTTCGCGTTCTGCGGGACACGCGACTACCGCTCATACGGACGCATGCTACACACGGACAGCTCTCGGCAAACTGATCAATCTGAAATCCCACTGCAACCTAGACACATGTGTCAGCCTGGACATATGCTTGATAAGGTCAGTCAGGTTTTTTCCCCTCGTCATGATAGACAAACAGTTGCTCTTTTGCGCCACTGACCGGACGCGGTACTGTCGCCTCCTCGCGGCACGCTGTAGATTTGCAACAGGCGGGACGCAGACAGCTCACTGTAACCTCACGGCAAGGTGAACGCATACAGAACGCTGACACCTTACGGCAATGCAAACGCATGCGGCAATCTAGTCACATGCTAGACGCATACAGTCAAGTCTTTTTCTCACAGCAGTATAGACAGATTGTTGTCTCTCCTTCGCGACTCTGGCCGCGCAGCTAACGCTCCCTCGCGTCAAGCTTTGGGCTTAAAGTATATTGAACACTCGCTGGTTACACGCGATCAGGTCTTAACCTCACAGCATGAGATTCACGTTGTTGATGCTACTTTTCAACAAGCCTAGCTTCGATATCGGTTCCTTGCGACTGATCTAGATGCGTTTCGGGAGGCGGTATAGATCTTGACTCTCCCTCACGGCATGTTGAGCATATGCAGCATGCTGGAACCATACTGGACTCGTGCTGGGCCCATGCTGGAAGCATGCTGGACGCATGCCATCGGACCGTTTCCCCGCGTCAGGATTGCGAACGTCTTGTTTTAAACCATCAAGCTTTAGGTCTGGCTGCCTTCAGTCTTTCGGAAAATCCCTAAGATCTAGAGGGTTGTTCGAAGGAGGCAGCTAAGGCTATTGCTTGTACAAAGGACTTTTACCTCAACGTTTTGCAGCCCAAATAGGTTTTAGGGAGTGGTGTAGAGCTAAATCAGTCTCGAGCTAAATCAGTCTCTTCATTCAGTAACTCTACAACACAAGTGGCCGAATTCTTCTTAGACCTTAGAAGAAAGCACATTTTTTCCTCCTCGACCATCAAGGGGTACGGGAGTATGCGGGCAGCTGTCTTCAGACGCAGGAAATTGGATCTATCAAATAAAGACCTTCTAGATCGTCTCAGATCATTTGAGATGACTAAGAAGCGTCAGCAAGATTCGCCAGCCTGGAATTTAGAGGTCGTTTTAAAATTCTGCGGTAGTGACAGATTCGAGCCTTTACACTCGGCTTCTTTTTTTAAGATCAGACTTTGATGACCTTTTCTTAGTAAGTCTCGCAACAGCTGAGAGTCAGTGAAGTTCACTCTTTTAGCAAGAACATGGGCTTCAGAAATGGATAAGCCATATGTTCCTTGCAACTTGGATTCTTGGTCATAAGCAAACGTCTTTCTCATCCATGGCCTAAATCTTTCGAGATCACTATTCTCTCGGATATGGTTTGTGAAGAGTTGAGGAGAGTTTTTTGTCCGGTTAAAGCGATGAAGTTTTGTCTGGACAGGACTAAAGGAGTTAAGAGATTATTCAGAGGCTCCTTGGTTCGCAGTCAAGAAGCCTGCGCTACCTATGTCTAAAACGCCCTATCATTTCTTATAGACTTTAATTGTAAAGGCTCACTCACACTGTGGTGAGGCAGACCTTAAGTTGTCGAAAGAGTAAAGACTCATGAAGTTAGAGCTGTGGGAACTTCTGTAACTTTTAAACAAAGCTGTTCTCTGCAAAGCATTGTGCATACAGCCTTTTGAAGGGGTAATCCTGTATTCGCCTTGCATTACTTATACCGTATCCAGTCTCTTTGTGAGGACTGCTACACTTTGGGATCATTTATAACGAGTGCAGTAGTAGGTGAAACATCTACCACTACATTTCCCTAAATCCCTATTACCCCTGTTCTCCTCTTGGAACTTTTATATATGTTTTTATGATTGTATGTGAAGATTGGTCGACAATCTTCCGCAATCTTTGATTTAGTCAGGTGGTCATTTTGTTCCTTGAGAGCGCCCAGAACAAGGGTATTAGTTGAGGTCCTGTCAAGTTATAGGTTATTGCACTGTTTGACAGCTCCTAGAGATCTTCAGCCCCCTGGGTGGACCGCTGGATCTCGTAAGGATAGCAGACAGAATGAGACAGAGAACCATTGAAGTTAGCTTCCTTATCAGGTATGAACCTCTTAAGTGGTTATACTTAACTCTTAAGTGAATTTCCAATTATGTTGCCGTCTCTGACCCACCACCAAGGGTGTCAATCAGCCATTCTTATATAATCAGCGGGTAAGTTTTATGTTTAAAAACAATTTCATAATAAAATAAATTTTTTAACATACTTACCCGCTGGTTATATAAGTTATAATCCCACCCTCTCCTCTAGAGACCAAGGGGCATGGAAGGTCTGAATTGGTTGGAATAGTTTGGCCTGTCTACCGCCAGGGCGCTAGTGTACACCTGGCATATCTGCGATTGCCACGAGTTTTTGAATTTCTGCCGGAGCGTCCAGGGACTATAGCCATTCTTATATAACCAGTGGGTAAGTATGTTCAAAAATTTATTTTATTATGAAAAAATCATATTACCTCCGAATTTGTCATTTTCGGTATGATAAGTCTACATTCTAAATGGTTCTCACCAACACTAAGCCCTCTCAGATAACGTAGGTGCGGAGGAGAGGCTTAAAATCGGTACGCTGTTTGGCTGACCTGGTATATCTGGACCGTGGCTGCAATACACCCCTTCCCTAGTAAAACTTACATTGCACTAATTGCACATTATGCCTACGGTGGGGAAATAGGTTAAATAAACAATGTTCTAATTACTGTTCCTTTTATTGGCCCAAGCACTTCTTGGCATCCATGATATTTTTTTGTACTTTTTTGAATGCTCAATATTTTTTTTATAATTTTCTTGTATTGCAATGTCACTAAATCTAGCTATATACAATGAAGAATTGCCTTTGAAAATAGGGTCGTCATCAGGAGATCAATCATAAGGTCAAGAATTGGCCGCCTTTGTGAAAGTAGTCATCAGGAATGTATCCATCAAAGAAGAGAAATACCTTTAAGTTAAAGCCGTGTCGTCAGCAACAAAACCTTTTTATATTCTGCATTGAGATACCAGTATTACATGTCAAAATTCCTCCTGCATGTGCTCAATGTTTTGCTTTATATTGGTAAAATTGTGCAAACTTCCGAAGTAAAATATTGTTAATTTCAATATTAAATCCTTATTCATTAAAAAAAATTTTACCCTGGGGAAGAGCATAGGATGTGAAAATAATACTTAGGACTAATTGTTTCAGGTTCACTTATTTCCCAAAAATTTTTTTGAAGGGGAAAGTATTTTTGTTATATTGTGCTTTATAATTTATCTCTCTCCAGTTCTACAAGTAATTTCAATTGTTTTGAACTTTTTTTTTCAGATTACCATGATTCCTTGCATACCTGATACAAATATTGTAGTATATTTACAATATCAGAAAAGAATATAATTACATGATGCAGTTATTTTGTGTTCTTAGCAGAATTAAGTATAATATGAATTTTTCCGTTAGGACACATCACCAATTGAAAAGACAAAATGTGGAGGGGTAATTGTAACTAACGTGTGCGCTTAACGTCATCCTTACTGGGATAAGCATTTTCTTAAACAGTTGATATGAAGTTAATTAATGTTTTGTTAAAATGTGAAGTTGAATTTTTTTTAAACTGTGTTCATGGGAAGACTTCAACTATGCAATTTTGATATACAGTATAGTGAAATGTATTTTTTAAAGTTAGTGAGCTTGGTTTTTGATGTGGTAAAAAGATGCCATTTTTCAATACCATTCAGGGAAAATTCTACACGAGTAGTGTTTCTTTAGAGATGCAGACTTTCCATCCTCGTAGACTATCATTTTCATTCGTAAGAACATATATCCATATAAATACATGCACCCACAACTAACATACAATCCTATCAATTAAATGCACTTTACGGGATGAAAAGTTTCCTGTGTGGACAGAAAACATGGCTTTTGTAAGTTTACTTTTGATGTTTACTGCCTAATATAAGTGGAGCTTTCATGAATGCATTTTAAACTGAAAAGTAAATGCATTCCACAACTTCCTTTAAGGACTGTATATGTAATCATTAGTTGGCAAGCATTATATTTTTATAATATGATGATGATGCAGAAGACAAAATTGTGGTACTGTAGTGTACTTATATACAAGAATTTGGTTGGAAGTGATGGAGGTAAGGAATACAAAAGTGAAGTGTGCCTTGAATAAAATTAAATATGGTAAAGCTCCAGGTCCATTAGTTTCAAGTTGAAATGGTCAAGATACTAATTTATCCAGGGGGGGGGGGGGGTGCTGGATTTATTAATAGTGATATGGGAAGGAGAAATAGTGTCTAAAGACTGGGAGGAGAGACTAATGATATCTACACTCATGAAGAAAGGTGATGTCATGGAATGTGGTAACTACATGGGTAACTATAAGAGCAAGGTTTGAAAGTTTTTGAGAGGTTGCTACACAAGAGATTGTAAAATTGGTCTATGGCCGTATGGATTTGTTAGTGGAAGAGGGACAGGGACTGTGAATGCCATATTTATTGTTAGGTAGCTACAGGGAAAGAGGCTAGAGGGAAACCAGGTCTTCTGTGCTAAAGAGGGCTATGATAGAATCCCAAGAGAAGTGATGTTTTGGAGCATGAGGAAGAGGAGTCAAAGAGAGTTTGCTGAGAATGGTAGAGATGAGCAAAAGAACTATGACAAAAGTAAAAACAGTAGTTGGGGAGAAAGAAACCAGGGGTCAGCAGTAAGCCAGTTTTAATTTGTGCCAGTCATGGATGTGTTGAATTAGAGATCAGAAATGAAGAGTTGTGGGAGTTGCTATATGTAGACCATTTGGTGATTATCGCAGAAAATGAGGAAGATTTGCAGAGAATGGTTGTGCAGTGGCAGAGTCTTTGGAGAGGAGTAATTTGAGGGTAAATTTAGATGAGAATATGATTATGGTGACTAGTAAGGAAGCTAGGGACAAGATAGCTAAACATGAAAGTAAAGGTGCTGTTATAAAACAGGTGAAACAATTTAGATACTGTACTTGGGAGCTACTGTAAGTCAGGAGGGAGTGTGTGAGGCTGAAGTTGAGAATAGGATAAAAGCAGCCCGGGGAAGTGGACGGAAGTAGCAGGAGTGGTTTGTGATAAGAAAAAGCCAATCAAGCTAAAAGTCACTATCTATAGCACAGTAGTAAAACACCAGTGTTAACGTATGGATCAGTAAAGTAGGTTGCAAGACGAAAAGAGGAAGGAAAGCTTGAAAACAGTAATGAGAATGTTGAGTGGATTATGGGAATATCATTGCTTGAAAGATTGGAAAATGATGAAAGGACAAGTACTGTATAAGTTGTTATAAAGATGACAGAGGTGATAGGTGTGTCATGACTGAGATGGTGTGGGCACATGTAGAAGATGGTTGCTGGGTAGGGAGTAAGGTCCCAAATCCTGCTAAAGGAGAAGATTGAGAGGGAGGCAGACAGTTGAATAGGGTAACCCACCCCTTAATGTATGGATAACAGTGGGAAATGGTTTTCCAAAGAAAAAATGTAGGTCATTGTCTTTAGCCTGCTAGAAGTTGTGGAATGCACTGGCTTGAGGCTTGAAACTGCAATTATACTTTTTTCTTTTTAATTAAAGTGTTGTGTGAACATTCATTGCAAACTTTCAAGTTTTACCAAACGTACAGGTATAAGATTCTATAACAGTTAATCTATTTACCTCATGCAATCATACATCTGTACATGGTACATATTCATAACCCAGGAATGTTATCAATTAATAAAGACAGGTTAATATTTATTTATGATGAATGTGTCCTATTCCTTTAAATTTTAAAACTTGTTTTCAAAATTACTGAAAATCTTGTTTGATTAATGGATATGGTAATACGTAAACCAATATGAACTGGTGTGAATGATGTCTGCTTGAGCCTTTCTTTCTACAGGAGTATTTGTGGCATGTGCTTTAATTTTGTTGACATCATTTAGAAAATTTAGCGTTGAATCCATGTGAGAGGAAGAATTCTTCTTCCCTAACAATGATTCAAAGCTGAAGTGAAAAACTGATATTCTAGGTTCCATATAATGACACCAAATCTGAATCTTCAAAACTGGCTGTTGGGTCATCCCCTTGATACTCGGGTAAGCTGTCCTCACATCTTAAGCAATTGCACTCTGCAATGTTATCATAAGCTCTGGTGAACTTATAGCCATTGTCACAGAGCATTTCAACCAAAATCTTCTCAAACTTTGCAGGTTTGCAGCAGAAGCAAGTGGAGATATAAGATGAGCGTCTTCCTCCTGGAATAAGAGAACCATTGGGTAAAAATCTATTCAGTAGATAGTTTTGTATGATGATCACAGTAACAATTAACATGTCTTAGTTACCCAACTTTGTCAAATTTTCTTTGACACCTAGTGAACAGTAAAATTTATGAAACTGAAGGCTCTGTTTTAGAATCACAATTAACATAATCTGCAATTTTGACTTCATTTTCTGGGGTCTGTGGAAACTTTTATAAAAATAAATTAATTTTTCACCTTTATCTGTCTCAGGAATAATTTCTAATTATCTACCCAGTAAAAAAATAAAATATCATACCTTGGTTGACAGGTGCTGTAAAGGAGTCGCAATGTCCTGAACACTGATTGAGACCAGTGATAGGATTTGGATTCTTACAGGTACCAACTCCACGAGCTGTCAGCCTAAAGGCACCAATAGTCTCATCAGGACTTAGGGCATTTGGCTTACAGTCACCTGTAAAACAAAATTAATTCTATGTAAGTAATATTTCTCATATGTGCAAAAAAATATATTTGAGCTCTGACTATTCATAAAATTTAATCATAAGGGATCGGAACCAAGTTATAAAAACAAACCTTTACTTGACCATACACATGCATATGCTTAGTTACCTCCTTTAGATAGAAATGACATTGTATGTATGCATATTAAGGACCTATTAATTAGAACTAATACAAGTGTGTATATGTTCGGATATGACGTGTGTTCTGTGTTTGTTACCTAATCCTTTAATGCAATACAACTTTTACATATTTTTTATAGGAAAATATTTTGGCCTTGGTGTCACATTGCTTAACCCCCAAGTTTTGATGTTAATCCTACAGTACTAGTAATTATGGCACAAGCAGCATTAGTGCCGGCTGACTCGCCAATGTTTTTATATTATTTTCAATAATTTCTCTATGACGTGATTGCTAATGGTCTCTGTACAGGCACCAGGAATTTATTATGGCACAGCATAACAGTATTAATGCAGATTCCAGTAGTGCTGGTGTTAGTTGTGTGCCTCAATTTTTGATGAACGTTCCTTTGCCATTCATTCAGTTTTGACGAGTACTCGCATTTCTTCAAGTCTCTTGGATAGTCTAGTGTCAAGATTACAGCCTTGGTTTGAGCCCATATTTCATTGCAAGAGTCAATTAAAAATTCTAAGTAACTAATAAAGGACTTGACAAATTAAAATATGTTTCTTTATAAATATCAGGTTATAGTTGTTAAAGTCTTTTTACTCTATTATTGTGGTAAATGTTGATATTAGCCAAGCTTTATGAGAAGCAATAAGAACATCTCTGGAGGTTTATAGAAATGAAGGCTGATTTAGTTTTAGCACTCCATTTACCCAAAAATGAATGACATTCTGCATACAAAATATTTATACTTACTCTTAGGTATTGATTTGACTCTGCATAACTTGCAGCAACCTTCCTCATCCATGTAAATTTCTTCTTCAGGACATTCTGGATCAAAGTAAGGACAGTCTTTTTTGAAGGCCACCGTAGTTAAGATATCATCCCTAGTCTCACAGCTGTATTGATAACATACGTCTCCGTCAGAGTCCCATTGCTCACCAATGGAGTGTGCAATTCCATCATCAACACAATGGGTTTGTACGCAGCTGCCACAACATTCTTTGCTATAAAGATAAATTTTTATCAAATCTTATTGGTGAACAGAATTGTAAAGGATTAAATTAAATCATGAAATAAAATTTATGTAGCTAATTACAGAGGAATGTCATTATAATAATGTTTGAGATAATGATTTGTAAATTGTGTATCTGCTGTGGTAGATAAATTTTTTTTCAGGTTTTTAATCTAAAAATTTATGTCTACAATGACAGAATTAATTTAGTTTGATGGCAATTCAGATTAATTTTTTATATGATAATATACAATACAGTCATCCATAACCATTTGTGAGGACGACATTATTTGTGGGGAAATAATGAAAGCTTTAACACTTTTTTTCATCTCTTAGACTAATTACAATGGTAAACTCATGTGGAAGATTTTAACATTATTGCTTATGTGCCACTTATAATGTTTATACAAATATTAAGGGTGTCCCTTTATATAGACTAGTAAATTGGGGATCTAGTCAGTACGAGCTAGATTCAGTTGTTGGAGTTGAATAACGGCGGTTATCCAACTAGCGTAAGTACGGGGTGAAGAGCCCCACTCTCTTCAAAGTCTGAGAGCCCTAACTTTTGTTTCGGCCACTGTTGTGTACGGATGTACAGATATGTACAGATAGTTCCTGTTAAACTTGGTAATTTTCTTTTGCTTATGCATTAAGTGAATGCTTGTTGATGATGGAATTTAAGCAAGAAATTTGAGTTTGCCAAGGGAAGGATGAATGCTTCACCTACTTCAATTAGTTCATGGCAAAACCGGCTGTTGATCCACACTCCCACTGTGCGTCTTAGGGGGCATGTCTGTTTGCAAGCATCCCAGTGTATCGAGTTTAGTGGTCTTCGATGCAATGGCATGAGTATGCCCTGAAGGGAAAGCGGGCGAAGCGTTTATCAGTGTTGGACTGGGCAATGCCCAAGGATACTATGGTAAAATCTTTCTCTTCAGCCATCTCCTTGTTGGTAGTAGGTTGGCCAGGGCACCAGCCGCCTGTTGAGATACTACCGCTAGAGAGTTATGGGGTCCTTTGACTGGTCAGACGGTATTACAGTGGATCCTTCTCTCTGGTTACGGTTCTTTCCCTTTGCCTACACATAGACCGAATAGTCTCCCCTATTCTTTACAGATTCTCCTCTATTCTCATACACTTGACAACACTGAGATTACCAAACAATTCTTCTTCACTCTATGCTGCCCTCCTTAGGTTAGTATAACTTACTGTATCTTTCAAGGAGGATGGATCCAAACAAACCAAGGAGTCTCCTCTTCTGGAATTCTCCTGCTGAAGCAGAGAAGAGAAACATTCTTGATAGAAAACCCCTATAATAGCCTCTTCAGTTTAGCAAGAGTGCTTCAATGTCCCTTCAAGCATGAACTGTTGCCCCAAAGGAGGAAAAATCCAAAATACCTTGGAGCTTCTTTGGCAGAGGCAGACAAGGAATTCTGTGTTCTTAATGAAAAATGCTCTGATTGGAGAGACATGATCTTAACAACATTCATTATAGGTAGTGTCTCAGGACACTATTGCACTGTAATTGTTCAGTGGCTACTTTCCTCTTGGTAAGGGTAGAAGATACTCTTTAGCTATGGTAAGCAGCTCTTCTTGGAAGAGGACACTCCAAAATCAAACCATTGTTCTCTAGTCTTGGGTAGTGCCATAGCCTCTGTACCATGGTCTTCCACTGTCTTAGGTTAGAGTTCTCTTGGTTGAGGGTATACTCAGTCACACTATTCTATCTAATTTCTCTTCCTCTTGTTCTGTTAAAAGTTTTTATAGCTTATATAGGAAATAATGTTGTTACTGTTCTTAAAATATTTTATTTTCCCTTGTTTCCTTTCCTCACTGGGCTATCTTCCCTGTTGGGGCCCCTGGGTTTATAGCATCCTGCTTTTCCAACTAGGGTTTTAGCTTAGCAAATAATAATAATAATAATAAGACTGCTGCTTCTGCCCCTGCACTGGATCATCCTCGCGGAGTATGCTGCAAGGGTCAGGGAGTACTCGGATCTACCTTGGCAAGTGCTTTACGTGGGGGTAACCCCTAGCGTTTGCCGTTCTTTGCTGCTCCCCTTCAGAGGATGGAAGCTCTTCGCCCGTGACCATACAGACTCCTGATGGTGAGATTGACCAAAGTAACTCGGGCTTCCTTAGGTCTTTCACGCAAGCATTTTTCTTTCTAGAGGTAGTTCTTTACCTCTGAATCAAACAATACTATACCACTGTATAGGTTCTACTTGTTAACAACCTGGACTGGGCCAACCTGGTTCATGCTCCAGGCTTCTGAACACGACCTCACAGTACCAATAGGATTGTTTTTTTCCTTTGATTGAATACAGGTAAGGGTCTTAGCAGGGACTTAACACTGACTCCGTAGGTCAGGCAACACTTTGCCATCCTTCTCTGTTCCTGCTGTGAATATGAATATCCTTACCCTCAGAGAACCACTACCATCTATCATGAGAGAGTAATGGAGCTTACCCACCAACTGATTCTTTCACATCCCCTCAAGTGGAACTTGACCCAGGTGTCACTAGTTGCAGGTGAGCAGATCCACACTACACACAAATCGTCAGTTCCAAAGGAGAGTAATGGAGCTCACCTGGTGACCTTTTTCCTGGGTCTTGGTCAGCGGGACAGTAAGCCAGATATTGTGGAGACTTCTAGCATACTCGCACCAGGTATGGTCTTTACAGGGACTGAGTACCACACCATCCAGGTTTAGTGGAACATGTTAGTCCACTTCTCTAGTTCCTTCAGTGGGGCACTTTGGGGTGGCCGCAAGTCGAGGGTGACTCATTCTGCTAGCTCTCGGATAGGTCCTGAGACACTACCTATAATGAATGTTGTTAAGATCATGTCTCTCCAATCAGAGCATTTTTCATTAAGAACACAGAATTCCTTGTCTGCCTCTGCCAAAGAAGCTCCAAGGTATTTTGGATTTTTCCTCCTTTGGGGCAACAGTTCATGCTTGAAGGGACATTGAAGCACTCTTGCTAAACTGAAGAGGCTATTATAGGGGTTTTCTATCAAGATTGTTTCTCTTCTCTGCTTCAGCAGGAGAATTCGAGAAGAGAAGACTCCTTGGTTTGTTTGGATCCATCCTCCTTGAGAGATACAGTATGCTGCCCTCCTTAGGTTAGTGTTAGAGATCTTTTCCCTCATGACTGTTTCTCTCCTCTGCATCAGTAAGAGTGGAGGAGTATTTCTAGGGATCTTTCTCTTTTCTGCATCAGTAAGGATGAAGTAGAATTTCAGCCTCCTCATGTCAAACTTCCGAGTTAATGGGGGTTCTGTTGCCTGTCGTATCCTTCTAATTATCCTCCACAGAAACAAAAAGGAATTGCCCAAACACTGGTCCCTCTGGCTAGGATCACTTTATTTTATTTAAGTAATGAGGTAGCTCCATCACAGGTCTTAGTATACCTCATGTCTTAGGTATCATGCTCTAAATAAGTCTTGATGAGAGGTAGAATGACTGGAACTTCTATCTCTTTCTTGCTCCCCTCTTGGAGTTACATAACTGAGTACCTTTTTAGGACCCCCCTGATCCAATTTCAGTAGCCGGGGGCTGACACTGTTTTGTGGTGTAAAATGAAAGGCATATGTTTATTATGAATTTGTAGGCATCCATGAAACACTGGCCACCACCATTTACTGAATATTGTCCAGTGTTTGGTGGGCCCTCATCTTCCTGGCAAGAGGTAGGATGGGCCAGTGTCGCAAGTCTCTTGATGTGCCTTGTTTGATGCTGTCAGCATCATTTCCTTGTTAGAGGGAGAGGTTGTGTGTCTCCTAGTACTGGCTTCCTTTCAAGCCAGTACTGGCAGAAGACCTAACAGCTTCTACTTCCTTATAGATTAGCTGGTAGAATGTTGGAGTTGCCTTCTTCATTCATGTACGATATTAGGAAGGATGAATTGTTCAGAAAAGAAAATAATCAACCAGTTTGGTTCTAAGGGACTTCCTCCCACCTATCTTGAAGAACAAAATATTCGTATATGTTTGAGAAAATTTTTTTATTTTCTCTAGCTATACAAACCAGTCATTTAAATCAAATTTTCTAGCTAACCCACCCCTCTCAGTCCTAAGCCTAAGGACAAAAGTGACTACTCTGTGACAGGAAGGTGGGTGCAGTTTTTCCCCTTGCAATACCTGTCAATGCCAACTACCTTATTAATGATTCAGCTGTCATTGCAGAGTACCTGAAGACATATTCCTATATAAAAAGAAGAAAAATCGTACAGTATTACGAAAAATTGTACAGTATTACTGATGTTATCCACAACTTGTCGAAGGACTTGCTGCTTATGCTATATTCAAGAGAAGGGTTTTTTGCCATGCCTTCTCCCCCACTAAATTTTCCAATTTGTCTACCAGGTATATCAATGACCATATTAAGATTCAAGGCTCTTTTGACAGAAGCAGGAGGAAGTAATAAGAAGAGACATATCCTTCAGGGAATTTTACTATTTTCTTTTTCTAGAACCCAAGTTTTCAATGCACTTGCCTGTTCCTATTTTCCCCTGCAGTTTTGGTACCCTAGCAATCACCAATATTGTATTTGTTGCTGTCTGTGATTACGCCTGCCACTGAATTTTCTTGGTAGTTCTGCTGCCACGTTCAATCTTGGATCCTTTGATATCCTTGTTGAAGCTATCCAGACTAGCACCAGCCACCCCATTCCAATCTTCAGGACATAAAGAATCGTCTAGCCACCACTAGTCTTCGCCAAGATTGTGTGATCATGGAATGACTACTATTTTGGCTACTCTCAATATAATACTTATTTCATAATTCTTTTCTAAAATAGTTCATCATTTTAAGGCTCTGAGAAAGACCTCCAGCAGTTTGTCGAGAGAGAAGGCTCATTTCAAAGCTTCCCAGATTACAGACACTGCAAGCTCTATTTCATCCACAGTTGCTTAACTAGGGCTTTCCTGGTTATGTCCTATTCGTGGATTGGGGATTTGGGGGAGCATATAGGTCTACTGGCGGAGTCACTGGCAGTCATTGCCTGGCCCTAGCTGAGGTGGACAGGGGGCTTGGTCGCTGATCATATGTATATACTATACGGTCAGTCTCTAGGGCATTGTCACTATCCCTTGCCTTTGCCATTCAAAAGCAACCTTTAAACTAATGATTCAAAAGTATGCATGCGAAGTTGTCATTCATAACTCGACTCTTACTGCTTTCATCTCTAGGACTTCAGAATAGGTTTCTAGAGACTATTAAACTCCATTTTTGGGGTCAATAATGAATTAATAGATTTGCATAGGAATTTTGCTTAAGATTCTAAAATATAAAAAAGTACTGTATCTATCGGTGTTGCTGATCATGAGAAAAAATATTGTAACATAATAAAGATGACTTTTTCACTAGCTACATTTCCTTCAGTTATTGAAAATAAATTAAACCATGTCATGTTACCATTTTGAAACCTTAATAGAAAATAAATGTAATGAAAATCTTTCATAAAAATCTTGTCAAAGTAATAAATATACAGTATGGACAAATCTTCACTTACCTGTCAGGTGTGGGTGGTATGTAAGTTTGTCCAAGTGAACATTTCATATCACATGTTATTTCTCTTTCTTTTCGGGTAACATTCCCATCTGGACCTAATTCACATGTGATGCTACTACAACTGTCGAGGGGATCCTGCATAGTTTCACCTGGCTGTGAAAAATTGCAAAGTATACATTAAGATTAGGCAACACCTACATGGAATTCCTTTCAAATGGCCACCTATGTATGATTCTACAATAAAGCTATAACCTCTCTACAATTCAATAATTTTTAATAATAATTAGTCCTTTTAAAATGCAGCTTTGCCCATTTCCGGTTTAACAACAAAAATCCAAGACTATTTTCCAAAGTGCTGTTTACATTGCATTTCTATGGTAATATTTTCCGATGCTGTACTGGACTGTAGTTAATTACAAGTACTGATGTGAAACATATAAAGTTACAAAAGATTAAGGGGGAAAAATTGTATCCAAAATATACCATATTACATAAATTTGATCAGCAAGAATAGTAATTGAAAACTGCCATTTATAAAATTTGAAATAAATATATAAACTATGGATCTACCATCAGTCCATTTTACCCCAACCTTATCAATCACATAGGCTGTATACCATGTCCCTAATATTCTCAGGCTCGCAAATCTTTTACATGTTGGGGAGATGAAGTTATTCTCATAATTCACATCTCTCTTAGATACTCATTTATGTCTTAATAGTACTGTTACTTCATTTACCCCATTATTTAACTGATGTGAACTCTGAATTCATCTACTGCTCTCTTACAGGTGCGATCTTTTATTGCCAAAATTGAAAGTGGTAAAATGAAACTAGAATGATTTGAAGAAGGCACTGTTCAATATATCCCCATAATCCAAAGATCAAGGAGTATTAAACCACCTGTAGCATCTACGGCAGTAATAGTGTGTAATATATTCTTCATCACCATCACTTGAAACATCTGGAAAATTTGTGTTTTGAGGAACTGATAATCTTAAGAGCTGAGAATCAGAAGACTGTCTTCACCATTTTGTTTTCCTAAATAAAAAGTTTTAGCTGATTATACTGTAGTAGTCCAGGTTAAAAAATATTGAACTTCAGCATTGGTTAAATTCCCTATTTTCATCCATTTTTTTTTTATTATTGTACAATGGCCTTTTGGATTTACACAAAGTAATGCACACACAAACAGCAGAATTTTTTTCTGCACCTTGAAATAACCAAATTATAACATATAGAAAGGAACCTTTCTGTTTTACTCCTGTTGGGAGGAGATGAAGTAGGAGAGAAATCTCACTTAGTTTCCTGTGACAAGAATCTCTCTCATTGGAAGAATGTCCACTTCCTACATTACTTACACAGTGATTTCATTGAATATCACTTGTCTAAGCAGGGGGGACAAAAGGGATGCAGATCTACGTCTGCCCACCTCATGAGAATGCCACAAGGGTAGCCATTCTGGCTGGGGCAAAAACACAAATTCAGTCTTACATAACATACATATACCAAGGCACTTACCCCAATTTTGGGGGGTAGCCGACATCAAACAAATGAAACATAAAAGGGGACCTCTCCTCTCTATGTTCCTCCCAGCCTGACAAGGGACTCAATCGAGTTCGGCTGTTACTGCTAGGGTGCCACAGCCCACCCTCCCCCGTTATCCACCACAGATGAAGCTTCATAACGCTGAATCCCCTACTGCTGTTACCTATGCGGTCATCAGAGTCTTATTAGACAATTATTAAAGCACTCGCTCATAACTTGCAGATAATGAACAGTAATGCAAGTGACTGTGAATAAAGAAAAGACACACAAGTCACAACCACTAAACTCTAAAAGGGTAAGCGAGTTGAATGCGAAAGTCTCGATCGTAGAGAGGGAGTTGAGGAATGTCCTCTTGACTTCACAACCAGGAGTGTTGTGGAAACAACCAAGAGTTATGAGCAGGCTTCCCAAGAGGCATGCACAGTGGTTGCTTAGCAACTCTATGATGCAATTAATTTTCTTTGATTGTCTGGTCGTAGAAAACGAGACTAGGAGTAACCCTTATAAATTATTACGAAGTTTGTATCTGTGTAGGAATAACTACAAAATGACACTTATCAGCTTCAACAGAAAAAAATTTGCACTAAATTTAAATTTCTGAAGTTCCACCTAATCAATTATTTGATCAGGAATATGATTCCTCAATTTAATCATAGCCAGATTTAAAATTCTAGATACTGTACTTTGCACATCTGAACCTTATAAAAGAAAATACATACATAAAATGAAATTGTATACATTATTTCTTGCATTCTTAATATTACTACTAAAACCAATGAAAACAAGAATAGCGCCAACGTTATCCCTGCGTGTCGTAAGAGGCGACTAAAAGGGACGGGACGAGGGGGCTAGGAACCTCCTCTCCTGTATCTACATCCTGTGAGACATCGACAAAGAGATGGAGCTGGGGGGAGAGTGACTGCTCCCCGCACTCTAGTTTTGGGGTGTTTGAATGTGCGTGGATGTAGTACGATAGAGAGTAAAAGATGTGAAATTGGAAGGATAGAAGGATGGATGTATTGGCCTTGTGTGAGACAAAGATAAAAGGAAAGGGTGAAGTGATGTTTGGTGAAATGTCTGGTAGAGTGTCTGGGATTGAAAGGGGAAGAGCGAGAGAGGGTGTGGCTTTATTGCTGAGTGAATGGATGACAGGTAAACTAGTGGAATGGAAGGAGATATCATCTAGGTTAATGTGGGTAAGGGTTCGGTTGGGTAGGGAATGTTGGGCGTTTGTCAGTGCGTATGGGCCAGGTAGTGAGAAAAGTGAAGAAGAGTGGAATGAGTTCTGGAATGAATTAACTAGGTGTGTTGAAGGTGTGTAGTTGTCATGGGTGACTTAAATGCTAGAGTGGGCGCTGGAGAGGTAGAAGGTGTCATTGGGAAGTATGGCGTACCAGGTGAAAATGAGTGGTGAGAGACTGGTAGATATGTAAGTTGAGCAAGAGATGGTGATAAGTAATACTATAGCTTTTTCAAAAAGAAAGATAAAAATAAGTATACATGGGTAAGAGTGGCAAATGGAAGAGTAGTAGAAAGGGCATTAATGGATTATGTGTTGATAACTAAAAGAATGTTTGGAAGATTGAAAGATGTGCACGTGTTTAGGGGTATGGCTAACGGTATGTCTGATCATTTTTTGGTGGAAGGAAAATTAGTTGTAGCAAAAGAATGGGGAATAGAGTAGGTGGATGTAAAAGGGAGGTAGTGAGGGTTGAAGAGCTAATAAAACCGGGGGTAAAAAGTAAATATCAGGAAAGGTTGAAAATGATATATGACGAAGTGAAAGTAAGAGAAACTGGCAATTTAGAGGAGGAGTGGAAGTTAATAAAAGAAAATTTTGTTGGGATTGCAAGTGATGTGTGTGGAAAGAAGGTTGTTGGAGGCAGCATGAGGAAGGGCAGTGAATGATGGAATGAAGGAGTGAAGGTAAAAGTGAAAGAGAAAAAGAGGGCTTTTGAAGAATGGCTGCAGAGTAATAGTCCAGAGAAGTATGAAAAATATAAAGAGAAAAATGTGGAAGTAAAGCGCAAGGTACGTGAGGCAAAGAGGGCAGCTGACCTGAGGTGGGGTCAGGGATTGGGTCATTCATATGAAGAGAATAAGAAGTAGTTTTGGAAAGAAGTGAAGAGAGTAAGGAAGGCTGGCTCAAGAATTGAAGACAGTGAAAGATGGAAATGGAAGGTTGTTAAAAGGAGAGGAGGCAAGGAAAAGATGGGCGGTATATTTTGAAAGTTTACTGAATGTTGAGGATAATAGGGAGGCAGATATAATTGCTGTTGCAGGTGTTGAGGTGCCAGTGATGGGAGATGAGAATGAGAGAGAGATTACAATAGATGAAGTGAGGAGAGCACTAGATGAAACAAGAGTAGGAAAAGCATCTGGTATGGATGGTGTGAGAGCTGAGATGTTGAAGGAGGGGGGTGTGACTGTACTTGAATGGTTGGTGAGATTGTTTAATATGTGTTTTGTGTTGTCAATGGTACCAGTAGATTGGGTTTGTGCATGTATTATACCACTATATAAGGGTAAAGATGTGCATGAGTGTTGTAATTCAAGAGGTATTAGTTTGTTAAGCGTAGTTGGAAAAGTGTATGGTAGAGTAATGATTAATAGGATCAAGGATAAAACAGAGAATGCAATCTTAGAAATACAGGGTGGTTTTAGAAGAGGTAGGGGTTGTATGTATCAGATTTTTACAGTTAGGCAGATATGCGAGAAATATTTAGCAAAAGGTAAGGAGGTGTATGTTGCGTTTATGGATCTGGAGAAAGCGTATGATAGAGTTGATAGGGAAGCAATGTGGAATGTGATGAGGTTATATGGAGTTGGTGGAAGGTTGTTGCAAGCAGTGAAAAGTTTCTACAAAGGTAGTAAAGCATGTGTTAGGATAGGAAATGAAGTGAGTGATTGGTTTCCGGTGAGAGTGGGGCTGAGACAGGGATGTGTGATGTCGCTGTGGTTGTTTAACTTGTATGTTGATGGAGTGGTGAGAGAGGTGAATGCTCGAGTGCTTGGACAAGGATTAAAACTGGTAGACGAGAATGACCACGAATGGGAGGTAAATCAGTTTTTGTTTGCGGATGATACTGTACTGGTTGCAGACACAGAAGAGAAGCTTGGACGATTAATGACAGAATTTGGAAGAGTGTGTGAGAGAAGGAAGTTGAGAGTTAATGTAGGTAAGAGTTAGGTTATGAGATGTACGAGAAGAGAAGGTGGTGCAAGGTTGAATGTCATGTTGAATGGAGAGTTACTTGAGGAGGTGGATCAGTTTAAGTACTTGGGGTCTGTTGTTGCAGCAAATGGTGGAGTGGAAGCAGATGTACGTCAGAGAGTGAATGAAAGTTGCAGAGTGTTGGGGGCAGTTAAGGGAGTAGTAAAAAACAGAGGGTTGGGCATGAATGTAAAGAGAGTTCTATATGAGAAAGTGATTGTACCAACTGTGACCTATGGATCGGAGTTGTGGGGAATGAAAGTGATGGAGAGACAGAAATTGAATGTGTTTGAGATGAAGTGTCTAAGGAGTATGGCTGGTGTATCCCGAGTAGATAGGGTTAGGAACGAAGTGGTGAGGGTGAGAACGGGTGTAAGAAATGAGTTAGCAGCTTGAGTGGATATGAATGTGTTGAGGTGGTTTGGCCATGTTGAGAGAATGGAAAATGGCTGTCTGCTAAAGAAGGTGATGAATGCAAGAGTTGATGGGAGAAGTACGAGAGGAAGGCCAAGGTTTGGGTGGATGGATGGTGTGAAGAAAGCTCTGGGTGATAGGAAGATAAATGTGAGCGAGGCAAGAGTGTGTGCTAGAAATAGGAATGAATGGCGAGCAATTGTGAAGCAGTTTCGGTAGGCCCTGCTGCTGCCTCCGATGCCTTAGATGACCGCGGAGGTAGCAGCAGTAGGGGATTCAGCATTATGAAGCTTCATCTCGTGGATAATGTGGGAGGGTGGGCTGTGACACCCTAGCAGTACCAGCTGAACTCGGTTGAGTCCCTTGTTAGGCTGGGAGGAACGTAGAGAGTAGAGGTCCCCTTTTTGTTTTTGTTTCTTTAATGATGTCGGCTACCCCCCAAAATTGGGGGAAGTGCCTTGGTATATGTATGTATGTATGTATTAAATTCTATAGGTGAAACATGTAAATATGATAAATTTGGAAGTAATTTGTATTCCTAACGATACAAACCTTCACCTTTTTGTTAGGGAATATACTTTTAGCAAGCTGGTAGGTAGACTAGCCAAAAGACTTTTAAACAAGGTATAGCTACCTCACAGCTAGTTAGTGGGGGAGGGGCTAGTATTGGCTACTCCACTCACACACACCCAAACCTGTGTCCCACCATCACTTTTGATTGCAGGCAGGACGTGCTGGCGGGATAATTTGTATAAGAGATTAAGGTTTGTATTGTTAAGGAAAATACAAATTGCTTTCAAATTTGTCATTTGTTCCATCAATAATACAAACCCTTAAGATGGATGGAAGTCCTAACCAACTGGCTGGTTTTTGGGCAGGGGTGTTTCTCCTTGCTACACACGATCTTATAGAGAACTCGCCCTGACACTTCTCTCTTCCGAGCATGAGCACGCATTAGCGACCTGAACAACCCCTGTGATTGGGTGATAACAAAGCACTGTGACTTGTCCAGGTAATAGCTCTACGAGTCCTGGGACTTCCTTCAACAAACCAATGAACACTGCCCAATTCCCACCTCGCTAGGGGAAATGGGGACGTAACAAATTTATAAGCATACATCAGGTTACACAAGGGAAATGGTTATACCTGCAGACAGCGGAGGCAAGCTTGCAGCATACTGTAAGTGCTGTGCCCCAAGAGAGGGGAAGATGAAAGAAAAAAGATGCCAGTCACTCTGCTCCACCATCTGCTACTATTCCATCTAATAACTTGAGTTGTTTAAACTATTTGTTGTGCAGCCACCACAGGACCGATGGAGAACGTTGCCATGTTCCTGTTGGTTTAAGACTTAAAAGTAATGGGCAGTGCAAGTCGTCTACGCTTCCACACCCGCTTGTAGTACCTGCGCCAAAGAGTAGTTATCTTAAATGTTAGGGACATATTTATGCACCTAATGTTGAGAGCTCTTGGTCTCTGCGATTGTGGAGAAGAGTCTGAATTCAGGGCTCGATCTATGACCTTGCGAATCCACATCGAGATCGTATTCTTATGACCCTCCTCTTAACCTTGTCATGTGCTGATAAACATTCTGCTCACTCGGGGATGAGCTCCTGAAGTTTGTTTAGATCCTTCTCTCTCGATAAAGTTCACTTTCCCTTTGCATACAGATACACTGAATAGTCTGGCCTATTTTTTACAGATTCAATGGTAAGTAGCTCTTCTAGAAGGACACTCCAAAATCAAACCATTGTTTTCTTGTCTTGGATAGTGCTATAGCCTCTGTAACATGGTCTTCCACTGTCTTGGGTTAGAGTTCTTTTGCTTGAGGGTACATTTGGGCACACTATTCTATCTAATTTCTCTTCCTCTTGAGTTTTTATAGTTTATATAGGAAATATTTATTTTAATGTTGTTACTGTTCTCAAAATACTTTATTTTTCCTAGTTTCCTTTCCTCACTGGGCTATTTTCCTTGATGGGGCCCCTGGGCTTGCAGCATCCTGCTTTTCAAACTAGGGTTGTAGCTTAGCAAGTAATAATAACACCTCAGTTCCTTCACTGGGTATAGAAGCAGTTGATTTGGGTCATCGGTTACATTAAAAAGACTCAATCCAGAAAAGGGCCTGAATCTAGGATTTGCTACTGTTGGATTTTGAGTCTTTGCAACAAAATCGGGAACGAAGCTGAGCATTACCTGTCCCTATCCCCTTGAATGAGAAACATTGTAAGAAAAACCATGCAGTTCGCCAAATATCTTGGCGGAGGCCAGACCAAGCAGGAAAACCAATTCAAGAGTAAGGTGAAGATTTGATGCCTGACCTAATGGTTTGTAAAGAGCTCCTTTCAGCGATCAAAGTACACAAATTGCATTCCATATAGAGGTGGTCTTAACTTCCAGCTGAAGACAGGTAAGCTCGAAACTACATATGAGGAGAGACCATTCCAACGATGAGGAAATATTAACTCCTTTCAGTCCAAAGGCTAGGCTTAAGGCTGAGCGATAGCCTTTCACAGCCGAGACTGAGAGGTCTTTTTCCTCTCGAAGGTAAAAGAGAATCTCCGCTATCTCTTGGATATTGGTGTCAAGAGGAGTGATACAATACCTCTTCCATGACACCAGCCACAGAAGACTGCCCGCTTTGCCTGGTATATTGTAGATGAAGATTCCCGGAGGTACCCAGACATTTTTTTCGCAAAAGAGCCTCTCCGCTAGAGGATGCTAGATAATCTCTGGGCGTTAAGACGTAAGGACTCTGGGTTTGTGGTAAATCTTCACGTGTGGCTGTCTGAGTAGATTGTGACAGGGAGGGAGTTTTCTCAGGATCTCTGAGCAGCTGTATTAGGTCCCAGGAACCATTATGAGTAGTGTCATATCGGAGCTATGAGCGTCGGCTCTTACCTTGTTGAATAATCTTCTCACTAGGTAAACCGGTGGGAACGCATAAACATCTATGTTGTCACACTGTTGTTGGAAAACCTCTTGCCAAATTGCTTGGGGAACTGGTCCTGGCGGAAGCTTGTTTAAAGACGTCGCGGACAGGTCTACAATCGGCATACCCCACAAAGTCTGGACTTGTGGGATACCTGACCATCCAAAGACCACTTGGAGCCAACTATCTGAGTCGCTCTACTCAGCTTGTCCGCAAAAACATTTCTCTTACCCAGGATGAACCGAGCTGAAAACACACCTTAGTATTTCCCCCGATAGTTGGCATAGGTGTTGTAAAGAGGTACCTAGTTTGTTTATATAAACCACCAACAGAGTTTCGTTGCTCATCAACACCAGTGTGTCCTGAAGGAGCTGTTAGAACTGCTGGAAGGCCAGAAAGGTTACCCTCATTTCTATGAGTTTTCTGTGGTGATATCACTTGGACTAACCAGAGTCCGGAGGACATGTTATGCAACATGTGAGCCCCCCACCGCCTTCTTTAGATGAATCTGTGAAGAGCATCATTTCTGAGGGGGGGGGGGGGGGGGAAAGATCTATCTCCCTGAGAAGGTTGGTATCTGATGCCCACTACTTCTGACTTCTCTTTTGCTTGGGCCCTGAAGATCAGGTGGATCCTTTGTGGGCTCAAATGGACTTCAGCTGCCCCTAGAGAGACCGTATGTGTAGTCGTCCGTTGGTCACCAAGCGCTCCAAGGAGGTCAGGCGGCCTATTAGACAGAGTCACTGATGTGATGGTAGTGAGACTAGTAGCAAGATGGTACTTACCGCATTCTTCAGTATCTTTATTCTTCTCTCAGACGGAAAGACTTTGCCTAGTTTGGTGTCTAGTAGCATTCCTAGGTAAACCAGTTTTGTGTTGGCTACAGGGATAACTGCTCGAGCTTTAACACAATCCCCAGATTGTGGCAAATCTTGAGAAATCTGTCTTGGAGTTGGAGAAGGGTCGCCACCAATTCTGCTAGAATTAGCCAGTCCAAGTATCTTAAAAGATGAATGCTGTTCTTGTGAGCCCAAGTTGATCCTAGAGAGAAAACCCTTGTAAAAACCTGTTCTTGTGAGCCCAAGTTGATCCTAGAGAGAAAACCCTTGTGAAAACCTGAGGTGCTGTGGACAGGTCGCACCACATCCCTTAGACTGGTATTGCCGATCGTCTCGGATGATTCTTAAATACTTCCTTAAAGACAGTTGGACTGGAACATGGAAGCAAGCAGCCCTTAGTTCCAGTTTTATCATCAAGTCCTCGGATCTGACTGCCGTCTCCATCCTGAACGAAGTTTGTTTAACAAACTTGTTCTGGGAGGAGAGGCAGATGAATGGTCTCCAGCCTCCAGCATCTTCTCTATGAGAAAAAGTCGACTGTACAGGCCTAGAGACCCTTATTGTCGAGCGTGCTCTCCTTCCCTGGTGAACAGGTAGTTGCGAGATTGAATTCCCTCGCTCGTGACCGTGTGAAGTAATAACTCGCTCACGCATTGTTGATGAAAGGCCTGAGTTTGGATGTTTATGGGACTGCTCCAGATCACGTAGATCGCTGTTGTCGAGAGAAGCTCCCTCACACCTTGACCAGTGGTTTGGTATATGAGAATGCGTATAGCTTTCTCGCCAAACTACGGTCTACTCTGCTATGAGGATCATGAGCTGGTGTTGGCAAACATACTGGTTCGCGAGAATCATCATTGGCGAGTGCTTCCGGGTACCTGTTCTTATGTCAAATCCTGTTTGTGTGTTAAGTTACTTGCGGGTCAATCGTCAGTATTCCCGCAGGAGTTTGGTGAGCGGGCCTGTGGGATCCAGCATTAGGATTTGCTACAGGTACTGGACAAATCATGTTGGTTGAAGAGAGAGGAGCCTGCTGAACTCGACAGCAAGGTATCACAGCTGCACCCAGCCTACATGCTACCTTGGCGTCTTGTTCTGACTAGTCTCGCTCCGGCAGGCTAGAGAGGGGCAGGGACAAATCCAAGACCCTTTTTGTCATCCTGCATGGAGACCACTTAGAAGACCTTACTTACGATTAAGAAAGGTGCTCCTCTTCTGAGAGGGCAGCTCCATGGTTCAGACTTGGTAAACCCTTTGCAGGCTGAGTGGTCTCAGGTTGAGGGAGAGTGTCGTCATTAGCGCATTTTACGAGCAAGACCGAGGTCTAGCTCTGGGCTGGATGCATTTAGACTTCCCGGAAGACAACTCCGAGGAGTGCTACATCAAAGCTTCTCTTACACGAGTACAAAGGGCGCTGTGCAAACTGTGAAAAAGCGGGTGAGGAGACAGAACCAGACAGGGACACCAGAGACTCTGCCTGTTCATTACCTTAACTCTCCGAGAGGAAAACCGAGGTCAACCTCTGAGGAAGCCAGTGTAGTTTCTCCATAGCAAATAAGGATATACAGTACTGTAATGTAAAAATATCAGCTTTATGGTAGGCCTACTTTGTAATTAAGAGAATTGTTCACTTTCATACGATAATTGAAATACAAGCAAAACACCTGCTATTTGATTCGATTGTTCAATACAAAACAGCATTTTTTTTTGTTTTTTTTGAGAGAGAGTTTGTATGCGTTTACGCAATGATTATACCCTTACTAACGATACTTTTATAATTTTCTTATTTTTTACCTATTGAAGTAGATAGGATAAAGAAATGGAATAAAGGAGGTTAGTCTATTGTACTGTAATTTGGTTTCTCAGAAAAGTAACTTGCATGATACACAAGATACATAAAATAATATTTTACAGGTGAAAATTTGAAGGTCGCACAATATGTGAGATCGGCTGTTACATGAGTATATGTGGTATTTTCTATTTCTGATAAAAAAAAATTCACCATAATGAAGCATGTAGGCTCTAAACCAAATTAAAGCATTTCATAACAAAAGCTTGTTACTGCCCAAGTAAAATTGTTTTGTGAAAAATGGCTGTCATGGGAATTTCAAGTATAAAATTTATTTCTATACTCGCCCGATATTAACATAGTTTTATACTTCATATCATTCAATGGAAAAAAAACTGTGATTAGCAACAGTAATACTTTAACTGCATTACACACTATACTCAAGAGTTAATATTAACTGTTGTGTGATTTCTTCCAGCTTTCAAAATAATATATTTTAATAAGGTCCATAAAAGTAAATAGGCACTAACCTGTAGAGGAACATTGCCCATCAAACATGCAGTTTTTGTATATAATGGACAACAAGTGTCGGCATCCTTGTTTTCCACGTAGACATATAAGAGCTTGTCTTCTGCACTTGGGATTTCACATTTCTGTTCAACAGCCTGAACTTGTATTTGATTCTGTAAATAACCAAAAAAAAAAAAAAAAAAAAAAAAAAAACATGTACAAAGAGTAGTCCCAAATTACGATGGAAATACGGTATTGATTTATAAATAAAATACAATAAAATAATAGGATTTGGTTCTCAAAACTTCTGCTGGCTTTATACTGCATTAACCCCAAAACTTGGGAAAAATATCCACTCAACATTAGATTGTGGTCCTTAAAAAATTTTCAGCCTTAGTAAGGTACAAACCATAACAATGAAATGATAAATTGAATACATTTAATGAAGGTCCTGATAAAGAGCTACTTCATTACCTACAGTATCAGTAATGCTAATCCTCATAAAAAGTTTTAAAGGTACTGAATGTTTAATGGATTTCAGCTATATAGATCTTAAGGTGATTCATCACCATAGAGCATTGGTTACCTATTGTTATCATTTCACCATCAAGCTAATGAATTATAAAGTTCCAACTCTGATCTAAGAAAAATATAATCATATTTATTCCTGCTCATCCTAGAGATGCTTTTGTGCCTTAATAATTTCTTTATATACATACAGTATACTATACTGACCTTTACATAAAATATCAGTTATTTCACTAAAGGCAAAAACATAAAATGAAGGTATTCAAGATATGTGGCATAGATAAACAAAATTGTTTTTTTTATACCTTGCTATCTCTTGCACATGTGTAAGTGGTACAGAGATCAGTTGACAGCCATGTTTCTCCAACTTCTTTAATTTCATCCTCCATTACACAGCCAACCTAGGATAAATGTGCAATTTTGATTTACTGAAACAGAATAAGATAATCATACAAGATTTAGGTACAATACAAGTATGTTAAAGGTCCATCTGAGAAAAAAAAATTCCGGTAATCTAGAAGTATTATTATAACATAGATTAAATATTTGTTAAGAGGACTTTAACAGTTTGATAAAAGTTTAATTTTCATATAGCTAGAAAATGGTAACTGATTGTTTGGGGACTTATTAAAAAGGGCCTTATTAGGGTGATGAATATAGGAGAGCAAAACATTTACTTAATCAAATGAATGGGTCTTTTTTTATTTTAAAAGGATTTAATGAACCAGCTGAGCTACACGTCAAGATTGATATGGGTTGCAATTAGTGCTGTCCTAGATGAAAACTTGAGAAATTTAAAGAGGTTGGTTGATTAGCAAGTTGGAAGAGACCAAAGTGAATACTGTATATGAAACTAAAATGACATAAATCATTGTATAAAGTGGCAAAAGGATCACAGCAAAAGCCCCTTGGTACCATCTGTGGTTCTACACAAAGCACTTTGAGAGTGTTACTTCTTACGGAAGTTTAATGAATGAAAAACAATAAAAATCTTTAGACATAACATCAAAAGGGCTGTAATGATTCCGTTTTAAAGTGGAACGAATGTTGAAAATATAGAGTAACAATCCTTAAACATTTATTCATCAAAATTTCATTAGGCTACTTGGGAAGTTTACCTTATGGCAAAGGTGAATTAAAATGCTAAAGATCTAACATTATATTTTTTATATAAAGGGATAGGTACAGTACTCTATTCCTGAGCTACTTAGTAGAAAAAGAAGTTAGTTCCTTTATAAACAAAGCATATGCGATAAATAAATAAAGCTACGCAAAAAAATGATACAATATTCTGTTACCTGGACACATGAGCCACAGCACTGTGTGGGATAAAGTGGCGAAGGTTCGTAGACCCATCCAAGAGAACACGACTCGTCACAAGAAAAGATCTGCTCTATTTTTTCCACAGTACCCTCAGCTGTCTTCACGCATTCCACACTGCGGCATCCATTCAGAGGGTCATCCAGTCGGCTTCCCACCTAAGGAAATTACATAATATAGCCTAAAATTTTCAGAATATTAAATACGGTAATTGTAATATATTTTATTACAATTTGGGGGATTTGGCATATGAAACTTCATTTGTGGTGGATAACGGGGGAAAGTGGGCTGTGGCACCCTAGCAGTGTCAGCCAAACTTCTCGTCAGGCTGGGAGGAGTGTAGAGAGGAAAGGTCGCTTTTTGTTCTTTTTTTTATGTTGGCTACCCCAAAAATTGAGGGAAGTGCCTTAGTAAATAGAATATTTACAAAAAAAATATAAGTTGTCATATAATAATCAATGACCTCAAAACAATGAATATTTGAGTCTTTAACCAACTAAAATGAAAATTACTGGTACTATTTTGAATGTTTCTGGGACATTTTGCTTCTTGAAAAATAAATTTTACTCTATACTGTATTTGGGTGTCTCCTACAGAAAGATTGATTATCTCAATAACATGTGTAATGCTGGACTAATGCCAATACTGTTTGTAACGTTGTACCAAACTATCAAAAAACTTATATTAGTTTTTTCTAATAGCAAACTAACATTACCCCAACTTGTGTTGTATAGTATGAGAAAGTAGATAAAAAGGTACAGTAATTACCTCTATGACTTCGTAGTCATCAATGCATGCTGTTCTAACAATGGAAGGACAGCACTGCCCAGCTGTTTCAACCAAATCTAACTGATAGTTTCCTTTATCTGGATGGTTGTTGAGGGTGGTGCAGACCTGCTCACTACACTGATGATTAGCTGATCCTTTACTACCCATAACACACTTGCACTTTAAGCACAGGCCGTCTTCCCATGACTCGCCAATCTGGAAGTTTGATTTTAAAATGTATTCTCAAAAATTGAAAACAGTACTGTATCCTTATTTCATCTTTCATTTTATTTCAAGATTCTGAATTAATGAAAGAGAAAAAAAAGAGGAAATAAAAAGTCCATGACTTGTACCTTATACAATTTCTTTTCTGGTTCTTCTTCTTCAGTCAGTTCTCTCTGGAAGCCAATCGAAGTGACCTCGAAGCGATTCTCATATATGCAAGCGTCCTTGGGTATTTCTAAGGAAAATATGCAAAAATTACAGAATGAGGTTTATGGTGTGGGGAAAAACTACCTTAATAAATTGTAAATCAAGTCAAATTTTAACACGGTTTATAGGGAGATATGAATAGAAGTTGCAAAACACAACATATATAGAATTTCCCAATAATCTTATGATTGCAAATTACTTAATATGCAGTATGATAGTGTCATATGAATGAAAACACATGGTACTTACCACAAATTATTGATGGACAGCATTGACCTTCTTTTAATGGTTGTTCTATGAGATTGTAGAATTCTGGACACTCTTCCTTAGGACATTCACCACTGCATTTTGTTACATATCGAGGACAGCATCCACTCTCATCCAAAACCCATTCTTCACCTGCAGGAGTATTTTTAGATGACATTACAAGTTTTATTATTTGAAGAAGCAAAACAGTATAAAAATTTCTTCAGTTACTGTCACAAGAATAAAGTAAAGATTTTCTTCACTCATAAAAAGATTAACAGGAGCTTACCTGGATTGGGGTCTTCTTCAGGTACAACTACTTGTGGGCAGTCCTCGGGATTGAGACATACACATGCATACTGTGGGCATTTACCAGGAGCTTCAATCAGCTGAGATACTTTTCCATAGCCGCAATCAGATTCAGGCACAGATGGAATTGTGCAGTTCTCGACAGGTCTTACCTTACATTTCTTTCTTGGACCACAGCATTCATCACCTGTGTCTGGTATCTAAAAATTCAGAAAATTAGTCTTACATATAAGTTTGTGGGCAAAAAGAAGATATTTTTTTCAGCCACATACAATCACCAGTCTGGTACCTAGCCAATTCAGAAATGTAGAGTTGTATGTAAAAGTTTGTAGTCAAAAACAAAAAGAAGGTATTTTTTCATCTGTATACAATTGCCAGTGTCTGGTACCTAACCAATTCAGAAAAGGAGAGTCTTACATATAATTTTATGTGAAAAAAGAAAATAGTTTTTCATCTGTATACAATTGCCAGTGTCTTGGTATCTAACCAAGTCAGAAAAAGTCTTACATACAAAATTTTGGGATGCATACAATAAGAATACTGTATTTATGTACCTCGGCAATAATGTATCCTTCATCACAGATGGGATCCTCGGGGCAAGTCCTTGTACTACAAGTGCTACCATGTTCATTGCACTGGCATGTGGTGCATGAGTCTGTTTTCCATACATCACCAACTCTGTGCCCTTCATCATCACAAGTAGTACAATAGCTGATGTTAACACAGACACCTTTGTCTAAAACCTGAAATTGTTAAAAGGTCTATTCTGAAAATGTGAATGCAGCACATGGGAAAGAAGTTGAATTATATGCTAAGAAATTTTTAAAATATGAGTAAAACATATGGTAAGGTACAGGCTGAGAGTTTCTTATCCAGAATTCCTCGACCAGAACTATTTTGCATTAAGGATTTTTTCTGATTTCAGTATATCCCTATAATGGCAGGTTCACAAATCTCTAATTTACATTCTGATGAAAATGTCAATGTTTTTATAGATTTTATCACTTAAAATTTGAAGCAGACATGGATGCAAAGTATTGAAAGCAGTAATCATCCTCAATTTTTATAAACAAATTGATAACTAAATACTGTAACTTGTCTTTTTCTTTGCTAATTTCAAAATGCTGTAAGAGGGCATACATTTAATCAAGTGCTCTATTTAAACTGCTAAACTTTGTGATCAGTTTCCAAATAAACATATGAATGGAAAATGCCAAACTGGCTAGCAGCATTTGTGAAAAAATAGCCTAATGGCATCTAGACCTAACAGCCCACAAAACAAATTAGTGCCCTCAGTATGTAGTTTTATCTCATTTATTAATTTATTTGGTAGTAATGTATAATTGTTTAGCAAAGAGATCTTGAAAATGAAACACAGATAAAATGGCAAAAATGCTACAGCGTTCTTTTTTAATCCATCTTGTTACTTTCGATTTAATAATATATAGCATATAGCATTCCTTTTCTATTATGCTAAGTAAGAATTTTTTCTCTTCTAAACAATAGCCAATTAACCAGCTGGAAATAATGCACAAACTGACAGTAATGAATGACAACTGCTAACACATTGTACAGTAGAAAGTTCAATGGCAATTAGGCAATACAAGGTCATTGTCAATTGTATACATTTTACCATAAATTGGTTCCCAATTGTAAACCACGAATTCTAAATACTGTAAGAAAATTGAACTTAAGAAATTCTATTTGTGAAAGAAAAGGAGGAAAATCAGGTAAATACTAAAAAAAATATCAAAGTTAACTGAGGCCTGTTCGTTAGAATTATAAAATTGGTCACAAAGAACTATGAAAATTTATTAATAAACATAAGTTTATGTTACGACTTAGATATTGGGATTTGCATATACACGTACCACCTTCCAAAGTTTTGTTCTGTACTGTAATCTAGTTCTGCTAAATGTAACACTGCACTGTATAAATATATATTACAAGAGCTCTTATAGGGTTAGCCTTCAGTATTTCTTTTGTAAAGTCTGCTGTGATTAAATTGCTCAATTGATTTGACATCATGTATTAGCCTACTACCACTTCTACTTTGTTATTACACAACAAAGTATTGCATCAGCCACTAGAAAGTACACACATGAAAATTCTTTGAGCAGAGTTGTGAATGAACTCAAAAGGAGTTGAAAGTATTTGGTTAGTTTAGTTTTCATTTACAATTTATGAGTGATAATGAATGGTTAGGCAAAATTTAGGTCTTTTCTTAAGGTTCACTTATGGAAATAAAGAAATAGCCAAAGGAATGAGTTATATTAGCAATCCAGCAATCTTTAAGCCTCAACAATGCCATATGTCAAACGTTTCATTGTAATTAGCTAATTTTGATAGATTCCTACAATTATTCCTGGATGTTAAATGTTTTGCACTTGCAAAAACAGGACTAACACTGTTTAAAAAAAAAAAAATATGGCAACAACCACTAAAACTCCATCATATCATGGGAACATACACTCTTGTATGTAATGTTTTCACATTTTCCATCATATTTACATAGGTTTGTTACCACATTTATGTTGTCGGTATAAACTTAATATAAGAAAGATCCTTACCATATCATTTGGGCAGAAACAACCATCAACTGGTGATATGGGGCAAGAATCTGGGTTTTTGTCAAGCTCCTCATAGTTATCACAGGTACGTACACATCCCGGCCCACACTGCTGATATTCAAGACCTTTAAAAAGAAACAGGAAATAAGTTTCAAGTTATTTCACTTGCTGGTCTAAAATAAAAACATATGAATAATATTGCAGTACAAATTAAAAATATTAGCAAACCTTCAGGGCAGGTTTTTGGACACAGATCTTCAGATCTCCAGTCCAAGCAAACATCAAATTCAGTACATCGTCTAGCATAAGCCTCAATACTTTGACATGCAACTTCCTGGGGGTCCAGACTATTGCAAGAATCCAACTGACAAGCTGATATGTATGCTGCAGGATCTTCAATTGGATGGCACTGAGAAAATACAGAAAATATATGTACATGTATATGTATATATGTATATGCATAAATACATACATGCATAAATACGGTTCACAATAAGCATAAAAATACTTTAATATTACAAACAAAATATTATAAAAACAGCAACAGTATTTTGATACTAAAATCTCTTATTTCTATACTTAACCAATGTTTATATTACTTCTCTAAAGCTTGGTTTATCAATATTTATCCTCAAATTTAAAAAATGTCCCAGTGAGGCAAGGAAATAAGGAAATAATCTATATACAGTGATGCTACTTGATACAAAAGTTTCTGTATGAGAAAAATTCATAAGAAACGAGATGCAAAGATTTATTTGCTTCATAATACAAACAAATTTTCATGATAAGAAACGAGATTCGCCTGGTGCCGAGAATAATTTAAAATTTCCGCACGCCACCAAACTGTAATCTTACCATCATCGTCCTGTTTTCCCAATGGTTATCTCCCTACCTTGATGCCACTTTACTGTCGTAAGATCCTGCTCTCCTATTTTATATCAATAAATACACAATGAACTATACTGTATTGTGGGTATGCATGTATGCACAAAGCTACTACGCATATCAAAAGATCAGCGATATATTTTTTCTTTCATTTCGGGAAATAAACAACAGATCATAGCATATGTTTTATCCTTTTAATATCATGACTTATTTACAATTAATTTTATATCAATAAGAACATTTTTAAAATAAAATTACACAATGAACAGAACTATTGTATGTACGAAAGCACAATGCTACTACACATATCAAACACATTAGCTATATATTTTTCTTTCATTTCCGTAAATAACAGATCGTAACAAATTTTTTCCTTTTAATGTCATGATTATTTATTTACAATTAATTCTATACCAACAAGTACATCTTTAAATTAAAACACACAATGAATAGTACTGTACTGCATTGTATGTACGTCGGCACTACGCTACCAAGCATATCAAAACATTAGCGATATGTTTGTCTTTTATTTGGGTAAATAAATAAGTTAAGAAAACTATTCTCTGAGCAATTAAGTTTATTCATTTTACAAAGCAAGTTTACGTACATATTAACATCAATGAATCTTGCTTGTATTAGGAGTTTGTAAAAAAGTATGTAGGTTATTTAATGACGTACCACCAATGAATATTGTATTACAATAAAATAGTTACTGTTAAAAATATTCTCGAGTTGAAGAAAACGGGTTGTTATGCATGATAGAAAACGTACCTTTCTATAGTAAGGGTGACTATAATAATAGTACAGTACATACGGTACTGTATATTTCGTACATGTACAGTATTGTATTATTTTCCATTCATTAATGCATTATGTTCTAATAAATACTTTATTTGCAGGTACTGTATTAACAGTTAAGTTAGGCATATTGAATAATTCACATGTATTTTATTGTATTTCCCTGTGGTTATAGCTTTATTATAAAATTTAATATGTTTTTGTAGAGCCTGGAAGGAATTAGGTGATTTACATGTAAATCGTGAATCATCATGCGAAAAAATCACAACACAAAGGCTACTCTGGAACCAATTAATTTCGCATCTACATAGAAGTTCCTCACTGGCAGCATCTATTTGGGATATTTCTGCGAGTGATATACCAGAGAAATTTTATCTTAAGAGGTATCCATGGAGTTCCAACCTCCAAAGTGAATATACTGAGAGATATCGTGTATAAATCAGGGACGTGTTAATAACAAGACCTTGTCTCAAAGGATAAGGTAAGGGTAGGATACGTGGGCAAGAGAGCCGTTAAAACTCCCAATCCCAGTGTGCTACAACTAACACGTATATATAAAGTGCGAAGAGAGACTCGCATCAGCCTGTTCAACATAAAAATATTTATTGCAAGGTTGAACTGAAGTTCCATCGATTCAACTACAGTACCTGACAAGGGAGATCATTTCACAATCTGGTCACAGTTGGAATAAAACTTCTAGAATATTGTGTAGTATTGGGCCTTATGATGGAGAAAGCAAGACTGTTAGAACTAGCTGCATACCTAGTGCTATTTATAAGATGGTACTATAAAAACTTTAACAAAAACAGAGCAAGAGAAATAAAATAGAATAGTGTGCCAGAGAATACTCTTAAGCAAGAGAACTCTAACCCAAGACAGTGGAAGACTATGGTGCAGAGGTTATGGCAATACCTACGACTAAAGAATAATGGTTTGATTTTGGAGGAAAGAGGAAAGTGGCCACTGAATACGTGTATGAGGACAGGAGAATATTTAAAGAATAGGCCAGACTATTCGGTGTGTGTGTGTGTAAGCAAAGGGAAAATGAACCGTAACCAGAGAGAAGGATCCAATGTAGTACTGTCCGGCCAGTCAAAAGACCCCATAACTCTCTAGTGGTAGTATCTCAACAGGTAGCTGGTGCCCTGTAGCTTAGCTTCTAATAATAATAATACATACTTTCAGTTTCGTTAGGATTCAACTTCATGCCTCACAATTTGCACCATGCACTAATTTTAGTTAGATCTCTGTTAAGGGTTTCAGCAAACCCAGATCTACATTCAAGATATGGAATTGATGCAGAGAGAGTAGCATTATCTGCTGATGCAATGAGCTTTTTTTCTAAGTCAAACCACATATGTGTATATAGTATGAAAAATGATGAGCTAAGAACACCAGATTTCACATTCCTATTTTCACTATCGTACCATCTATTAAGTTTAAAAACAAGGGCCTCATGATTAACATGGTGAAAGAGTGCAAGAAAATCAAGGCCAATCATGCAAACTTCCTGAACACAATTAAGGGTTTTTTATAGAGCATTGAAAATTGTAAGAAGGGCATCATAAGCTCCAAGGTCTTTGCAATAGCCAAATTGCAAACCAGGGAACAGTTCATTAACTTTAGCATATCTATTTACATGTTTAGCTAAAAGACATTAAAAAACTACTGTTTAGATATGTGAGTTATGGAAACTTGGCAATTCTCAGCTGGGAAAGAGCTAGTACAAACACATTTACCATATGGAGTAACATTACCAATTCTTCAACAAGTACAAAAAGAACCTTTTCTTGCTAAATAAAGTGCACTGGCATCTGAAACATGAAGCAACTGATTGACTTTAGCCGAAATTTCAGGGAATTATACAATATTTCATGCCATCCACATATGAAACAGTGTTGTCCATTAAGTTATACAGTAATGTATATAAAATATAAATAGGTTATATATATAATAAATATAATAAAGAATTATAATTACAATTTATTTGTCAACACCGAGTTTGAAAATAAGAACTCTTACTTTAACAAGCTGAGAGATATTAGAATCCAGACTACCAACTCTGTCTTTTGCCTTACAATCTAGTTTTATAAAAGAGCAACTAGGATTACAAGAATGCAAGGATTTAGCAGCAGAAGGGTCTAAAGTAAATAAAGAATTCAAGGCTCTCTGAGAGGATCTCAAATCTGTAAGGCACAGAGAATATTCAGAACCCTTACTGAATGGAGCAATGCCACTAGACCCAAGTTGATTAGTTAGGTTAGCAACTGGGCAGGTAAGATCAGAATTACCACATTTAATAGAAGACTCACTGGCCCCCTGAGATTAACTAATGAAACTGATAAGTTAAAACCTTTTGAAGCTCATTACTATCAAAACTTGACTGGTTAAATGCTGTATTAAAGAATGGTGCTGGTATGTCATTATCGTCATCATTCCTACTATAGTATATACAACCAGCCTTTAGATTTCCCTCTATACTAAAAGCAAGCTTAATTTGTGCTTTCAACTTAAAACATACTTTTCCATGAAAGGAACAGTAAGGCAATCGAACTCCTCACATTTATTAAAAACACAGTACAGTTCCTGTGCAGTAATATCAAATAAAAATTCAGAGGAAGGCATGCTAATATACACTAAAACATATCATAATCTGGAGTCTAGAGAGTGCAGTTCATCAAACTGATGCAACTGAAAAAATTTATTAAATAAGGAAGAAAGTCACCTCTTCGCTTCCTGCCATTGACTGCTCTGTGTTTTTCATTTCTTTACTAGAGACGTGTCTCTTGAAACATAAGATAGGAAATTAAAAATTTTTTTATGGGTAAATGTCAATAAAACGAGCTTCTAGAGAAGAAGCAATATGAACATCAGGGGAGGTTCATTGAAATAATGCAGTATTGAATCACTTTAAAAGATCAGTTCTTGCTGTTAAAAGTGACAAGGAAGAATGCAAGCTCTGGTAAAAAGTAAGTATACAGGTACCTCTCCAAAGAGATCTTCATTCATTATCTTGAGGCAAGGGTCTCTATCTGGTGGTGGAGGAATGCAAGCCTGTTCCTTTTTGTTTATAACACCACATGACTTAGATTCTCCCTCATTCAACCAACTACGACCAAACTCCTCCACTGACTTGACTAATCCCTTATCTTGTGCATACATATCATCTGCGTCATCGTAATTGCAGTTGCCTGAAAAGGACACATTTCAGAGTTCTGAGTAAAAACTTAACATAATACTAATTCTCATTGAAAAAGACAATGAACTCTGAAGTTATGCATAACTTGAGTCTTTTTTATTTGGATGCTACGATACTTAAAAATTGCAAATTAAGCCTTATAAAATGACACTGGTTGATAGAAATACATGAAGTTTCATGAACAGCTATATACCTCAGAAATAGAGTACAATAATGAAAAAAATATCTCCCATCAAGTAATATCAGACTAAAAAGGTCAACTATGAGGTTAATTGTGTGAAGGAAAAATTAATGGGAGAGATAATAAAAACAAATAATGAAATCTGATATCAGATAAAGTAAATCACATACATACATATACCCAGGCACTTCCCCCAATTTTGGGGGGTAGCCGACACCAACAATGAAACAAAACAAAAAAGTATACTATATTTACCACAAAGACCCTCTGTCTTATTGAAGTAAAGCTGTGATGGAATTTTAATAGAGAAGCCATGATTCTCTTCAAAGAATGTAATTTCAAATTCTATGTCTGGAATAGAAGCCATCACCTGAAAGTAACAAATAGAATCTTAACTTTGCAAAAGCCATTTGTTTTTCATTCATCACAGACTTCAAATGCAAGTTACCTAAAGAATAATTTTAAACTACAAAGTTTGTTTTGAAAATGAGAAGCAAATGAATTCTTATACAGCGCCATAAAAAATTTCTTTGTTTAAATGAGTGAAGAGCTGTGAAGTGACTATTCAGTGTACAATTATAATATACCTGAGAGGAGTCTGGTTGTTCCAATGCAAGCCATGACTCCCGATGGGGGAAAGATTGAATGGTTTTTCCATCAATTGTAACAGAAGTTTCTCCACTATCACCAGCAATATGGAGATTATGGGAATCATACAATACTGTGATGGCTTCAGTACAGACAGTGATTGGAACTCGAGAGCAGTCCTTGTTATGAGCAATGACCTGAAATTGAAATTATATTATTTACACTGGCAAAATCACATGGGAGAATTCCTAGCTACACAAAAAATAATTCTCAAAATATCTTTTAATTAAAATTCGATTTTGTCAGCTGATCTCTAGTTTAGGCAACATTATAATGTATACTCATATGTACTAAAAGAAGTCTATAATAATTCTGGTTTTCTGATATTGACCGAGCTTCATCCAATCATATTTGTACTTTTCTATAATCAATTTAATGTATACTTTAACAGCAGCAATTCAAGATTGTTTTTACTTTGGTTTTGTCGTCAGCTGATTTCTAGGTGACGATGGTATTAGCAATATGTTCACATTAGGTCTGGTGGGGGTGTCGGACTCTTTATTCAAATCTCAAAATGTTGAAAAGAATTAGTGTAAAAAGCTTTGAATATATAGAAATAAAATTTATGCCAAAAAAACATAATATCCTTTGTAACAATACGTGATCTGAAACGATAAATACTCTGAACGAACAAGGTAAAACGACAGTGGAGGTCCTGTAGAGAGTAGGGTTCTGCTGCTGTATGGGACTGGAAAAGCAGCCATCAAAGTAAAGTAAAGTAACTCATATGATATTATTTGCCAATTTTTAACTCGTTAAGTTTCACATTATGACTTGGGTTCTTTGGCAATTTTTAATACGGTGATGTACACTAATATTTGTTGATTTTCTAAGCTAGCTTTCATGTTTTGACTTGGGCATTTTTTTATTATGCTGTATTTGATGATTTGTAAATCTAAATTTCATGTTTTGATGCATGTTCTTTGTTGATTTATAACACTACTGTATCATTGGTCTATTTCTAATTCATAATTTTATGTTTTGACTTGTAGTTTTTAACATGAAGCTGTATTTGGTGATTTCTAACACTTAAATTTCTTGTTTTGACTCGTGTCAGTTGGCGTCGCATTCACTGCTCATGACTATACTGCCCCTGCGTTCTGAGGGTAATAACTTCGCGAGATTATCATTAAACAAATACCACACCGCTCAAGAAAAATTTCATAACTTTGAATGGTTGTTTAACGAGGAGTTGCCAAGTACCTGTACTTCCAAATCCCTATAAATCATTCTTTAAGGAAATATCTATGTAATGTTTGAGGGGGCAAGGTCTTCAAGTTCAAAGTTCTTGGCTTCAGAATGTCCAGGGCCCCTGGTATTCAATAGAGTGTTTGCGTTGGTGTTAACATGGGCTCATGTCAATGGAATGCATCTAACTTGATATCTAGATGACTGGCTGATACTGGCAGTACTAACCACTAGTAAGGGAAACTTTATTTAAATATCATAGGATCTCTGAACTGCGAATAACCAAAACTGTGAGGACAGAACCCAACCACGAATACCGAGGGCTGACTGTGTTTATCTCTGGATACAAATAATGTCTGATACAAAAATTAAAGGCTTCGATTAAGGAAAAATAATAATAAACTAACAGAGCGCTGCTGCAAGTGTTGACTTTGTATGTGAATAATGGGTAAGTCAGTCATAATTTAAATAAACATTCAATCTGACCACAAATCTAATAGAAAAAATTACAATTTATTTATCTTTATGGCTTTCTATGTACTTGTTTGTGTTTAGTATATATTCTGTAATATTATTAGCCTAATTTCCAGCACCTTTTATATAAAACTTGAAAGAAAAAAATAGGGGGCCAATAGATATGATATCCCCTTATATAGAAAGCAAGAATGTATAGGAATATGTCCCAACTGCAAATAACACGCATGTTTACAAGCATGCAGCGGGGGACAAATCATATGTAAGTAGTGTAATGATTGTTCTGACACCTGCAGAGGATACTAAAATAAAAAAAATATCTTAACATACCTGGAATGCATGGTGACCTCTACTCTTGGTTCGAGCTGCAATATAGGAGCATTCCCCATTGAATGTAAAGTTGTAACGATCAAAGGTCTTGTAATGAGGATCACCATAAGCCTCGCATATGCAGTCACGACACATATCAGGACTGACGCACTTTTCTCCCTTTCTTACTAAGCCCGGAGCACAGAAGCAACCAGAGGTACATGAACTCTCCCTATCCATACATGTTTCCTTATCTTGTAAGTTTTCACAACTCCTTTCACACTTCCCACGGAAACAGTCATGATATACTTCTCCGGGTCCACATTTCTTATCTGAAAGCAAAGTTTGTATAACAAAATGAATATATAAAGAAGTTCACATAAATAATCAAATCTCTGTTATCATGCAAGATACACGTGGGGCAAGAAAGATTTTTGGAAATAATTTCCTTAGCTAGTACTACAGTAGAATATATAGTAAAAGGAACTACTTTCAAGAAGCTATAGGTAAAATGATAACATATCAGTGAAATCCAATCAAATTGCAATATCAAGAAACCATAAAAACTGGGAAGGTTTGCTACATATAAACACAGCGGAACTTTGAAATGAAGAACCCCATAATTAAGGATTTAAAAAGTTGATGACCTGGTTTTAAAGGTAAGATGCCACAATATGTATAAATTATGGAAATATTTGTATAAATACAAGAAAGTTCATGTGTAAGAGCATAACAGACATGCAAAATATGTGCTAACATGCAAGAGCAGAACACATGTGCCTGTTACCACAAAATGAGTCATAGTGAACCATGACCCAGCATCCCTCAATCAAAATCCCCATCTCTTTACTTGGTTCCCAGACTAATACTTTGTTCTATGACCATATGTTAGTTTTCTTTATTTAATACCCACAATGTGAAACCTTAGGTACTGTAGACTTTTTGTAAATAGAATCCATCGACTGATCAATAAAAGCAGTATGCCTTGAGTTCTGAAGCCAAGCATAAGAATCTGTCACCAGAACAAAAGTTAAATCTTCCCAATACGTCACTTTTCTGTCTTCGATTAAAATAACTTTGAGGACATTTTTCATGAATTTGACATCATCGTCGATGAGGAGAACACAACATGATCTGGTCAAAGAAGGACAGACCCAGGTAACCAGGTATTGTTGAGAGCTAACTGTATCCCAGCTTTTGTGGGATCCAAAGGTCTCCTAAAAGATGATAATGATGACAACGATGATCTATTAACACTGACAGTTGGCATAAAATCTCGACTAAAAATAGCATGTGATGTAATCTTAGATCATCGTAATGAATTTAATAATGAGAAGTAATTTCTGAAGTATCACTAACCGTACAGATTCTGAAACTATATTTGTCAGCAGCAATTACAGGTTGGATTTCAAGCAAGAAAAAACATACACTTCCATCCCGTTGGATTTCAAGCAAGAAAAAACATACACTTCCATCCCAAGAGTAGGCTACAAGTTTCAAGCCAAACTATTTGCCTCCTCCCTCAATACTACAGCCTAACCAGTCTGATATTAGAATTAAAGCAGCAGCATTGCTCCTAAATACCAATTTGTTCTATGAATGGAATTAGGAAATTAAAGCTTTGACTAAATGTAAGAGATTTTCTACTAAAGAGCTAAGTTTTTTATAGAAAATACTACACCTTTCTGATAAAAGTAAGGATGATTTGATTTCCAAACTTATAAAAAAAATTCTTTATGTATGCCTAGATAGTTAGCCTCTATGCTCAGCTTCTTTCATTGCTAAGCTAATAAATATTGTAGTTCTCAATTTAATTGGTCAAGGTTAGAATAGGAACAGGATTTGATACAGTATTTGTTTGAATCAAAATTGTTTGGAACCGAAATGTTATAGTTTAGCTATGGGTGTGAACAAACACTGATTACTGGATACAGTGTGTAAATGGTAAGTTCTATTATGTCTTTAAAAATCACAATCATGCTCGCTGAGGTGGAATAGAACGGTTTGAAATTTTAGCCATATGATCCAGCACTAAGGCCAGGGATGCCATTCATTGCTGGTGAGTGAGGTAAGCATTTGGTGGTTGGTGGACTTTAGGATTTTACAGAGAGAGTTGACTAACACCAAAAATGTCCACAAATTAAAAGCAACCGCCATAGCCTCATCAGCCTGCATACATGGGGGACAAATGATTTGTTTCATAATCAATCATTTAAAGTTGCACAAGCATATTACAGCAATAAGGGAATTCAAGTCATACTTTATTGTGAACGAAGAGTACAGTATTATAGTTATTTCTTTCTGGAAATTCTATTCCACTATACAAATAAAGTAGCTATCAGTTATATTTTTCTTATGTGTAGTTTATTTTAAGATATTTTTCTCTTGTGAAATGAACAAAAACTGTGATGGCACTGAAAGAGAAAAATACTACTAAGAACCATGGGTTTCTTAATCATATCAATTAGGGAATTTAAGACCATTTTGGGTATCAAAATATGGTTCATAAATAACCTCCAAAAGAACTCTATATACTAATCCTTTCTTTAATATATATCCAAAAACTTGTGATGGTACTAAACTGTTCCACCAGTACTGCGCTATTAATCAAGAACATAACATTGGATGAAAACTATTGTCATACTGATATAGCAGCAGTTGTGCTAATTGTTTCTTTTTCTCTGTTCTTCCCAAATCTTTCCAAATGACAAGTTTCAAATTCTTATTTGAAAGAGAGAGACACACCCTTTCACTAAAGAGGATGTTAACCAACTTTTTGGAAACAAGTACAAGTAGTAAGATCTAGTTGGCAAGACCTGTCTTGAGCAAGAACAATTTTTGGGCTCAAGCCATGGCGTCCTGATGGAAGGTTCCTGTTTGGTAGCTTCCTTGGGTATAAGACTACTAAGATATTCCCAGAGAATTTAACCACAGGTTATCACAGAATTCTAACTTCTGGAGCGAGTATCTCAAAGGTTTCCCTTTAAGACATCGTAATACAACAGGGGACACGCATGTCTGGTCGTGCCACATAGCTATCTCCACCCCGAACAGAGTTAACGCTTCGGTGTGTAAGGGCTGAGAATAGCTGGGAGCCGTTCCACAGCTAATCTCACTCGTGGCTACTACTGATACTCGAGACGTAAACAAACGGACGCCATTGCTCTAATGACGTCACGCGCGTCTTCATCCTTTGTTTAGTAGCTGCCCTACTGAGACGGATTTTCCCTTGTGTGAACTTTATCGCTTTGCATCTTCGCTATGTCGTTACCTTCAGCCTCGCCTTCTTCTGGAAAGTTGAGTACAAGGTTCCAGTATTGTTTAATTAAGCTCTGACCGTAAAGTAAATATTATTTCGCGAAATAATTGATGTTTTGTGGCAGAGCTGTGCCTCTACCGGACCCGCCATTTTATGGCGTCGTTGTTGTTTTGCATGTCCTATTTAGTTAGCAACAACAACGCTTCCGGCTTTATATACTAATCGAATACATTAGTTTATTTAGTCTTCATAGCTAGGAACTTTTATATCGTGTTTAGACGCTTTTTATCGGTCATCGATTGACCTCATACCAGTCGGCTACTATAGCCCCCAGGCCAGGAGCCTATATACAAGTGTTCATGCATGATTTATCAGTGATCCTAGACTAAGTTATGAAGATAGTGGCATTATTATTTTACAATACTTTTGACTAGTGATGCAAATGTTTTCGCCTTCAGGGACCATATAGGGGATAGGCTAGTCAGTGATTCTTACTAGCCTAACCTAACCTTAGGACCCCTATATGCTTCCTTCATCCCCTGCCTTGGCACTCCCTCTAATTAGCCTTGATCCCTTTTCTGAGTAAAGGGATTTATTGTCTAATAGAGTATTATATCGCCTCTCAGTCCTCCCTAAAGGAATGAACCCCCTTTAGGATTGCGTCTGAGAGTGAGGTTAGGCTAGCCTACCTCTATGGCTAGGATAGTCTACGACTTTCCTGCGATAGCGATACGTCTTCTTCCTTGCCTAGTTCAGGACTTTTAGCCCTGATCTAGGCCGGGTTAGGAAGGTTTCTCTGTTCCATGCTGAAACTGTACTCTTGCACCGTTTTAACCGATCAGCCTAATCTTAGGTTAGGGAGTGTCCTCCCTTCCCTTTGTGGCCGCTCTGGTACAGAAACCCTTCCTGGGAAGACCCCTCTCTTCTCCCTCCCCACCTATCTCTTGTATAGCCTAGCCTATGCTTAGGTTAGTTTATACTCATCTGTCCCCTGTCCTACAAATCCTCCTTAGGGTGGATGAGTAGGGCTACCCGAGCTTCCCTGTGCTGTCCGCTCTGGTACATATACCTTCATAGTGTCCTATAAGGTTAGTTACTAGTGTAGCTCTGCATAGGGGAGTCTCCCCCCCCCCCTCTTGGGTGTTCCCTAGTCCTCCCTTGGACTACCTGCTCCCGGTCCCTAGTGACCCCTGCTTATGGATGATAGAGCCTGTCTCTATCATGGGTACACCCCCTCAGGGAGGGGGAGGGATGTCTGGAACCCTGAAGGTACTTCCTGCATCCTTCCCCCTCTCCCCCTGTCTCTCTATCTATCCGGGTGCCGGTCTCTTGCCGCCTCTTCTGCCGGCAATACCTGCCTCTTGGTGACTTCCCTACCCTTGCCGCCAGCCCCCCGTGTACCGAGGGACTGCCGGCTGCCACCGGCTACTACCGGCAGCTCTCCTACTCCTATCTAATCGTCCGCTTGCCGGTCGATCTCCGGAGTGCCGGCATATACTGCCGGCAACCCGATACTACCTGTACCATCCTTACCCCAGTCACCAATCCGGCATCCTCCGGCTGCCGGAGCCGCCGCTCCCTGCCGGCGTGCCGCCGTTGTGCCGGCGGCCGCCATCCTGGTATCTAACTGACTTTGAAAATTGTCTGTTCTAGTGCCAGAATCTATGCTGGAGCGAGCTCCGGCGTGCCGGCGGCTTGCCGGATACCCCGGAGGCGTCAAGAATACTTGCACCCCCTCTCTGTAGCTATCATAAGACTAAGATAGCCCTACCTTGCAAATAGATAAGCTGCTTTGCTTCTAAGATCAGTACCTAGTACTGCTCTATTAGTGATCATGCTGTCTCTTTGCATTCTTCTATTTCCAGCATGCTATGTGCATCTTAGCGCGGCTGGTTGCCAGAAATTTTCCCTTAATGAGACCTTCTGGCTCTTATCTGGGAACCGAATGAATTCGATCCCAACCTTGTCCTTGGCCTTCCATGGAGTTCCAATATAATGGGAATCCTAGGAAACTATATCCAATGATCTCGGTCATTTGGATTATCCCAGGACCAAGCCTATGGTAACCAGCCGGGCGAGATGCATGGAGCGTGTTCTCCTTTACTGTTTCATTCTCTATGCATCACACCTTCTTTAAGTTAAAATTAATGATTAATATTAACTTAATTTAAGAGCCATTCCTATGACTCCCCCATACTCATTTTCTCTTTCTTCCACAGGAGGAGCAGATGAAGTGCGATTTCGCATACTGTGCTGTGAAACGCTCGCAGTTTTACGGACATACGGCGTGCAGGACTCACGCCCCTTGCTCAGACAAGAAAGGGGATTGGAAGTTCTGGAATCCACTGGAATGTACGGTCTGCCAGGCCTACCTAGTTGAGGCCTTCCATAACCCTCCCTCAGCGGAGGTTAGAGACATTGCTCGTGAAAAGCTGCGCAAGTGGGTGCGTGGTTTTCAGAGAAATGCTACTGGACCGTACCTGGCCACCGAAGAACTGAGGTCCCTGTTGTTCCCTAAGGCCTCCCCTGATTCAGTGGTTCCAAAGGAAGCAATCCCCACTGTCCAAATTACGGTGGAACCTGATGTGGTCATGGCTCAGTCCATGCACGAGTGTCGTTTAGATTCCGAGGATGATGAACAGATCTCTGACGTCTCGGAAGACACGGAGAAGACGCTCATGGCTCAAGGAGCCGAAGAGGACGAAGACAAGGTGGAATACACCGAGTCGGAGATTGGAGCTACTCCCTCGTCCATCCCTCCGCCTACTCCTACACCGACGGATGTGTCCATCCCGTCTACCTCCTCGACCCCGGATCCTTCCTCTTCTACCCAGGAACTGATCCGACTGATTAGAGCTGTCATGGACGACAGACTGAAGGAGAACCAGGAGTCCATCAGGTCTATGATTGGATCCAGAGAACCGAAGAAGATCTCGGTCAAGGATCTCCCAGCTTGCTCTCATGCCAATCCGTGGAGGTATGCAGAGCATATGGTTATTGCGACCGGCAGGATCTTTGTTAGTGACAAAATCGGCACGGTCCCGTTGGAAGATGTGGAATTCTTCCCTAGCTTCGAGGCCTACCCGGACTGTTACGTCCGGCTTCGTTCCGAACCTGCCTCGAAGGAGGAGACCGAACCTAAAGAAGAGATAGTGTTCGATCTCGCAAAGGCCCAGGCTATGCTAGCCTCCGCATTTAAGAGCAGGGGCTTTACCTGCTCTAAGCTTCCTGCCTTGAGCAAGAAGCATCCTACATATGTCGCACCTGACACTGCGATTCTTCCATTTTTGGAAAAGGCCTTGGCTGCATGCCTTAAAGCGGCGGAAGAAGGAAAACCCTGCCCTGCACTGGAGGAGTGCAGACCCTTCTCCATCGTGACACCCCCTGACACTAGACAATGGAAAGATGTCCAACATACTTTCGTCGTGGGTAGGCTCGATCCTGACGTCGCCGGACGTCAGTTTAATGAAGACCTCCCTAAGCTCAATGATCACCTCCTTCGCCGGGAACAAGACACGAAGGAGAGGCTTGCGGCATCTCTTTCTCATCAAGTCCAACTTGAAGTTATGGCCTGTGACACAGCAGTACCCGATCACTACATGGTACTGGCCAAATCCCACTTACTCACGGTAATGAAGGACTTGTACCATTTCATAAAGGCTCGAAGAGCCTGTCGTGAATTCGTGTTTGTCGGTGCCACCGTGAAACACGAACCCCGGAGGCTGATTTCCTCCAACATCTGGGGAAAGCACCTGTTTCCTTCTGACCTTGTCAAGGAAATAACGGACAGAGCCGCCACGGAGAATAGGAACCTTCTCCACAAGTGGGGCATGTCCAGAAAAAGGAAAACCTCTCAGGACGATGGACCTCAGCCTAAGAGGAAACCTCAAAAGCCGAAACCCCAGCAACGTCAACAAAGACGTCAGTTTCCGGGACCCGCTACCTCCCAAGTGGTTGCCCAACCACAACAGACCTTTCAATTGGTCCCCCAACCGGTGTTGTCACAGTCACCGGTCTTCACCCCTGCCTTTGAGCAGCCATCCACTACCTTTCATGCCAGAGGTAGAGGCTCGTCCAGGGGTGCAAGCAGAGACGCCTCTCGTCGTCCCTCCAGAGGTAGAGGAGGAAAGGGAGCTAGCGGCCGAGGCAACAAGTCCTCGGGACACCAGAAGCAATGAAGTGCTTCCGGTGGGAGGAAGACTCCGCCAATTCCAGGATCGTTGGACCTTCGATCCTTGGGCACACAGCATCATCAAGAACGGTCTAGGCTGGAGTTGGGTGCAACCACCCCCAATCTTCCAGCGGTTCTTCCAACAATCGACCCCCATTCTGGAAGAATATGTTCTAGACCTCTTGAACAAGAAGGTGATAAGGAAGGTAAAGTCCACCAGGTTCCAAGGGAGACTGTTTTGCGTTCCCAAGAAGGACTCAGACAAGCTCAGAGTCATTCTGGACTTATCCCCCCTCAACAAGTTCATAGAGAACAACAAATTCAAGATGCTGACGCTTCAACAAATAAGGACCCTTCTGCCTCAAGGTTCCTACACGGTCTCTATAGACCTGGCGGATGCCTATTGGCACATTCCAATGAACCATCACGCTTCCTCCTACCTAGGATTTCGACTCCAAAGGAAAAGCTACGCCTTCCGGGCCATGCCGTTCGGCCTCAATGTGGCCCCTCGGATCTTCACAAAGCTGGCGGATGCCATAGTACAACAGCTCCGCCTAAGAAACGTCCAGGTGATGGCCTACCTCGACGACTGGCTAGTCTGGGCTCCATCGCCCGAAGAGTGTACAAAGTCTTGCGACAAAGTTACCCAGTACCTAGAACACCTGGGATTCAAGATCAACGAGAAGAAATCTCGCCTCTCTCCAGCTCAGAAGTTTCAGTGGCTGGGAATCCACTGGAATCTTCAGTCACACCGCCTTTCCATCCCCCAGAAGAAAAGGAAGGAAATAGCAGGGTCTGTCAAGCGACTTCTGAAATCCAAACGCATTTCAAGACGACAGCAGGAACGAGTTCTAGGCTCTCTACAATTCGCCTCAGTGACAAACCCAGTGCTTCGTGCACAGCTAAAGGATGCCGCGGGAGTCTGGAGACGATCGGCATCCATCGCTCGAAGAGACCTCAAGAGACGGCTTCCAAACAGACTTCGACGCCTCCTAAAGCCGTGGTCGGAAGCAATGGCCCTGAAAAGGTCCATTCCTCTCCAACACCCTCCTCCATCACTCAACATCCACACGGATGCCTCACTGGAGGGCTGGGGAGGTCACTCCCACCTGAAACAAGCTCAAGGGACCTGGTCTCCACTATTCAAGACGTTCCACATAAACATCTTGGAGGCCATGGCGGTCCTTCTTACTCTGAAGAAGCTATCCCCGCCGCCCTCGATCCACATCCGTCTAACCCTAGACAACTCGGTGGTAGTTCGTTGTCTCAATCGCCAGGGCTCAAGATCGCCCCAGATAAATCAGGTGCTTCTCCCAATCTTCCGTCTGGCGGAGAAGAAGAAGTGGCACCTGTCTGCAGTTCACCTACAAGGATTCCGCAACGTGACAGCGGATGCTCTATCTCGGACAAACCCGATAGAGTCGGAATGGTCTCTAGACGCAAGATCATTCTCCTTCATCTCTCATCAAGTCCCAGAACTTCAGATAGATCTCTTTGCAACGAGCGACAACAATCAACTTCCTCTGTACGTAGCCCCGTACGAGGACCCCAAAGCAGAAGCGGTGGACGCCATGTCACTGGACTGGAACAGATGGTCGAAGATATACCTGTTCCCTCCCACCAACCTTCTGTTGAAAGTCCTCTCCAAACTGAGAACCTTCAAAGGGACAGCGGCCCTAGTGGCTCCCAAGTGGCCCCGGAGCAACTGGTACCCCCTGGTCCTGGAGCTGCAGCCCAAGCTGATCCCTCTCCCGGGCCCAGTTCTCTCTCAACAAGTACAGAAGTCGACTGTCTTCGCTTCATCATCGAAAATCAAGGACCTTCATCTCATGATTTTCTCTCCCTTGGCGCAAAGAAGAGGTTTGGGATCTCGAAGAAAAGTCTAGACTTCCTAGAGGAATACAAGACCGAATCCACGAGACGGCAATATGAATCATCCTGGAGGAAATGGGTCTCCTTTGTTAAAGCAAAAAATCCTAAAGAAATCACCATTGATTTCTGTATGTCCTTCTTCATTCACCTTCATGGACAAGGATTAGCAGCCAATACGATTTCAACCTGCAAATCGGCTTTGACTAGACCAATTCTATATGCTTTCCAAATTGATCTGTCCAACGACATCTTTAACAAACTGCCGAAAGCATGTGCTCGCCTACGCCCAGCACCCCCTCCGAAACCGATCTCCTGGTCACTAGACAAGGTGCTCCATTTCGCCTCCAACTTGGACAATGATTCATGCCCCCTCAAGGATCTGACTCAGAAAGTTATATTTTTATTTGCTCTCGCCTCGGGAGCTCGAGTCAGCGAAATAGTGGCATTATCAAGAGAAGAGGGACACATCCTGTTTGCTGATTCAGGAGAAGTGACCCTCTCCCCTGATCCGACGTTTCTCGCCAAAAATGAATTACCCACCAAAAGATGGGGCCCCTGGAGAATATGCCCCCTGAAGGAGGATGTCTCTCTATGTCCAGTAGAGAGCCTCAAGGTCTATCTTCGCAGAACTTCAAACTTTGGTGGAGGCCAACTCTTCAAAGGAGAAACATCGGGCAGCGACCTGTCACTGAAACAATTAAGAGCGAAAATCACCTACTTCATTCGCAGAGCGGATCCGAACAGTACACCCGCTGGTCATGATCCTAGAAAAGTGGCATCTTCTCTGAACTTCTTTCAGAGCATGGACTTTGAGAGCCTTAAAAACTTTACGGGCTGGAAGTCCTCGCGAGTTTTCTTTAAACATTATGCGAAACAAGTGCACGAAATCAAACATTTTGTGGTAGCCGCAGGTAGTGTTATGAAACCTGCACCTAACTCTGCGTAGAACAGTGAGTTACTTGGGACTCTAACTCTTCGGGTGCCTATGTTGACCCTCGAGTGATTCATAGTGATGTCTAAAAACACTTAGTGCTTTTATAACTGTTCTTATCCCAGGTGAAATGTCATAGTGTCACACAAGTGCCGCATGCCTTGAGCATGATGTGTTATTTAAAGACTTGCGTTCCTCGAGAACGAGTACCTACTAATCCTGAAATTCCCTTTCAGATTCAAAAGCAAGCCTTTATTTCTATGTACATTATTATTACTGTAAATGAACTTTACTTTTGCTGTAAATTATTTAATTTCTGCATTGTGAAATAAAATTTCTATTTTATTACTTATGCGTCTCTTTCAGCTCCTACTTACTATGAAATACATACTGTCATAGTTTTATTTATTCCTCCTTTCTTATGGTCATGAAGAATTTAAGATGTCTATTCTTAAATTATATTCACCTTGCCTCAGTAAGGTTCCTACATGAATACTTACTTCTGATAATCAGGAGATGAACTCTACACACAGTGCCCAACCACCACTGTCCTACTTCAGAATGTTCCTATACAAATATCAAACATTCTGCTTCATCTCTCAGCTCTTAAAAGTTCTTCTGTCAAGATGAATAGCCCTTCAATACCACTTTGACGTCGGCATAGCCCATGGGAACTTCCTACCAATGGGGGGCAGGATATTTCGTTCCTATGGTTCTTACCTAAGATTACTTTGCTGTTTTGTCAATGCCTAGGCACTTAACTCTGGGGGAAAATCTACCACGATACATTGATTCTCTGGTACTCTTCCATCAGGACGCCATGGCTTGAGCCCAAAAAACGGATTTTGAGCGAAGCGAAAAATCTATTTTTGGGTGAGATAGCCATGGCGTCCTGATGGACCCTCCCTACTACTTCGTTCAGTTTGCTCCCTCCCTACACAATTGTATCATGGTGATGGGCAGCAACTGGCGCCAGGATAAAGACGCGCGTGACGTCATTAGAGCAATGGCGTCCGTTTGTTTACGTCTCGAGTATCAGTAGTAGCCACGAGTGAGATTAGCTGTGGAACGGCTCCCAGCTATTCTCAGCCCTTACACACCGAAGCGTTAACTCTGTTCGGGGTGGAGATAGCTATGTGGCACGACCAGACATGCGTGTCCCCTGTTGTATTACGATGTCTTAAAGGGAAACCTTTGAGATACTCGCTCCAGAAGTTAGAATTCTGTGATAACCTGTGGTTAAATTCTCTGGGAATATCTTAGTAGTCTTATACCCAAGGAAGCTACCAAACAGGAACCTTCCATCAGGACGCCATGGCTATCTCACCCAAAAATAGATTTTTCGCTTCGCTCAAAATCCGTTTAGTAGAGACAAGCATATGCACTGCACATAAGACTGGTATAGCCTGATCCACTGAAGAAGGAATAAGCCCATTTGAACTATCTGGAGCCTCAAAAACTCTATATTCCAGCAATAAAGGAGGTTTCAACATATACAGTATAGATATTGACAGATAAGCACAAACAAAAATTTCACCACAAAATAACAGTAGTCTGTTGAGAATGCAATGAGAGAATGAATGATGTAATAAAAAAAAAAATGAGAATTTAAGATGGTGGCTGGTGGAAGGGGATATAGCTTAACCTACTACTCTATTTACCAGACAAAACAAAAGATTTTTAAATTTTATTATGAGGAAATTTTTACCTTTAATACATTTCTATTTAATTTAAGTAAAACAATACACAATAATTGGAAATTTTCTTGAAATGTATACTGTAAAGTGTATTGGAAATTTAAGCAACATTAAGAGTAACTCCAGTAAATCAACTGTAATAGGGAATTCTAACTTCAGTAAATGAAAACTTTATACATGAAGTCCCAATACTTACAACACTTTGTAACAACTCGCCAGTCTGACAGCTGTGCATCTGGGCTTTGTTCAAGACAAGAAGTAATGTAACGGTTCAGAGCTTGGCAGCGGCACTCGTCTTCATTATTCCCTTTCTGCAGACACTGGCAAACTTCATCGACGCAAGTTTTCAAGAATGGAGATGGATTGACAATGCTATGGCATTCAGTAAATGGTTTTGATCTGAGAGAAGTTGGAGAAAAACCTTGTTAGTTTGATCCTCATGATAATCTTGATCAGTCAGGGTTTTGGTCTCATACACATTGTATAACAATCTCTTTATTGTACTGTAAAGGATATAATGGCTAATAAAGTAGCCACGTCCCGATGATTTTTTTTTTTCACTCTTGAATAATAGTAATAATGATAATCATAAAATGGCTTTCAAAAGTTTATGCAAACTTTTACAGTAACTGCTAAATGTTTAAAAGTCAACATAATCAGCATTGAACCTAAATTCTTTCTTATTCTACTACTTATACAGTGAACCCTCGCTACTTCGCGGTTCGACCATCGCGGATTCACCACTTCGCGGGTTTTTTCCATAACCCATATATATATACATATCGCGGATTTTCCGGAAATTTCGAAAATACCGCGATATCTGAAGACCCCAAATATGATATTTCGTTACCTGTAATTCCATTAATACTGTAATTAGTAATATCTGCTCTTACTGATTGTTCATGGCATTACATATGATATATAATTCAGCACAGAAAGAAATAAAACACGAAAAGAGAATGTGATCATACGATAATTCAGTACTGTACTGTATACAGTACGTAGTAAAATTAAATCGAACATGAAACGCAAATCAGATGCAGTCATACCATATTAGAATGGTGTAAGGCTGCTGATGGCTACTACTGTACTACAAATGTAATGGATGTGCTTCTTTTCCATGAATCTTTTGTATGTATACGTACGTAGTACTGCATCCAATAATATTCTTTGTTGCAAAAATCACATTTCGAATAAGCGTACGAGAGAGAGAGAGAGAGAGAGACACACACACATCCTACAAAAGAATAAAATAGCATACGTAAAGCTATTATTATTATTGTTATTATTATTATTATTGTTGTTGTTGTTAATAAAATTATTATTGTTATTATTATTATCACTGTATTATCATTATTTATTATTATTATTATTAATACTGTACGTACAGTATACGCGGGGTATCTTGTACTTTGAGTTGGTAACCTACGCATCATATAAGACGGGTTGTGATTGGTTCAAGCGCTGATAGATGACGAATCAGAACTCAAGTTTTGTTATCTAGCCTGTGATTGGTGTTTTGCCCGCATCTCCAACCCGCAGCATCTAGGTTCTCGCGGCGGCCACTTTCTCTTACGCCGTATCGCTGAGTAGACGTTCTTAAGTTTGTGAACTTTAATCTGTGCTGTGTGCGACTGTTTTAAGTTGAACTTTTTGTTGAACTTTCTGTTAAATCCTACTGTACAATGGCTCCCAAGCATTCTGCTTCTACTAAGGCTGGTAGTGAGCCTAAACGCCACCGAAGGATGATGACGATTGCTGAGAAGGTGACGCTTCTCGATATGTTGAAAGACGGTAGAAGCTACGCGGCTGCAGCGCGCCATTTTGGAATCAACGAATCCACTGTTCGCTATATCAAGAAGGACGAGGCGAACATTAGAAAGACAGCTGCAATCACCTTTAGCAGATCAGCGGAGCGAGTCGTTAGCACGCGTAATAAAACGATCGTACGCATGGAAGGTGCTTTAGCTGTGTGGATTGCCGACTGCCGGAAGAAGAACATAGCCTTGGATACGAACACCATCCAAACAAAGGCTTTGAGCTTGTATGAGAATTTTGCTGCAAAGGAACCTCAAGACGACGACGGCAACCATGCTGAAGAAGATGATGATGCAGATGAACCTCAACCAGGGACATCCACTGATTCCCAGCCTCAGAAACAACGTTTTTCCGCCAGCAAAGGATGGTTCGCGAAGTTTCAGAAACACTTCGCCCTGAAAAGCGTTTCCCTGTATGGCGAGGCTGCTTCGGCTGACACTGCCGCTGCTGAAACTTACGTGAACCAGACGTTCAAGAATATTATCGCCGAAGGTGGATACAAGCCGGAACAAGTGTTTAATATGGATGAGACCGGCTTGTTTTGGAAGAGAATGCCGTCGCAAACTTTCCTGTTCAAAGAGGAAGCCAAGGCCTCTGGCTTTAAAGCATTCAAGGATCGCGTTACCCTCGTGATGTGTGGCAATGCTGCTGGATTTTTGCTAAAGCCGGGGATTATTTATAAGTCGAAAAATCCTTGCGTTTTGAAAAATAAGAATAAGAATCTCCTTCCCGTGTACTGGATGCATAATCCAAAAGCATGGATTACAAAGATGCTGACCTCCAACTGGTTCCACCAGTGTTTCATCTCGCAAGTCAATCAATATCTCGTAGAGAAGGGCTTGCCATTCAAGATCCTTCTCCTTATGGATAACGCTGGTGGACACGCAACTGACCTGTCGCGTGAGGGCGTTCAGGTTGAGTTCCTGCCACCCAACTATACGTCATTAATTCAACCGATGGACCAGGGGGTTATCAGGGCGTTCAAAGCCCTCTACACGAAGAATACCTTGGCGGACCTCGTTGCGTGTGTGGATGCTGCCCAAGATGATGAGGATGAAGATTTTAACTTGAAGGCGTACTGGCGGCAGTACACCATAGCCACGTGCCAGAAGAATATTCAGAAGGCACTGCAAGAGATGAAACCTGCAACTGTGAATGCAAGCTGGAAGAAGTTGTGGCCCCAGATTGTTTACGACGACGAGGGATTTACACCTGCTGAGATTCAACACTCTGCAATACGGAAATCTGTGCAGTTGGCTGCCATAATTGGAGGTGACGGGTTTGGCGACATGACGACTGAAGACGTCGACGAGTTGTTGGACTGCCATTCCCAGCCGCTAACTGACGCAGACCTAGAAGACCTGACGAAATCGGCAAGCGAAGAAGAGAGTGAAACCCAGGAAGAGACCCAAGAAAATGTCGAAGAAACGGGCTTAACACTAGAACGGCTTGCCAAGGTCTGCAACCATATAAAGGAGGTGAAAGAAATGTTGCAAGAGTGGGACGAGGATATGGTTCGTTCTATGCAATTCTCCAACAAGGTCGATGACATCATGACTCCCTACAGGATGCTCTTAGATCAAAAAAAGAAGCAGCGGCAGCAACTTCCGATCACAATGTTCTTCCAGCCTCGCAAAAAAGAGCCAGTTCCTCCTGCTAGTACGCCTTCGAAAGAAATTGAAGAAGATGAAGAGGTATCCCAGGAAAAGACACCTCCGTCTGAAGAGACGTAAAATACAATCATTGGCTGCACAGTAGAAGACATCATCAGCTCCATCATCATCATTTCTACTGTGCAGCAAATTCATCGCCATCATCATTCAAGTTTTTCTTGAACTTCTTTCGTGGTGAGTACAGTAACAATCTTTATTTTTTACTTTAATATTCTAACATTTTAATATTTGTGCCTGTTTTATAGTTTAGTACTGTATGCATTAAGTTAAAGGGAAGGTTTTAAAAGTCTACATGTTGTAACCTATCATATTTTTTTCGTTTAAAATTTACATTTATAGTACGTACGTAAAACAATCTCTCTCTCTCTCTCTCTCTCTCTCTCTCTCTCTCTCTCTCTCTCTCTCTCTCTCTCTCTCTCTCTCTCTCTCTCTCTCTCAAATTGTTTTCCTGCTTTGCTACGTACAATATGTACTGTATGATTTTATATAGATACGGTAAATTATATTTGTAATAACATATTTTGTAAATGCTTTTACTGTAAATATCATTATTTATCACTTTCATCATGCGCGATAAATGCCTTCTTTGTTCTGAGCGTGGTTGTTTACTGAGCGTACAGTACTTTATGACGCCGTCGTTTCAGGAGGCGTCATAAAGAAAAACATTTCATTTGGAAGTCCTAAGAAAAATTAAGTAAAACATTGGAAATAACAAAATCAACATACTGTATAATCAATATAATCGATGCAAAAACTAACCTATACATATATGTGTACACTAAATGAGTTTGTTTCTTCATTATGATCAGAGATGAACGTAAACGAAACATTGGTTGCCATTTTTTATCGTGCTTTTTAGCGTGTTTAGGAAACGCATGATATAAAATCGCCTTTAATATTTGTGCCTGTTTTAGTTTAGGGTACTGTAGTACATGCATTAAGTGTTCTGTACATTAAAGGGTAGTTTGTTAACAGTATTACGTACAAGGGAAGGTTTTAAAAGTCCGAATATACATGTTAAATAAATAGGTAAATATGGTGTCACTACTTCGCGGATTTTCACCTATCGCGGCCGGGTCTGGAACCTATCTACCGCGATAAACGAGGGTTCACTATCACTATTTCAATGGACCAAATACTAACTGAATTTCTACAAACTACAAAATTTACAATAATTAGGATGCAAGGTTTTCTAGGTGCTATTCAAATGTTAAACAACAGGTGGAGGAAAGAATTTAAAATGATACTTACTGAACCATATTACACAGTTTAAAAGCTTTAGAAGTGTCTGAAGAATTACACTTAGGTGGCTCGCATGAATCACCATCCATAGCCCAAGATTTACCAAATTCTGTGATTGAAGTAGCAAGGTTTCCATCAGGTTTAGTTTTGTCATCATTTTCAGTGCCTGTGTAGAAACCGCAGATTCCTACCACATTCCTCTTCAGATCTTGTCCCACCTAAATCCCAATCAAATATAACATTATTAATATGATATTTATAATGTTGAAATCAGTATTAGTGCTAAGAATACTGGCAAAATATATATTTTAAGGCATTATATAACAAGATACTTTGCTGAAGACCCTTGTAAGTGAACTATTAAGATAAAGATTGATAGAACTGCTCTAAAATGCAGTTTTGATCCTAGTTTTTTACATCTAGTCAATAAATAATATTAGCCACTATTCAATTGTCTATTATATATATAATTATGTTATAAGCCTGAAACTTCTTATTTGCAACCGAGATGTTATTACCAGTATCTCTATATAGTAATACTCATTCAATGCAACTGGAGAAATTGGACAGAAGAGTAATAGGAATTGCCTTAAATCTAGAAAACAAGGCATACAAACGTCTCAATTGGGTGTTATAGGTAAGCTTCTACAGTATAACAAACAACAGGGCCATGCTGAGAACTGGTTTGAGGTGGTGATCCGTTTAAAAAAAAACACACATTTAGCTACTGTTGAATGAATAAAATATTCATACACATAGTCAAAATTCCCTAAAGTTGATTAAAACAATGGAAAATTATGTCATTAAGTTTTCTAAAAGTATTCTGTATGCTAAAAACACCAAAAAGTATATGTAAATAGGCTAACTTTGAATACTTAAATTTTGCTTAAGATACAGAAAAAAAGCTAAATAGGTTACAGAGAATAATTGCCTAATAAGGTTAAGACAAAAATGCAATCTTAATTAAATTTTGTATTTCTATACTCCCCTGATGTTCATATCACTGTTTTCTAAATGCCTGGCTTATGTAGACGTTTCTGTTAATAGAAATTTCCCTTTTCTTTCCTTTCAATATGTCTAGAAATGTATGCCTCCAGTACACTATTCAGACATTTAAGTAAAACGTAAAAGATATAAGATCATCTTATTTCCACCAAAATCTGTATTATAGGAGAGATTGTAACTCACAAAAGAGTACAGTTGATGTTAACATCATCAGGAAAAGTCTTGGTAGTGGGACTCTTAAAAGAAAGTTCTTCCAAAGGTTTAAAAAAGGAATAGTTTATGTTGTAATACAATCACTCTTGATATTTGAAGGTTTTTCAATATCAAAATACAAATATATCTGCAATAATACCTGAAGAAGGTAAATCCAATCTTAGATGTTTGAGAACAGAATTCAGCATGGATCTGTAGGCCTAAACTTTATTAGCTGAAATGGACAATTTCTTTCCTTAAATAAGGAAATGAAAAATTTAATATCACCCAGATTACTTCTTGTCACCAACACATCCCTTGACTTACACTAAACAAAATAAACATTCCATTACCTTTGATGCAAATTATTAATAAACCACCTTTTGAAACCTAAGATGGACAATCAAGAGGACTTTGAAACACCTTTGTCTCGGAAAATACTGTGGTCAGTCTCTGTGGGATTAGATGTAGAGTACAGGTTTGGATGCACCAACCTCAAAAGCAGTTGTCTGAGGAGTTTGATCTTCTATGGCAACCTCTTTGTACATTCCAACAATGGAAGCCATGCTTAGCATCCTTATAGAATTTCTAAGCTATAGATTGCAAAGAGTAGTTGTTGGTGTGCCCAATAATAAGCAAAGGAAGGTAATATCTGGTGTTCCTCAGGGTAGTGTTCTTGGCCTAATACTTTTCTTACTATACACACATGACATGTGGTTTGGCCTAAAAACAAGCTTCTCCTAAATATAAACCTGGGGTTACTGAATTCCTTAATAGACATCTAGCTAAAATTAGTACATGGTCAAAATAAAGGGGCAAGATGTTGAACCCTAGAAAAATTCAAAGTACGACCTTAACTAAGTCGAGGACAATGGCTCCTCAACATCCAGAACTCAGCATTGATAATGTTTTTTTCAACTATATAGAACTTTAAAATTCTAGGTGTGATTCTTGACATCCAATTTACTTTTGAGAAACATGTGATGCTTCATCTTCAACTACACAAAATATTGGCTTATTGAGTCTTTCAAGATTTTTGGTAATCAATCACTCAGTACTGAAGAAATGTTTTAATTCTTTCATTCTACCTTGTTTTGAGTATTGTTCTGCTGTCTGGTGTTCAGCTACTGACTCTCATCTTAATTTCTTGGATATAAACTTGCCATATATCAAATTTCTTATTTCTAATCTCTAGCAAAATTGTTCAGTAAGTTTTTCTTCAAATTGCATAAGATTATTCATAATTCTGACCATCCTTTGCATTCAGACTGCACCATTCTCTATGTAGTACTAAGTATGCAGTTACAGTAATTCCAACAGTCTTATGGCTCAACAATACAACAGGAATTCCAACTTGCAGCAAATGTTTTTATGTTGCAATGGTTGACACCAGTCTCTTTTCATAATTTTTTATGGGATGAAATTTAACGATGTTACTGATTTTACACCCTTTTATATTTTATATTTACTACTTATCATATAGTTTATTCATTTCCTAATTACCTTTCCCCACTGGGCTACTTTCCCTCTTGGAGCCATAGGAGTTGTAGGATCCTGATTTTCCAACTATGGTTGTAGCTTAGCTAGTAATAATAATAATACTTTACAAGAGACAAGTCTACTGAAAGGATAGAAAATGACAAAGTTTTTCGGTTTTAGGGTAAACGCTGGTATTAAACCAAGTGTTGAGGGAGTATAGAAATAGTAAATTCTATTCATAAAACTTTGTTCTCCTTATAAAAAATCTGTTCTTCACTGAGAATGTAGGTGAAAAGTAACTGAAACTTTAAGAAATACTTACCTCAATCAGGACATTCATTTCCCGATCCCATTCAAGGGCAACTTTATGAATTTTCGATTCGTAATACAAGGTGTCACCAACACGAGATATTGTGAAGTTCTTAGTAGTCGTACCAATGCGCTGTGCCTGTCCACCAAGAGATAAGTTGATAAGTTGGTTATTCATATTAAGGAATGCTCTTCCTTATCCATCTCATTCATGTCATTCCTTAAAGAAAATATTCTACAGAAATTTTGTTTATTTTAGATAAAAATTACACCATCAGTACAATACATTACTGGATACAAATTAATATAATAAAAATAATAATTACAGTAAATTAATGTCAGTATTAAGGTTTGTAATAAAAGTTATCTAGATGATTACCTGTGATGCAGTGTAAGATTTATCATTAAAGACAATTGTAAGGTCTGGTTTGAGAATCATTTCCTTTTCTTTCTGCGTTATTTTCAGGTACCGGTCGCAGGTGTTGTCTTGTGAGCAGTTACGATGAACTTGATTGAGGGATATAAAAATAAATATTAACAAAAGTTACATGAAACCATTGGAAACAACTTTGAAGTGATTAACTACTTCATTCACTTACAAAAAAAACTAAGGAATCGCTATTCTGGAAAGGGACTAAAGCTGTCCATCAGATTACGAGGTCTCAATTTATCAGTATTCTTCAGTTATCATCTACATTACCTAAAATATTAATTTTTACTGTGTCACCTTTTCAGATGTTATGCATTTTATACTTCAATTTCATAAATTGAATAATCAATAGGGAGTATGTACCCGTTAGAAATTACATGAAATTATTATTGGCTATAAAATATTTTGAGTGTTAAAGTATACATAGTCTTTGTTACTTATGAGATTTTGATAGTTATCAGGTCAAAACACCAAGGTATCTATTAAACATGGGTTACTGTATAAAGATAATGTATAACACTACTTTACACCGTACACTGACTGATTACAATATTTCTTCATATCTAATATCCAATATACTATTTTCCTCATATTTAATATTCAATAAAATATTTTACTCATATATAATATCTAATTAGAACAATGTCTTAAAGAATAATACATGGATACATATTTGGCAGTAACATTTTATAAATCTATTAAGCATAGTAATAATTTCATATTCTATAAATCTATTTGGCATATTAATATAATCTTTAATATTATTATTATCATTATCACTAGCCAAGCCATAACCCTAATTGGAAAAGCAGGATGCTATAAGCCCAAGGGTTCAAACAGGGAAAAATAGCCTAGTGAGGAAAGGAAATGAGGAAATTAACTACAAGAGAAGTAATGAACAATTAAAATAAAATATTCCAAGAACAGTAACAACATTAGAATAGATCTCCCATATATAAACTATAAAAAAAAAAAAAAAAAAAAAAAAAGAGAGAGAAATAAGATAGAATAGTGCGCTCGAGTGTATCCTCAAGCAAGAGAACTCTAACCCAAGACAGTGGAAGTCCATGGTACAGAGGCTATGGCACTACCCAAGACTATCATCATTATTATTATTAATAGCTAAACTACAACCCTAGTTGGAAAAGCATGATGCTATAAGCCCAAGTGCTCCAACAAGGAAAAATAGCCCAATGAGGAAAGGAAACAAGGAAATAAATAAACAGCAAGAGAAGAAATAACAATCAAAATAAAATATTCTAACAACAGTAACAACATTAAAATAGATCTTTCATATATAAACTATAAAAACAAGAGGAAGAGATAGAATAGCATGCCTAAGTGTACCCTTGAGCAAGAGAACTCTAACCAAAGATAGTGGAAGACTAAGATACAAAGGCTATAGCACTACCCCAGACTAGAGAACAATGGTTTGATTTTGGAGTGACCTAGAAAAGGTGCTTACCATAGCTAACAAGTCTCTTCTACCCTTACCAAGATGAAAGTTACCACTGAACAATTACATTGCAGAAATTAACCCCTTGAGCAAAGAAGAATTGTTTGGTAATTTCAGTGTTGTCAAGTGTATAAGAAGAAAGGAGAATGTGAAAAGAATAGGCCAGACTATTTGGTGCATGTGTAGGCAAAAGAAAAAATGAGCCATAACCAGAGAGAGGAGTCCAATGTAGTACTGTCTGGCCAGTCAAAGGACCAAATAACTCTCTAGTGGCAGTATCTCAACAAGTGGCTGGTTCCCTGGCCAACCTACTACCTATTCATCATCATCATCTCCTCCTACGCCTATTGACGCATAGGGCCTCAAGGATTCATTGGCTAGATACATCAAAGGATAGCCAGCTCCTTGTGATGCGCACTGCCTATCTAACTAAGGTAAATGACCCCAGCGGTCCATACTACGTAATTCTAGAAAGATCAACCACCAGGCATCAGGAGTAAAAGCCGAAGAGACAGTTTGTCCATCGTCTTAAACCCAATCTGTCGCCTTGCTGCCAGTGACTTCATCCAGATTTAGGGGGGCATTTCCTCCACACCCAAAGCTCTCATTTCTCCACCAAGTTGCTCATCCGCTTATACGAGTATAAACGTTGGCAAACATGGATTGGTAAGATATACTGCCTAGCACGGCATATATCTACTACCTACTAAATAATATAAATTTAAAGACAAATTCAAAACTGTTTTAATATACATTTAGTGACTACATTTAAAGAAATTTGCCTAAAAATCTAAAACTAAGTTTAGCTTACATTCACTAAATTACCAATATCTAATGATTAACTTTAATTGTTAAGTTTAAATTCAAGTAAATCCTTGATTAAATAATTCATAGGACTACAATCTGATAGGCTCTGCTGCTACCCTAAGTCACCTTGGTGACCGCTGAGGAAGCGGCAGTAGGGGAGTCTGCATATGAAGCTTCATTTGTGGTAGAAAACAGGTAAGAGTGGAGTGTGGCACCTTAGCAGTACCACCCAAACTTGGCTGAGTCCCTCAGCAGGCAAAGGGCAATGATGAGAAAAAATCCCTTTCTGTTTATTTTTTTTCATCTCTGCTACCTCCCAAAATTGGGGAAAGTAAACAGACAGATAATCAATATGAAATGTATCAACATACAAATACAAATGAGAACTTCCCTTTTTTCTGTTTTAGTCTCAGAATAGGAATGTGAAAGTAAGTATATTTTAGTTTTACAAAAAACATTCAATCTCCTTCCCATATTAACCTCTCCCACACAGTTGAAGGGGATTTAGTTAAAACAGTATTTCTGGGCTCAACCTGAATCGCTCAGTGAAATGCTCCTTAAAGCACTATTTCAAAGGTATAAATACTGCTAAATATACCAGAGAAAAAAGTTCCAGCCCCTTGACTCTTTGGGGACTAAGGATAACCTATTGTAAAACCTTAGAGATGGGTTCACAACCTATTTTATAAAATTTTTCTCCCAGAGTTTGCCAATCTCTATCTTTAAAATCTGAGCCTTTGCTGAATTGGATAGATAACTTGAGAAAGGTATCGTTTTTATGGACAAGGGAAGGTTGGAGGCCAGAGGTATTCCATAGCCCTCCTTCACCAAGGATAATGCCCATTGTTCTGGTCAGAGACTTTCCCAAGCTTGATAAAACTGGGAAAGCCTTCCTCCCATAGGAAGAAGTTGGGAAAGACAGTCATAGCATTCTACTAATGAAACCTAAGAGACCTGTAGGGACTTTGGCCAGAATTTCTGATACAGCAGAATCCCGATGACCTACAACCACTATGAAATGAAATCCTAGAAGGTGGCAATTCTACAGATGTCGAATGCACTGGTTTATAGGTAGCCACGGGTTACTTCTATAAAGAGACCTCAATGTGTCATTTTTTAAATTAGCATCTACTTGTACAGTCACCTTTTCAATCCTATTAAGAAATAAAAGATGGCTTCTGAGCATCAGACACTATCTGAACCATAGAAAATCACACTTGTTCTTTCTTTTTATATACAAGACACACAAAGGGTGCCACTGTCTCAGAAGTTCCATCAGAATTAATCTTATCTAAAAAGAAAAATTCTCTAAAATCTGATTTAGAGCTTGATGGCCTTCAAACCTCTCTTCTATTAAATAAGAAATAACCCCTATAATTGAATCTGCTATAGAGAGTATTTCAAGAATATTCCCTACTTTATTATCCACAAACAGCATTTCTCTAATCAACCAGTTGGCAAATCCCCTTGTATTTAAATGTTTTCTCTTATTAACATTACATGCTCAAGAAAAGTAATAAGACCTGAATTAATAACTAGGTTAAGGAACTTATTTGTTTTATAAATCTCAGAATGTCTTGATATGACAGAAGGTATCAACACTAAATGAGAACCTAAATTAGATTTTCTTTAGAGATAATTAATCCATTTTATGTAAAACAAGGAGAAAATTGAGGGATAAATGTCATCTTGGAGGCACCTGCTTCACCCGACTTTAAGAATAAGAAAGATCAGAACTTGCTTTACATATGTCTTCTTGGAGGCACCTGCTTCTGACAACTTAGAATAATAAGAAAAATCAGAAGTTACCTTGACGAACGTATTTGGAAACCTTTCGGAAAGAAGTTTCATTAATAATTGAAAAAGAGATACCTCATCAGAGCAGAGGTTTTCGCAACATATTCATCATCTTCCTGTTCTGATAATTTCTCCCTTCTGTTGAATACTGTTCTTTCCCTTTGCTTACCTTCCACGGACACCTTCATCCCTGAATATGATAAAGGAATCGTTTTGGTTTAGATATGCTAACACCTACATTAACATCATTAATGAAAACTTGAGACATGTCACAGCACATCAGCAATAGGAATCATATGATATGCCACACCCTTAATATAAGAAATAAGAAGTTGCTTATTAGCATTTTTTTCAGTGAGTGGGGTGACATTAGGATCCAAACTACCATCTTGGACTTCTACCTTGGGATCCATTGGTGCAAGGGAGAAGATTGGATTCCAAAATTGCAAGGTTTCCACAGAAGAGAGGAAAAAAAGTGGTTTTAGAGTGCGAGGTTCTAAGAGAGGATCTCAACTCTGTCATGCATACGCTGGGCACCATTTGAACCTTTACAGACTGGTGTAATAGAACTACTAGTTAAAACTTGAGGATTTAGGCTATGGTTTGAAACAGCGCAGGTTAGGTTTGAAACAGCGCAGGTTAGGTTTGAATTTCTGTTATGGGCTGCAAAATCACAAGACTTTAAATTTTATAAATGAAGATAAAGATGTTTAGAGCTTATGAAACTCATTACTATCGAAACCCAAAAACTCGTTAGACTGTGGGCCCAATAACAGCTGCAGGATCAATGACTGGTGTGGCATTAGCAACCTCCTCTTTACTACAATCAGCTAGCCAAATCTACTCTGGATTTTCCCCAGAACTAAAATGTAGTTTTCTTTCAGGTTTGGGAACTACCAATCTGATCAGAAATATTCAAACATATTTTTCCATAAAGATTATCCAAACCAAAATACTGTCCCTGCCACGAGAAAAAATGAGAATTATGATTGCCCAGATATAATTCTCATGAACAATCTAAATAATTATTAACAAATCCTGGAAAAAACACCAATAATCTATTGAACTTATTTTTTTAACCTGGAAACAGGGCAACTAGAACAGATTGTTGTTGACCCAACGAGAATATTGAAGAGGAAAGTGCTGGGTACCCACACCATAGTTGTTGTCATTAGTCACCAGATGTAGCATTGGTACGCGATAAAAAACAGCTTCTTAAAGGGAAGATGGGAAATGTTTTTTGGAAGGGTAATATAGATATAGCAGTGTCAGGTTTTTAAGAACAAAGCAATTTGTAGAAATAATCTAATCTCAAAATTTCAATGATGCAATAATCTGACTCATGACTAGAAAAATTGCAGTAGTGAATGGTATCATGGATAATAAATGTGAACACTCAACTGGAGACATTTGATTGGTGTAACTATCAACCATTCTAAGCCATACTACGGTATAGCAATGTGGTAGATGTGATCTTTGACCTGAACATAGTAAATGAGATCTATAAAAAAGCCATTTACATATAATTTTTATGGCACAGCTTTCTCGATGCTTTGCCCACAACTCAAATAGCAAAAATTACCTGAAACAACCCAGTCTTTGTTATTCTTTTCCTCAGCAAGAATATGATTGCACAGTTCCAATTGATAACTTGATCCATCAAAGGAGTCGACTGTCCTTCCAATGATTTTACAAGTGTACTGGGTTCGAGGAGCTTCAGTTGGTGGGATACCAGTAGACCCTAAAATTTAAAATTAAAATTAATTACATCAGTTTGTTCATTTCATGGAAACACTTTTATAATAAACTATGTAGCAACAAATCTCAACTAATGTGTAACTGTATAGTATTTAACATTAACTTTAATCAATGAGAAAAGTATCACATACTGTATGCTCAATGTGCACATAAGCGTGAGACAGTAGTTCAGAGATACTTACTGCATCCAAACATTGGGCAAGGATCATTTGGAGCTGTTATTGTATAGACAATTTCCCCTTCTACACACAATGGTACTTCAGGCTGTTGAAATAAATAATTTCAATGTTATTCAATTACATTACACATTTTAGTAATTGTGTTATCTAACACAATGTCAAAGTCTTATTTTACAGAATATAGCTTACTATAGATACAGTATCCAGTGGTGGTGTATATAAGGTAGAAGATGAAGGAAGATAAAATCAAAGCATCACAGACCTATCAACTTCTTATTTAGCTAAAGTATTTGTGGTGGTGCCATAACAAATACAGTAGAGCATTACCTCGTTTTACGAGTTTATCCCGTTCCGAGTGTGAGCTTGCAATGCAAAATGCTCGTAAACCAAAAAATTTTTTCCACAAAAAATTAAGGAAATACACTCGTATTCCATACATCTATAAATACACATACACTAATTTTTAAAGGTTTTTTAATATTACCTAAAGAACATATTATGCTAGCATCAGACCAAATTACTTAATTTATGCTTTATGGACACTGCTATCTTTTTTAAATTCTTGCATCCAATTTTCATAAGGATCCTATCTAGAGATTACTACTTTTGTCTTTTCTTTAAAATTGTATGGAAATGTGACCGCATTATTAGTAAATAGAATTTCTGCTCTCCCTACCAAAAATTTATCTGGTTGAGGTGTTTATAAAATTTTGCAGGGTTTCCCACATTCTTAGCATCACTTGCATTTAACTTGAAGCGAGAGATTTGTCACACAGTCCCTCCTCCTCCTCAGATTAAATCTCTACAACCTCTTGTTGCTGCTCCTTATGCAACTCCACTAGCTCCTTGGTCATCAGCTGCTTGCTATGCTCATTTACTAGGTCGTTGATGTTGTTCTTGTCCACTTCCAAACTAAGGACACAATGTCATTGTCAACTGCCTCCTCTTGGATGGGTTCAAATCCCTTGAAATTACATTCAGCCACACATCCAGGTCATAGTTTCTTCCGTGCAGTATTGAGGGTTCTGTTGATGATTCATTTTTAGGCTTTATCAATCATTTTGAGGCAAGTGACAATGTGGAAATGTCCTTTCCAAAATACTCGTCAAGTGAGGTTGGCCCCTTCAGTGACCTCAAAGCATTGCTAGAACATTATTTTTGTATATAACTTTTTTTAAAGTTTGAGATCAGCTGCTGACCCTTGGGTTGGAGTATTAGGGTGGTGTTGAGTGACAGGAACTTGATCCTAATGAATTTGAACTCCTCCATTAGGTCATCTTCAATGACTGGAGGATGGGCAAGAGCATTGTCTATAAGTAGCAAGGTTTTGGGCAAGAGCATTGTCTATAAGTAGCAAGGTTTTGGCTAAGAGCATTGTCCATAAGTAGCAAGGTTTCAGGTACGAGCATTATCCATAATTAGCAAGGTTTCGAGTGGGAAGTTCTTATCCATAAGGTATTTTTTGACCTCATGACCGAAATCTTCATTGGCCCTTTCCACAAACAAAATGAGAGTCACCCCAGCCATGTTTGACCTCCACAAAACACTCAATTTCTTCTTCTGCACCTTATACTTTTTAAAGGATCATGTAAACTCCCAGTGATATCCTATTAGAGGATTGATTTTGCAATCCCTGGTCTCATTAGCACAGAAGAGTAGGGTAAGATGGTCTTTCAAGGGCTTTTTGACTGGAAATTGTCTTTAGATCCTCCTTGGTATTTTCTTCCAGAAGAGACTGGTCTTGTCACAGTTGAACATTTGCTGAGGCATGTAAGACACTGAATCCTTGAATTAATTCCACAACAAATGCCTCGGTTGCCTCAATATTAAGAACTTGCAACCTCACAAAGTTAATTTATATTTTTTTTAAAGAATTCTAGTGTATATCAATAAGTAATTAAATGATAAGAAAACACTTGAGAGAAACAATCTTGAGTTCCATATTTCTAAATATTCCATATTTCTAAACATATTTTGAGATGGTTTGTTACCAATAATTTCAATTACATGCAGGTTTAGAATGTTAATCATTATCATTATTTCAAAATACTATAAATGACCTATCTCTTTCTTTCACTGGTGGCCAACCTACATCAGTGTGGAAGTCAACAATATGAACATTATTGGGGTTTAAAGAAATAAAAGGAATCTTAATACAGTAATAAAACTTCATTTCTACACTCTCCAAAAGTTAAAATACTGTACATGCGCATCCTCCTCCCAACTGCCTTGTGGTGTCATGAAGATAATTATTAGTTTTGACTTTGAGACTGAAGAGACACACTATGGTTTCCTAAATTATCGGTTATTACCACTAACCACCTAATTGTCTTATTACTTTACTAGAAGCATAAGGCTATTGACAGTAAAGAAAACCTGAAATGTTTTAGTTTTAGGGGTCAATGTCGATAAAACTTTGTTTCCAGAGAGAAGCAATGTGATCCTTAGCCGAGTAGAGAAATAACAAATTCTACTATTGAAATTCGGTTTTTCATGTAAAAGACAAGATGAAGCCCTCACTGACACTATCAACAGTACAGTAATAGTAGAAGTGGATGATGGATGACTGCTTAGTTGTAACCTCTGAAAAGGATCTGAGTGCCTTTATTTTAAACAATTCAGACTTCTTCCTCTCTTTCGTGAGAACTGTTGCTGTGTTACTATAAAGTGAGCATTGTTCTTCCTTTTTGTTCAAGCAAATGGCTACAACTTATCTTGAATTTTAGGAAATTTCTACATGACTTATGGGTAACACGTCCCTCCTCATCCTAAAGGGCTATTCGGGTCATTGTAAAGAAATGGGGTTGTGTTGAAATATAAAAAACTTGAAGTAATATAAATTCTTTTTCCCATTCACACCTTGTTCTTGATAGCTAGTATTTGATACAAATTGTTCACCTCTCTACCCGTCCTCGTGGCAATTGGATCAGACCGTGGACAGAATAACCTAAGGGCACTCCGGGACCCAATGACCAGGATTCCCATTCAGATGGGTGGAAAAGAAAACATCTTTTTCAGTGAAATATTTGGGTATGGCTGTTAACTGCATTCTAGGTTATGAAATAATGGGTTTACATGTGAAAAAATAAATCTATTTAAAAGAGGCATAAATTTTTTCATACCCATGCACATTTTGAAAATACTATTTGAGGATGGCAAAAACTATGAAAATAAAAGATATGACCTCTATTCAACTTACTACCCAAACACCTATGCATTTTTTTTTTCAGGCTGTGTATGCAATCATCACCAATAAATCATCTTGTTCCATAACTTAGGCTTAAAGAAAAAACAAACACACTAACTGGACTCCCAATGGTTACAAAGATATTAGTAAAAATGCTATAGTTGAGTACTGGATTATCACAAGCAGTACACTGTACTAAAATACTTATTCACCACCAAATAAGATCAATATCATATTGCAATAAAAATCAAACGTGTTTTACTTCATGATCTTTGACACACTGAAATACTATTAAGGAAAATTAGAATATTAGAACATGAATATTTACAAGCATTAACTATGCTTACTTACCGGAGGGCACTCAGGGAATGGAGTCTCAGTTGTAGATGGGTATGGTGTGGTTATTTGAACACATGAATACTGGGGACATACAGAATCATCTAGGCTTTCTATATACATGACACGTAGATCTTCTGGACACTCAACAGGAGGACACATTGTTGTTGTGATGATGGGGGTACAGTCATACTAGAAAAAATATAAAACAATCTATTAGAACTAAAATATTTAAATACTTTCTCTCTAGAAGTAACATTAATCTGGATCTTTAAAGGGTTAAAGTATAAAACAATACCCTGGCATAAATCCATAACTTTCCACAAGAAAACATTTAAATAAAAAATTGCTTTTCTGAGGCCAAAAACAGTGACATACTATTGTTAACCAAATTGATTTTTTCTCATTCTAAACAACATAGAAGTTTCTGAAAGTATCTTCATAGTAATATATGCACAGGTCAGCACAGAAAATAAGATTTCAAAACTTACTTCTGGACAAAATTCAATTGGCTCCTTTGAATCCTTATAATTCACTTCATATCCCTGTGGACAAGAGGGGGGTGGACATGGAGCCGTAGGAGTAACAGGAGGGATGCATTGATAATGAGGACACCAGTCATCTGAGGATGTAGACTGTATTTCATAATCCTGACTTTCCTGTACCACATAACCATCAGGACATACAGGAGGAGGACAAGTTGGGGGTTCCATAGTGGTAACTGGAGGAATACATTTGTACGTAGGACAGACTTCTCCTGGCTGAAATGAATGGTAAACAATTCAGAGATCTAAGAAAAAACAACAGCAAGGAATTAGATATCAGACAAGCTTACCATCTAATGAAATTTATAAATTACAGCACTGAAAGTATTACATAAAAACTAACTTAATGAAATACGATTATCACTTCTTAGTATTTTTAAAAGAAATATCTTGTATAATCCCCGTCAAATTTACTGTTTCTTCAGAAATATCAATTGTCTTAGTTTATGAAACTTCTTTTATCAAATTTTGTAATGAATAAAAACTTATTCCATATCGTACATCTTTTAAGGAAAAATACACAACTTATATGAAAAAAAGAATATATGATTGTTATAGCCACACACCTTTTTATGAGAGAAAATAATATCAAACTGTAATGGACAGTGAGGGATGGGACAAGGCATTGGCGTTGTCATTTCCGGAAGTTCACATGTTACAGACGGGCACCTTCCCTTCATATTCTTAACTTTCATAACCCATGGATCTGGACATTCCTTGGTGGGGCAGCCCTTTGGTATTTCTGGTTGTGATGAAGAAGATATTTCAATCCGTTTAGCTTATACAGTAATGTATTATATAAGTGTTGTCCTTGCAGTATTATCATAGAAATTATGTGATTGGCATTACAATACTGTATCTGGTAATTTAGTGAAACAACAGGTTTCTTATACTGCTACTTTACATGTAAAAGTTATTACAGCAAAACCGATTTACCAAACAGTATGCTTAGTTACATTTTGAATAATATATTTGTTTCATCAAATACTCAAGTTGTATATTTAGTTGGTTTAAATTACCTAAATCTGACTTAATTTTGCTACTGTACATATTTGAGCACTGTATCTCACAAGTGGGACACAAATTAGGAGCTTAGTTAAAGCCATATATACACTTCAAACCTTTTAAAAGTTCCATATTTCATATCTCCCTTGCATTTACATTAAAAAAAAATTGTTAAAAACGTTATTGTTATTAAATACCTTACATCCTAATGCATCTCACTTAACAACTTCAATGTATATTTTTTGTAATATAAGCTTAGAAAATGTCAAAGGAAATTAAGACGATTAGGAAAAGATACTTACGGGGCGTTGGTGGGGGGCAGTCCACTTCATCATCAGGGCAGTCTTCTATACCATTACACCAGTTAGTCTCATTTAAGCAATAATTACTAGATGGGCATAACTTGGTACCTTCTGGGCAAGTCTTACAAATACATGTGCAGAGAGGTGTCACAACACTAAACTCATTCTGAAAATAGGTGGGCATTCTTGTATCAGTTATCTTACATAATTTCTTAAGAGAAAAAGGTTTTCCAATAAAACATACATATAGTGGTACAATATAAATGTCAGGATGTCAGAAAATCTGCCTGGTTCCAAGAAATTGAATTAAAATAGAAATTAACATATCCAAATTTACTTAGTATTTTAAATGTCTAATTCATAAATAAACTTACTTCATCCTTGCATGGTGGACATTTCTTTTCTTGACATTTTGCTTCTCCCTCTCCTCCAATTAAGCATTCACACTCTTTACACTCACTAGACTCAAACAACGAGCCAGTTTCATGCCTAGAAAAACAGTGAAAACTCCACTGATTACATTCTAGAAGTATACAAATTTTTTATCAATAATCATTTCTATCACATGCTTGAACTGCAAAGTCATTCAGGTAGGCATAGTAAAAATATAACTCAAGATATAATGGAATTCTGATATAATCTATTATTTTTATATCCTCCTAATTTTCATTACACTTCTCTCTTGAAGCCTGGCTTTATATCAGTGTACTGTATATCCTAAAAATCAATATTTCCCATTTTCTTTCCTAATCAATAGGCTTAGACCTCTAGTACAGAATTTAGATAAACTGGCAGATAAAGGAAATAACCTCAGTTTGCATACACAGTAGCCCATTTATCTTTTCAATCTCGAAGTCCAAACTAAATTCCTATCCTTTTGATATCACTAACCACTGGGGAGGAGGGGGCATGCACATGAACATCAGCCAAGTATACAAATAAATATTACTATTAAAATTCTGTTTATTTTTATGAAACTCCACTGATATACCTAATGCTGATTCTCCCCACACTTTGATGGAGATGAAGCAGTGAAGGAAAAAGACAGAAAATTTAGTTTTAAAACTAATGAACTTAACTGACACCTGAGACTCTCCTTTAGGCTTAGTGCCACAATAATTATTTGTCTCAAAATTTGTGTTAAAACTCGAGCCTCAAGATTATGAACAAAATAAAACCCCATTATCAAACTACTGTATACACTTCTATACATAACCCAATACCACGTATTTTCAAAAGAAAAAACGAATATTATAATTTACAAAATTAGAAGGAAATTATCATTTAAACTACATCCCCTGCAGCTACTAAAGCATCCAATGCCCAGCAATCTTGGCAAGGAAACCATATTTCTCTAAGATAATGCTAGGTGAAAACAGAAATGGTACGGTAATGAGCTACAGCTAAAACTCTTTCCAAAGAAAGATTATGGCAAAAATTAAATGTAGCTCCACTTTTAACATCACGTGTATTATCTGACATGCATTAAATTCTCTGTGACTAAACTGTTAACAAGAAATGACAGAAATTTTGGACAAAGGAGACACTGAATTTGTTTATTATAATGTAGAACCAAGGAGAAAGGAGGAGAAACATACAGATCCAGATTCAATTAATCCTGTAGCAGGAATTCCACCTTCTATGCTAAAAGCGAGGTTTTGATTATGTCCACGTTTGGTCTTCCCACGAATTCCAAATTTATAGATATTAAGACCATTCATTTGGAAAAAAAATAGTTTGACAGACTTTTTCCTTCTCAACTATCTGTTAAGATTTTCAACCTCCCTGGAATAACGAGAGGCAGAAGGATTATACCCCTCAGATTTGTCCAAGTTACTATCCTCTATTTTAAGATAGGAATTTTGACCTTTGTTACTCCCTGTCCTTAATACAATTTTGACCTTGTCATTTTAAGATAGGAATTTTGATCTTGTTACTCAGTGTTCTTAATACAATTTTGACCTTGTTAATCCCTGTTTTTAATACAAGTCAATGCTATCACTATGTCTTGAAGCAGAGCCACACACTTTCCCATTACCAGCAACTTCTTAGCCTGAAATACCCTAAACACTGCTAAAAGTTCCAGCCAAATGATTTAAAGAGTTGATTGTTCTTGACCGCTTCCCTGATAAGTAGAGTTGTGCCTCATCCTTCCTCTGAAGCATCCGTGGAAAGAGAAAACCCCCACTTATAGTACACGGATCATCCCGTCAATTCAATAATTGAAATTGGTTTTGCATCAATGGAATACAAATTGTATAGATGGGATCATCTGTTTTAATTCCAATTGCAATTACAGAGTTGAGTTATCATCATTGAACAACCCATCAAAACTAAAGAAGCCATTTTCCTAGCAGTCTCATCCACAAAACTGCAATGTGAGGATTTTGCAATACTGTAGAAAGATCTGAAGTAACTAAGAGCAAGAGGGTCATGCACAGGCAATCAACTCCATCAGCACTGTGCACTATCCGAACCCTTACTGAATGGGTCACTAGAGCCTCTAGGAAAAACTTAAAGTAGTTATCATAGGGTTCAAAACAGGGCAGGTTAGGCTAGAATTACTGTCTGTCCAACGACTCATTGTTCTTATATTTAACAAATGAACCAAAAGGGGGTAAAATCTTATGATGATCATTATTATCAAACCTCAAAATCTTGTTAATAGCTTGAGGTATTATCATCCTCCTCAACGTAATTAAATAGCCTAGCTTTCTCTGGATTTCCCCCTAAACTTTATGTTAACTTCCCTTTACATTTGGAACTCTTAATATTGTCAGCTACATTCTGAACATACTTCCCCATAAGTGGAACAGCAAGCAATCACTTTCTTCACAACAATTATGTAAATCGCAATATTCTGGTATGAGAAACAAAGAGAATGAGTACCATGATCTCCCAGTAACTAATTTCATAGGAATTACTAACAACTCCAGAAAAAGACATCTCTTTATTATTGCTAAAAGCCTAAATCACAAAATCTGGAAGAAGTACACATCAATACAATGCTAAGGGAATGAGAAGCTGATAAAATTAATGGGCTGTAGCATACCCAACACCAGGTTATTTCTATTAAATACCCGATCATCTCAATACAAACTAGAGGCCTAAGTCTAATGAATGGAAAGAAAGTAGGAAATATTTAGTTTTATGGTTTACGTAAATATAAAACCTGGGTTCAGGAGAGAAGCATTATGAACATTGGAGGAGTTTCATTAAAATAATGAAAATTCCTTTATCGTGTACCTGAAATTTACCCCCAAAAGACAATAAAAAATGAAGCTAATCTGATTAACTTGACAATAAAATATATATATAAAAAACACTCAAAGAACAAATACCTAATGCCATCTTCATAACATGGACACACTGCTTTTGCAACACAGAACTGTCCATCGAAAAACAATCCATTGGAACAGGGCTTGCACCGAATGTAGAACTCTTCTGGCAAGCCAGGACAGGCATCGCAGTAAGGTGGTGGGGGAATTAGGGTGGTGGTATATGGAGCTTCTGTGGTTGTTACTTCCGCTGTTAAATAAGAAATAATTGACAGTGTCCGGAATGCTTATTATTTCTTTTTTTTCTTTGGAAAAGGAGTATCTTATTAAGGGAAAAGGATTATTAAGACATTATTTTGCTTTTTGAAGAAGGAAATAAGTTTATTAGAAAATAAAATCTTTCCTAGGTGAAAGGGACGTACATTTTTTAATAAGAATCAATGGGTTTTTTTTTTTTTTTTAAGTAGAAGTGCCTTTAGTCTATGATAAAAAATATATCAAGTAAATGAAAAAGCATCTTGGGACTCATAGTTCTAAAATTTGTATTGTTCATTTTACTGTGGCTAAAAACAGAGTTGTTTTTAGGGAAAAATTAATATTCAAGAAAAGGGAATAGTATTTTCAGTAAAGAAGACATTTCAATTATGTTAAGAAAGAAAGTTTTAATTATGAAATATCATTTCAGATAGATGGACAAAGAATCTTTCAGCATAAACAGTATTTTGACAAATGGGGTAACCAATCTTTCAGTAAAGTTACGTGGATCATTTTGAGAAGGGAAAATAAGTCTTATAGCATCCCAAGTAAAACTAGAGTGAGATAAAGAATAACAAATTTGTTGAGGACATGGGATGGTTTTGGTAACAGAAAGGTTTTTGGTAATATGGCATATGACTTGAATTTTAGTTTTTAGAATAAAAAAAACTTTGCCAAATGTTAGCAAGTTCATTCATGGGGAAAAAAGATTCTTAATTAAAAAGAATAGCCTACAAAGAAATGAGAAATTGATTTAACATTACAGTATAGCCATACACTACAAAGTAAGTTGCCTTTGAAAATATTTTTTTTCCAACTAAACGTTAATTATTAATAAAAATATATTTAGGTTTAACTTAGAAAGCAAAGCCTATATAACAGAACATTATTAAAGGAGCTTATAAGCTAACAATAGTACTGGTTCATCATATGAAGTTAATACTATACTTACAAATTTACCTAAAATAACATGGAAAGTTAACAACTTATCAGGTTTAAGTGGTCTGTAATTCCCTTAGATTTTACAATTTAAATGTTATCATACTGAAGTATATACTCTATACCAAGATTTCAAATTCAACTAATTTTGGAAACAAAAAATAAAAAAGATAATGAGTTCAATACATACGATATGGATGGAAACAACCCAAAACTTCTGCTCTCATGGCAATATTGTTCTTCCATGTCTTGGGTTTAATTTCCAAAAACTGTGCTTGAATTACTCTGTCGAACTTTGTCTTCACAACAGAATCTCGATCATAATTGCCGGGGAATACCTGTGAAATAAGTTACTTCAATGGAGTTTTTGTCTTTTTGCAGTGTATTTTGAAACAAAATATATCAATCTAGTTTATATGACTTTGAGAACATAGAGAAAGCAATCATCTTTACTGGTTCTTTAATCTCACCACTTAGTAAAGATAAAAGTATTGTTGATGATAAGGGACTTGAAATAGGATTTCTGAAAATTACACAACCTACTAATACCCCTTCATTTCATTATTTACCAAAGTTAAATCAAATATGCATAATAAAATACTATAAATTGACTAAAGCGTACAAACTTTATGGAGTTTGAAAATGATTGGAGTAAGAGGTTATTCATTACCTTCACAGATCCATCAGGATTGAGAATGCTATTCCAAGTCTTTCCATCAGGAGAATAACGGACAGAGAAAGACTCGACCCAATCATCACTGTCTGAACGTCCTTGTGTAAGGATGCCCGATATCTTGCTTGGCTCTAAGAAATTAAACTGGAAAAAAATTATAACATTTAAATCCATGAAATATTTGATCGTAGAATTACATAAAAATTTAATTCAATGTACACAGGTAAAGCAGTACCGCCTAAAAGAATAGATAAATGCAAATTAATATGAAAATTATGATTCAGTGCATGAAATAATGGTTTAAAATTCTTCTCACTTCGTCATAAAAAAACATGGAAAACTTTATCTTTTCACAATACAAATCAGTCCTATAATAGGAGTATGATTTCAGCTAAGATGGAACAGTAGTTAAACTTTTAACAAGGTAGTACTGTAGTTTTTAGTGGGTAGAGGGTAAACTTCGACCACTCGATGGTAAGCGCTGCACTCACTTATTACCTTAGGCATGGGACTTGCAGGATGGTTGAAGCAGGAAGTGTAACCCGAAGGAGTCGGGTTTGTATGGTTAAAAAGAAAATATAAACTACTTTTAAATATTTGTTATTTGTTCCTGTACAAATACAATCCATCCACCATTAATAGGGGACTTAGTCTTAAGATGGAGGAAAGTCTCTATTTACCAACCTAGCAGGTTACCTTTCCTGGAAATTGTTAGGGTACTTGTTAGGGTAGGCCCCTCCTAAGTGAGGAGGAAACGGTAATGGTAGAACCTATATCCGTGTGATTGATATGCTGTCTGATGTACAGTCAGCCCTTGATCTTTACTAAGATAAAAAACATGCAATATTGGTGGCCTAAGTTTGGTTAACTCATAGCTCCCACAGGCAACCAACACCCTAAATAACGTACTACATTCTTTTTACGTAGTCCACTAACTGTACTGTAGGTTTTTTTGTAATAATTGTACATTACAGTGCTGTATAAACTCCTATTTTTACATATTTTCCTTCATAATCCTAAATCATCTATAATAATAAATAAAATAAAGACACAGTACTTCTTAATTTCCTTTTATTCTGTTGATTCCAAAATCCTTAGAATTTGACTTTTCTATTCTATTGTTAAGTTAAATGTTACATATTCAATTACATCTAAATTTTACTCAATTTTAATTTTCCTCTACCCTCTCATTAGATTAAATTTTAATTCATTGCCCATTCAGTTTACTTTTGTTCCTTTCATCATTTCTATCTTATTATTTTTAGCTCATTTCCCTTTAATATGATTTGATTTTTTCCTGTATAATAAATTACAAGCATTGTATTTTAGTCACTCTACAAGCACAGTTTATATAGTTTTGTTTATTTTTTAAAGAAATAGTTTCCTCTATCTCTCATTTCTTAATGGAAAAGTGTTCACTTTAAAAAAAAAAAAAAAAAAAAAGCTCCTTAAATATAATGTAAGACCATGAAACATGTTCAGCTCTATTTTTTATTCTTTTTTATTGTTTAAAAATAATGTTGTCAGAACCAGTAGTCAGAAAAAATGTTGATGTTGACAAGTCTTTGACTCTTATGAGCTAACTGACAGTAAGGGGAAATTCAAAATTTCACTTCCTGTTTGTTCGAGGTGCATCATACTGGAATTCAAAATTAATGTTTGGACAAATTAAGGGATTTTGACGAAGGAAAAATCTATTTCTGGGCGAGGAACCTGTGTCGCCCAGTGAAATACTCCTTAAAGCACCATTTCAAAGGTATAAATACTGCTAAATATACCAGAGAAAAAAGTTGCATGGAATGCTAGGAATATATCCAGCTCGCTCACCCCTAAAGGGTGTCGGTATTAAAACTGGGGCGAGTGATACCACTACCAGAGATCCCTCTCCAATTAGACTTCTCCCTCCTCAAAATCCCCCGTTACTACGAAGTGTCGTTCACTACAGCTATTGCCCCCCCCCCCCCCCCCCCCCCCCCACCACCACCACCACCACCACCACAACCACCACTACCTATCCTTCTCCCTTCATTTTTTATTATGCAATGAGAAATTTAGAGATTTTCTTTTTTAACTGCACATTTTTCGTTAACAAATAAGGAAGTTACCAACTATCATAAATTCTAAATTCATTAGCTTTCTTCCGAGATATAGAATAATTCTTATAGAAGAACAATATTCAAACATACAAGGATTAAAATATGATCATCATTACCCGGGGGAAGGGCAATGATGATCTTGCGGTGGGAGGTTACAGAATTTTCTCAAAGAACAGAAGCATCATGTCCTTCAATGCCCCCACAGACGGAGGAGGGGATAAAGATTCAGCAGGAGAAGCCAGCACCTCCAGAAGCTTTTCCACAGACAGAACACCAGCAATGGCCAAGGAAGGCCACAACTTACGTTGGTCCAAATTCCCGTCAGTCGTTGTTCGCAGGTACAGTAAAGGGGGAACTTTAGGAGAAAGGCAGAGGAGTATTGAATTCACAAGGGAAAGTCGATACTTCTGCTTTCCCTGATGCATACCCTGAGCACAAGCTGAGATCCACTTCCCCCTTACAATTTCCCCAGAGGATTCAGCTCTAAAGAAATCCAAAGGAGACACAACAGGTTGAGAAGAGAGAGAAAAAAAGAATTAAAGGACTTCTTTTGCATAAGATTGGGTATTGCTTTGTCTGAAGCCTAAGAATCCTTAGTCTTCTTACCAAACTCCTTCCACAGCATAGGAGGCCACAACCTACACTTATCACAAAAAAACACAAAGATGATGTTTATTAACGATAGATTTACAGTACTCGTAAAACTCCCACATTTCTTTTAAGGTTTACAAGGAAACACACGCATGTCTGCATGAAAAATACCTATCACTATCACAGACTGCAAAAATAAGTAAGAGTTTAATAGCAGAGACAACAAGAAGTACTGTACATCAATACAACTTGTAACCGAAATCAAAAGTGAGTGCAGCGCTGACTATCAGATAGGTGAGGCCTACCCTCCACCCGCCAGTAACTACTACTACCTTGTTCAAAGTTAAAAGCCATTCCAGCTAGGCTGAAATAGTACTTCTATAAAGGGACACAGTTAGCATTCGTATAAAAAAAAATTCTTAACAAAAAAATACTCAAAATTCTTAACAAAAAAATACTCAAGACAGTAGTACTCACCCTAACATACTGGTCAGGTTTTGGCTTTGCAACCCAAGCACCAGCATTTTTAATAACAGATGCCTTGGTGTTCAATGGAAGGTTTTCCTTCCCATAGTAGCTTTCTCTGTCGTCCAAAACGGAAGAAACTACAATCTGGTTAGGGGACATTTCACCATCTTCTACTCCCATGGGATCTTCACAGATTGGAACTTCTGTTAAGTAGAACATATGGAATCAGAGCAAGACTAAGAATAAAATTTTTATAACAATATTTTCTATATTGCCACACTCACCTAATATTCATATTGATTCTTTCTCGAAGCCTGGCTTATATTGACATTTACCCAAAAATAAATAATTCCTATTTTCTTTCACTAGGAAATCTATAGGTTAATGACAGTAACCTTGTCTTCGGTATGCCATAATTGCTGTGTCTTTCAGTCTTCTCATCGACCTCCTGCTTGATAGGTCGAAACTTAATTTACCTGCTCCAGATTTTGTTGTATTACTTACATTACAGTAAACAAAAGGGATCTCTTCTGGATTTGTTAGGAATTCCTGTGAAGATTGTTTAATGAAGTTATTTTTAGGTAATCATAATCCTCATTCTGTGTATATTTAGTTCTAAAAACATTGTAATTAAGATATTCGTTGTAAGGAATGTGAAGGCTTTACTGTTCCTCTCATGAATATGTTATGTTCAGGTGGTAAGTGACCAGATTAAGAGTTCCAAACATAAAAGGAAACTAAAGTTTAGTTTGGGGGAAAAGTCAGAAAAGACTGCTCATCTAAGGTTGGGATTGTGTCTGATGCTCAGACACATTCTTTAATTTCTTCCCCTATTTTAACCAGTATTACATAAGGGTAGACACAATAAAGTGGTGACACATGTTGATGCCAGAACATGAAGCGACACTTTGAGGTCCCTCTCTCAAAAATGGTCAGAAAAAGGTATAAAAAAGTTATAATTCCTTTCCTCACCTGATGTTCATATTGCTTTTCTTGAAGCTGTTTAAATGCTGACATCCACATAAAATTAAAAATCTCTTGTTTTCTTTCATTACAAAATCTATCCCTTGTAGTTATTTATTAAGTTAATCTAGAGGTTGATGGCAATTTCTAAGTATGAGTATGCCATAGTTCCTTTGTCTTTACAGTTCTTAAGAAAATAATAATAGTCATATATTAATTTTAAGCCTTTCATTTAATATTCCCATGATTTACAGCTCATTTTTCTTTTATCTTTTTCAGTATAAGCTATTTTCATTTTCTTTTCAACAAATTCTCTTTTCTTAACTATACTTGCAGTAACATTTAAAATGTGTTGCATTATGACTACCACTGTAATTATAAAGGGAAAATCCTTAAATCCATTTAGAAAATAAGAGAATACATTCTAATATATTGCATTCTATCCACCTTATGACCCTACACCCAAATAAATTCCAAGTCAAATGCAATGGAATACTATATAAATCCTCTAAAATACTTAGTTGATTAATTCCCTAGGTCTATGTTCAGTCTAACATAAATTGCCAACAGCTCCCTTTTCTTGTCTCCCTCTACAATACATAGCAACTATGAAGCTAGCCTATAATTTTTTCTTACTTCCTAATGTAATTGTTCAGTTCACTCAAAGACTTATAATGCACGGAGTTGTCCAAATATTTCTCAATGCAGTAAAGACACGAGAAAATTTTGATGACTGCTGGTTGTACACTGATGATAAGTTCTGGATCAAAAATTTAGAACATGCATGCAACAAACCTAAATAATCTTGTGTACAATGATTCAGTTTCAACAAAATATTGACAAGAAATAGACAATCCCTCTAGCCAACACTTTTCTGATATTTCTTTACCTTTATTTAGAAATAATAGAGAGTTGAATTCCTTACACACAAGTCATTCCCCTCTATCTTACAATTTTTTTTTTTCAATACAGCACTGTAAAGCAATTGTTAAATTATTGTGTACAAATGCACCTAAGCCTTTACAAATAGAATAAACTAACCTGTGGTAGACATAGTAAAATGTGTTGTCGGTAGTTCACATCCAATAACTTCAAGCCTTATTGCAATAGCTTTCTGCCATTGATTTGGCATGATCTTGATATATCTTGCATCAACAGGTTCATCAAATATTTGACGCAGTGGTTGAGAGGCACTAACCGGACCGCTGAAAGCCTGAAAACAATAATGACAAAGTTAAAAATTTTCAAGTATTACCGATACATGAAATTCTATAATACTGTAGATAAAAAGAAAAAATTAATTAACTCTGGAAATTTCAATATAAACTACTTCTATTGCAATATTCTCATATTTTGACATTTCCCCATTCAATCAATCTTAGCTTACAGTTAGAAGAAACAATTTTACAAAATTGTTGAGAAATAAACAGTTCTGTATACAGATGAGCTAACCTTAGGGTTACCAGCAGGCTTAGTTGGGTCTTCTGGAACAAAACTCCAGGTACTTTCATCTTGTGAGGTTTGAATGAAGTAGCTTGTAACCCGCTCTCTTGTAAGAGGATTGCCTGCAACCTCAACACCGTAAACAGGAACAACTGATCCTAGGTCGACCTGTACGTACTGGTCCCGATCAGTGGAGTAAGGTGACCAACCTCCAGCTGATCATCAAATGAACAAAATAGTCTAAATAATAACTTTTCTTTATCATGGGAAACAAAAAAGGGAAAAGCTTTGTGAAATGTAACCAACAATAACTGCAGACATGAAACAAAAAGCTCAATATTTCAGAAGATGAAATAAAACCGTTACTTAACTAACAAAAATATTATCAGAGTGAAAGCTGTGGTAGGGCACCTTATGTCCTAGTTGAGCCAAGAGCCAAAGGATATGTAGGAAAAAGATGCAAAATTAAAAAATCACAAATAAACCTCTGAACACGACTTACTAGTAAGGGAACCATCATCTCTATATAATCTTGCACTAGATGGTCCATACATGTAATTCCGAGCAGGCGTACCAATGAAGGCTGAGTCCTCAACGTCTTTCAACAAGTTAATATACCTACAGGAGAAAATTACAAGTACCTTAGATATTGTGACTTTTGTGACAAAAATTAAAACAATATTGTTCCCTAAACCAAACTAATAAGATTAATATCCTTTTAAACCTGCAAAGATTTTGCAGAAATTTAGTTTCTAAATTTAATTTTTTTTTCAATACTCTTTTAGTGAATATAAGCTAGCTCTAATCACCACACAATAAACAATGAAGTACTTACTTATCAGGATCACACGTAGGAGGTGGAGTGAAGAAAGTTGGCATAATGACTGTGGTGACTGTGGTAGCTTCTACAAATAACAAGAAAATATATACAATTATTCTATACAAAATAACATGAAATAAATAGACATTCATGAAAATGGATGCAGGAAACAAATTGTTGAGTCATTGTATTTGTGTTCATAGAGTAAAGGGTAGATAAGCTTAGAGCTTTGTACCATTATCACCCAGGATGCAAATTAAGTGAATTTTCAAAAATTATTTCTAAGAAAGTGCAGTAGTGTACCTTACTTTTTATTACCAATGTAACTAATTACAACACGTATCAAATACTGTATTTATAAGTATCTAAAATAAAATTACACAAAGCACACCCAATATTAAAAGAGTTGCAATTCAGACCAGCAATTTAAATATACTGTACTGTACTCTGATTTTCTGTAATAGATGACTTTGATGAAGACCCATAATTTTGTCAAAACATACTTTACTTAGACAGACAAGCAGAATTATAGTACCGTATTCTATCATTAATAAAATAGTATCAGCCATGTTTGGAAAAGGGAAACAATTTAAGCAATCTCATATGAATACATGAAGTTAATCTACCCAAATCATCAGAATAAACATATTAACTGAATGAATGACTGAATAAAACCTTGCAATGATGAAAAAAGTAAAACAATCTATAAGGATTGTGGAAATATGTGAGAAACAATTCAATCTTATAAAAGGGACTTTGACAAAGGATAAAGCTATTTTTCAGGAGGTAAAGTGTGGTCTCCAAGAACTTTCCTGTGGAAAAATAGAACAGGGAATCCAATATGACAAGAAAATACCCAAGAAATATAGTCTTCCCTGCTCCAGAGCAAGTGTATAAACATGCATAGCAGGGACTGTCCGAGTATAAGGGACCCCCACGGATTCTGACTCTATTGAATCCGTCACAGCACCTCTTTTAATGAGGTATAAGACAAAAATCTTCCTGGGCACTTGTAATCCTCATATGCTTCCCCTACCTACATGAGGCTAGGGAGGAGGGGTGCCCTTGGATAACATTCAGCACCTCCCCAATATACCTCTTTTTTGGGGTTAATGTGCTGTGTGGTCTCCAAGAATCAATACCAGAGAATCATTAGAGTACACTCGTGTTCCATAACAGACAATCATCTCCAATCAAGTAAAGGATTAGTCTGTGCATACCTGGTTCAGCATACAATAATTAGATACTCACCTCATAAGAGCAGATCTGTGGGGAGGGAGCTAGGTGCCCATTATGGTGATTCTGTTGAGGGACCACGATGAGAGGTTTCCTCTTCAGCACGGTTACCTCCCATTGATGCCACATATGAGATGAGCACCACAAACACATTTCTTACAGCTTGAATTTGTTTTAGGTAGCATCTTATAAATGTGTTCTTGAGGAAGGTCATTAGAATATGCATAACCCTTGTAAAAAGGGGCTTGTTGGTCTGGGTACTTTGAAACAGACTACCTTCTTAAGACCTAGATGTCTATGAGTAGATACTGGACAGGAGTTGCCATCCCCAACTTTAGAGCCGTGATAGAGAGGGGGATCCCACCTCTAGAGAGGCTTTTCATTTTTAGTCAAACAGGAGGCTAGGATTCAGAATCAAGAGATGGCCAGGAGTGATGGTGAGGCCCTCCTGTTTACTACGTAATGCTATAAGCTCGCTGACTCTTGCTACAGAAACTAAAGCTGGTAGAAAATTAGCTATCTGGAGTACCACTTAGAGGGAAATAATAGAGCTATATAACTTTGTAAAATTTTCAAGAAACCTATTGAGATACCAAGACAATGAAGTTGGCCAGGATGGTCATTGTAAGACAAAAGATTATGTTATCTTACAGATTTGTTCAAGATCATGGATGGCGTAAGTTTTTTTCTTTAAAGATGTAGACTAGAAAGGGAGCCACGAAGTCTGGGGTTATCTGGCATGGGGACCTATCCCTAAGGACAATCATTTGTTTCCATTCCCACTGGAAATTGTCTAGTGGAGGAACACCTCTTACATATCAGATATTTCACACTGTATGCTGAAAATCCAAGCGTGAAGGTTCAGGGTCAGAAGGGAGGAAGTGTGATAATACCATTATTTTTGGATATACTGTATGGTACATGATATGTTTCCTTTACAATGGTGAGAACTAGATTAAAATCATAGAGTTAGTTTAAAAGATATTGGTTTTTGAAAATTTTAAAAGTGTTTTACTGTTTGTAAAATACAATGCATGCGTCCCTACTTTGACAGGTGCCTCAACTGCACTTAATTTAAAAGTTAAGGAAGATGCTTAAATCTTCTGGTGCTAAGAATGTGAGGAAAAATACGTCCTGTTGCTTACCCGATAATGGATAAAAGATATAAGTCAAGAGCATACAAGCGGCCAGGTAGCTTCATCTCTAGTAACAGTATTGGTTTTCAGTGATATCTTGACATCGGTTGCCTGACATATTTCATGCTGTGATGGATTCAATAGAGCTTGAATCCATGGGTATTCCTTATACTCACCAAGTCGGTGCTATGCCTGTTGATACACTGTGTCACGTACACCTTGGTTGTGTAACTCTGGCTGAGGTCCGGTGAATGGCCTCAGTTCGCTGGCTCGCTATGGAATGTGTGATTTGTCAGCGCCCACTGGCGACAAGAGTCTATCTCTATGCCAAATTCCAAACGAAGGGCCTTTTCTGTCTCCTCCTTATCTTGCAGATTCCATGGGGGGACTTGAGGAAGCAACGGCATCAGGAGGGCGAAGGCCTACCGGTTGGATCCAGATTGCTATGACGTATATGACTATGATTGGTCTTCCTCTCATGACATCATGGGGTCACGCCCCAAAACCCCGGCGATGCCCAGCCACGCCCGCAGCCATGGATCAGTTGGGCCTAAGATTTCCTCAAGATAAGTTTGTCATTCTAAGTATTTGTTTTGCTTGCCATGACCCCTACTCTCATTTGATGAACTTAAAAATCTTTGAATATTGAACTTAGAAATTTCCAGAGGAAACTGTATTAACGTTAAGTAACCCATCCTTCGTCCCCTGACCGTTGTTCGCCCAAGTATAATTGTATCACGCTACTGTGTAATGAAGAGCACTTATTTTTTGTAGTACATTGAAAACTTTAAAGTCATTTAAGTGTGCTCAGACCTGTGTATCATTTATTTAGTGAAATATATTGTCCGATACAGATTAAACTCTGTCTCACTCCGCCTCTTGAACATTATTTTATTTTTGTTTTTATATTGTCGAGAACAGTGACAACTGTCCATGGCGCTGAGTAGACAATATTTCTTTGGTATTTTATTTTGGTAATGGCTTCCCCTGTTCTAGTCTTCTACAGGAAATTTTTTGAAGACCAAACAGCACATTAACCCCAAAAGAACAATACTGTGTAATTTGAAAAACATGAATCAACAAATATTGTCATTTTAATCTTATCATGTTTTATAAAAAAATCAAAGTAGTAAGGCCCACAAAATTACCACATAATTCTTGAAACTTTATCTCAGACAAAATATTCCTATCATTAACGGTAACTAAATTTGGGCCCTCGACAAACTTACCACAAGAACAATAATATCTGATTTTGTAATCTAGACAAGTGCGTCTAGATTGGTCAGAATTAGCACAATGGAATCCATACCGGACATCGCACGACACCCCCTCATCACTGGCTGCATTTCCACCTGCAGCTTCAACACATTCTATGTCTGCCAGGTGACCCTTTTGATTAATAAAGCAAAAAATAGTGTCATTAATAAACTACAGTATCATGAATGATTTCATAAGGTTTCATGCTCAAATCATATGACAGATGATACATAAAGAACTGTTAAAAAATAATCTGACAATATCTATAATATCAGATTCCTAAAAAAATCCTACTGATTGCATCAACACCAAATATTCAGTTTAGTATTCACAGACTCTTTTGTGTCATCTTACGGCATTTACTGTACAGGGACACAAAAAGTTTAAGGAGCCGAAATAAAAATTGCCTCTTTATCTTTTGAAGCTTTAAATCACTGCAAACATTTTGTTAATCAAATCCAGTTGGTGTTTAACTTCATGAGCCAGTACTCCTTGATATTTCACAATATAAAAATTTGGATCTGAAAATTTACTATGATTAAAAAACCACTTTAATTATCAATATGTATAAGAAAATAGTGTCGACAAAGATACAATGGAATGATATTAAGATATGATTGAACTTTGGAAACAAAAATATACGGTATATCTCAAGATTACAGTACTACATTCCAAAGGTCTTCACAGACAACAGAGATACAAAGTCTCAGCGGATATTAAGTTTCATCACAATAATTCAATTATATGAAACGATATTATGAAAAAAAGAGGTATGCATTAATTTAATTGACATAATCAAAACTGGAGAATAGATCTACATGATGTTGATATATCCGTAACTGCTGAAAGTGCAACTTGCAAGGACATTAAAAACAATGTAGGAGTTATTAAATAACTTGGGCACAAGTTACAGAAATTTGCAAGTTGTAAAACATTCTAAAAGGTTAAAAACTAATTAATAATAGGATATACTGTAGACAGGAACACAACTGGAGGTATACTGTACATCCTAGAACAGTGTTTAAATCCAACTAAAAATAACTGCTTCAAATACTAACATAAGAGGTACAGGTATGATATCAAAGCTGCAAATTATGAAGACATTTCTAAATTACCAATAAAGGGAGGAATACTTTCTTCATTTTATTACCACCAACAATGTCCTACCTCTAAGCAGAAGCCTTGTTCGCGTAGCTGCTCCAATGTTTTGTATTCTGTGTCGCCCTCTCCCTGCCAAGGTTTCCTTTCATTGATCCATGGAGACCATGCATCACATGCTGCCAGAGTAGTTGTTGGTCCCATAGCTGTACAAAGATGAAAATATATTTAACTCATAAGGGTGAGTGAGATTTCTGAAGAGTATCAGAAATCCAATGAACTGATTTTAGGTTATTTTGATATAGGAGTAACATTTTGCAGGAAAGTTAATTATAAAATGATTCTCTCTCATTGTTACCAAATGATATTTGAAACATTCCATATTTAAGAGACACTTTTACTGTACCTCATTTTACAGCATTAAAGTCTCCAGTATAACATAGGGAGTGCAGTATTTTGTGTTTTAGAACAATAATTCAGGCTTAGAAATATTACACTAGGAAAAGAGTTAGTGAATGAGTAGGGCTAAAATTTAGATTTGAAATATATGATAATACAGTATTCCATAATACTATACATTAATGTACTTCAATATTTATCCAAGTTTAATATAGCTAATGAACATTTCTCATTTTATCGAAACCTTGAGTTATAATTCCTCCTGAAATACAATAGCTGTAACTTATTTGATTATTGAATTACTGTACAATAAGAACTCTGAGATTAAACATCTCGGACCTAAAACACTTTAGTGCTCGAACAAAATTTTCTAACACCTTTGTGGTTAATGTACTTTGTGGTCTCCAAAAAATAGTTTCAAATGATTTTCATGTAAAAAACTATTCTAGCCTTTTACAAGAAAGACCTCAGAGACAATATTTCTGGAGACCACAAAGTACATTCACACCAAAAATGTTAGAAAATTTTGTTCGATTACCGGATTGTCCGAAGTCTGGGACGTTTAATCTCGGAGGTCTTACTGTAAAGTAATTCCGTATTTGACTACTTATTGTAGTAATCATCCTTACACCAAAACCTGAGCGCTAAGCAAAATATTTAACAATATTTGTACTGTATAAGAAGGAAAGAAAATGTAAAATTAAAAATAGTTTCAATGTTATGCAAAAAATTTGCTTTATCTATAACTTACTAATAGCTGGAGGAAGCACTGTCGTAACTTCTTCCTCTTCACAATAGCAGAAGAAAGCAATTTCATAGTTGTAGCAATCTTCGTCGTTGTCCAGATTGCGACACTTAAGCCCTTCCTTAGGATCACACACTAGTGTCTGGGCAAGATTTTCAGCCGGAATATTAGCTGTAGAAAACAAGAAAGAAAAATAAGCATCATACCAAAGGGCACTGCTGCGTTTTTCTAAAATATCTAACAAAAACTACGGCAACGATGATGAACTGAATCTTTCATGAAAATATTGAATTAACTGAAAATGTGTTATACTTTTATCTACAAAACATGGAAATTCATGGCATTAATATGATTTAAAAAAAATTTAACATTATATTGAATGAATGATGTTAAATTTTCAAAAAGCATTTTTTCAGAGCATGAGAAAAGGAATGAATATTGCAAAAAAAATCTAAAAAAAAATACACTAAGATCATTAATTACATTTAAACTTAATTCTTACAGAAAATGTTGATATAGCAAATAGAAAATAAAAAATATCTATAGTCATTACTTGAAACTTCCCGGCAGGTAGCATTTGTCAGCTTTTCGCAGGTGAATGGTGAGAGAACGCTGATATCACCTGGTGAAATCGACAAGCCTTCCTCATTCCGCTCTTGCGCACGGAAGAATGGAGTCCACGAATTACAATTACTGCCAAAAATAATCATCACTGAGTAAAATGCTCCATTAAGATAATTTTCAACACAAATGAACGTGAAGATTCATATTTGATAAGATATTTACACACACATTAATTAACAAAAAAAGTCACATGACAATATGATTCATTTTGAGAAAGTTATCTTTTATTGAGCCGCAGGTTTAAAGAGAGAGAATTTTCTAGCGCATATTGAGCAAGATGTTAAAAAATAATTCATTTCTTTTTACACAATTATCATCATCCTCATCAGAGTTTTAACAGCTTTTTCATATGCAGGTTCGGACGTGAAATGAGCCATATGTTTGAGGAAAATATATTTTGAAACATGAAATGAATTATTATCGAGGCACATGTGAGATCAGAATATTTTTTTATATAAAATTCATCACAAAGTCCTGTTTTGAAGAAAATATCAAGTTCTTAGCAAGGTAACAAAGTTAAAAAAATATATTTTCTAACAGTTGTTCCCATAGAGTTTCAAGAAAACAGTTTCTAACATATCTCCAAGATATCTGAAGATCATTCTTTCTTAAAACAGTAATCACCATTGCAACAAATTTGAAGGAAAAACACTTTTGAACAGGAAGTGATAACTGTATTATTGATTTCTATTTTTGAATAGAATTCTTAATCGAGTCATGCATTTACTAAAAACATTTCTTAACCTAAACTCATTCTTTGAGTCAGATTATTTTAGCAAATTTATTCTATAATACTGAATAGGGTATTATTGCCCCTAAAAATATAACAACGTCAAACAAAATACTTTTAATGTGTCATAAGTCACAGCAAAAATTCTTTAAAAGTAATTTTCCTCATGTTACATGCTTAAAGAAAATATATTTTGTAACAAATAATCCATTACAGCCTCATATGCTGGAAATAGATATATCAATAACATTAATCATTATTGAGCCACTTGTTTCAAGAAGAGATTTTTCTATGGGAAAGTATTGAACTATGAAACTTGGGCCATATAGATGAATGACGAGGCCCTAGAGTCTACTCTACACTGATGTAAAGCTCTGGAAAACATAGCAGTTACCCTAAGAAGGGAAAGTTAAAAGAACTGAAGGAACTGGAAGGAAGAAAGCAACTAAGAAGTGGGTGCAGCAAAGGGGTCAAGGGAATGCTGCAAAGACCCTTGAATTTCACCACATGAGGTGTACTGACAGCTCTGCCCTTATATTGAGTTTTAAAAGATTTTTTAAAGGTCACTAATGGCAAAGGCACGGGACAGTGACACTGCCCTAACTGGCTGGATAATGCCCTAGACTGACCATATATACAAATGATATGCACCCAAACCCTCTCTCCAAATAGCTAGGACCAGGGCGGGCCAAGCAATGGCTGCTGAGGACTCAGCAGGCAGACCTATAGGCTCTACCCCAAAGGCCCCATCCTTAGCTCACAAAGATGGTGAGGTTGCAGACAATAAAGAAACTATCAAGTTTGAGCAGGACTCAAACCCCAGTCTAGCAAGCTCAGGGATGCTTCCAATAGGCCATCACAACCCAGTAAATTATGATTGGCACACACATTCGAGAAAAAAGTTCAAAATAAGTACACAGTACTATCATGTTACTGTATATGTGCAAAAAAATCTACCTTCAATTATCAGGTAATTATAATAGTCAAGTCTTAAAATAATCACATTCTTAAAGTAATTTGCATTTTTGCTACCTATATATACCCGAATCCTTTAACAAGATTATAACTTCAGTGAAACTGGAACAGCCGTTACAATTTTAAATAGTTATAACAGGGGAGAATGTGCCCCCTACCAGTCAGTCAGCTAGACACTTACTTTTGACTGTTGGCTTAGAACAAACCAGTGGTCGTCGCACCCTTAGGGAGTGCGAGGATAGTTCCGTATGAATAATTAAAGCAAAAACATATCTTTATATACACATTATATTTTTCATGAAAAAAACTTTCTGCTTTAGCAGTGTTCTGAGTTCTAAACCTACTCTTGATTTTTGTCATAAAAAATGTAAGCTTTATGAATGAAGATTAAATAAAAAAAAATGTGGTTTTGTTATAAATACATATCACATCAACTTTGTGTTTGTAGCATTTTCTTTTTATTCCAGCAATGGGGGGGGGGGGGGGTTGCGAGAACTGACAGCTAATTTGAAAGGGGTGCACATACTGAAAAAGGTTAAGAACCACTGGCTTAGGACTTACAAGTGGTTAAGGCAAGAAGTGTAACTTGAAGGATTCTGGTTTCTACACTTAAGAAAGATTCAAAATTGCCATTTGTTCCTACATGTACTATCATTATTATTATTATTATTATTAATTGCTAAGCTACAACCTTAGTTGGAAAAGCACAATGCTATAAGCCCAGGGACTCCAACAGGGAAAATAGCTCAGTGAGGAAAGGAAAAAAAGGAAAATTAAATTCTTAAGAAGAGTAACAACATTAAAATAAATATCTCCTATATAAACTGTAAACACTTTAACAAAACAAGAGGAAGAGAAATAAGATAGAATAGTGTGCCCAAGTGTACCCTCAAGCAAGAGAACTCTAACCCAAGGCAGTGGAAGACCACGGTACAGAGGTTATGGCACTACCCAAGACTAGAGAACAATGGTTTGACTTTGGAGTGTCCTTCTCCTAGAAGAGCTGCTTACCATAGCTAAAGAGTCCATTCTACCCTTACAAAGAGGAAAGTTGCCACTGAAAAATTACAGAGCAGTAACCCCTTGGGTGAAGAATTGTTTGGTAATCTTAAGTGTTGTCAGGTGTATGAGGACAGAAGAGAATATGTAAAGAATATGCCAGACTATTCGGTGTGTGTAGGCAAAAGGGAAAATGAACCGTAACCAGAGAGAAGGATCCAATGTAGTACTGTCTGGCCAGTCAATGAACCCCATAACTCTCTAGCGGTAGTATCTCAATGGGCGGCTGGTGCCCTGGCCAACCTCATCCTTATGGGAAGGAAGTCCCTGTGAACCAAAATTTGGCTGGTTTAATTTTCTAGGGAAATAATACAGCACCTAGTCCTGTACGGGAGTGAAGGGTGATGACTCCTGCCAACCTTTCAACTGAGTTTGGGGATGTCACTGGCATTAAGTTAGGCTCACATCAAGTGTAAATAGACCCTATGTCACAGGAGAACCTCTATCCTCATATGTCATATCTTGTCCGAATGTATTTGTAGCTATTATAAGAAATGGGTTTGAATATATTCTATTCATCCTCACAGATGGGAAAGATGCTTCTTAACAAACCCTACGGTAAAGAAAGATTGCTCGGTTATGGAGTTCACCTGCATCTGACATCCAATCCAGCTCGTACTGGCCACAACTGCTACACTCTTAAGAGAGTGGAAAGAAAGAAGGGTAGAAGGCTAGTCATTCTAGGTTTATGTTAGACAAGATGCATCTTGTCTCTTAAAGAGAGCTAGGCTGGCAACATAACCTGTTGAGCATCCACCACATGGCCAAGAGTAATGAAACTCAATGACTTGTGGATATACTCCCACAATCTGTGGGAGGTAAGGATGTCTAGTATTAGAGGACTACCCATTTTAATCCCTAAACCACTGACCGGTTCTTCCCCAGTGCTAAGGAGGATCTAATATCACAAATTTCATGAGCCCTTAAACAGGTTGGACTTAAAAAGCCTCTTGCTGATTGAGGAACAGCAGTCTTTAATATATTTTTCTTTATCCTACCAGTGTTGAGAAGAGTGTTCTGAGCTCAGAACTGAAGCTCAAAGTCCTGTTAAAATAATACTATGGAGGCCCACAGAACAGGAGCCAGATATTTTGATGCCCTCTGAACATACCCCTTAAAAGATATGGATAAGGATGTGAACAAGGTGTCGTAGGCAGCATTGTCTTGGCCAAGACCTTTAGAGCAAAGGAAAGAGACCTTCTTCCCTCCTTTAGAATGACTAGTGACATTAAAGATTCCGAGAGCTTTCCGACTTGGTTAGCTAAAACCATGTTGGCTGAAAAATCATATAGTGTCAAATCATCTGATGCTCATATCAGAGGCTCTTACGGAGCACGCATAAGTGATTTGAGAGTACAAGTCCTACCTGACTCTAGAGTCCGAGGTCCTAGGGTGGGAACGACTTCTTGAAACTCCTCTTTGAGTATAGCCATCTCCCATGAGGAGCAGAGGTCTATTTTCTTCAGTCGGAAGACTTGGTTCAAGGCTGAAAGGTAACCTTTCCCACCTCCAACAGAGGTCGTTCTCTTGACAAAAATAGGAACAAGGAGGGACAAGAAAGTCTACAAATATCTCTAGAGAAGCTATAATTGGAAACATATCCTTTCTACTACCCCAATCACAGAAAATGGTCCACTTTCCTTGGTAGACAGGTGCAAGGCCAGTCATACGTCCCAAGATATTTCTCGAGTAGTCCCTTGCTAAAAGCCTTTGGGTGAGAGATACTGTAAAATCTCCAAACATGATTTGCAAATGACTTCTGGGATTGGCGGTACAGTTAGACAGATTTTCCTGGCAAACCTTGCTCAAGGAAATGCACCCTGTCACATTCTTACTGCATGGTGTGTTCATGAGTATAGTCACGCTCACCACCTCTGTCACGAGGAGACTGGGGATCATATTCACGACCACGCTCACACAAAGGAATGTCTTGTTGTTCATAAAAGCGAGGAAACCAAACGCTGGTTTCTCTCACCCCACCATGAGCTAATTTCTCACCCTTCGCACGACTCCTGTCAATTAGTCTTCCCAGACTTCTCCTTGAAAGTATCAAAAGCACCAAATATAACACCAGCAAGTGCCACATTTTTCAGCGCCTCCACAGATGACATTAGTCATGGTGGATGCTAAAACCTTCACCTGCCAAAGGAGAAAGAAGAATGTCCGAGGAAGACCAACTTCCTTAGGTTTAGCTTGTCTTCGTTATTGTATAACCACAAGTAGCGAGGGATGACTAAACAATCATGCCCCAGCAAGAGGTACAAGGATAAAGAGATTAATCGCAGGTTTGCACATAAACATATATTTGTGCCTTTACTTGGAGGCAACTGCATATCCTTATACTTTTCACTTAATCTTGCCAGGTTTAACAGAACAAAATAGCATGTAAACACTTATCCATTTCTTCTAGAGGGAAAGCAAAGAATTAAAATAGCCAACATTTGAGAAGCAGGAAAAGTGCTTGCATATATCCTGTTTTGGGCCAAAGTCAAAAGCGAGCCTATAACTGATTGACGGGTGGGCTGGGCTTACCTGGTACCGACCCGTAGTTATAACTACCTCATTAAAAGTCCCTTGGCCTTTTAGCAAGGCTGATGTCATATTCCTATTAGAAGATGATGGTTTGTATTCGTGTATCAACATATTAAATTTTCACCCTAATTATGAATAGCTCAGTAACTTATGAGATAACATAACTCTTAATCACCATAAAGCAGTTATCATGTCAAGCTTGAAAATATTTACATATCAAGGGAATTATTACAATTGAATTAAAATATAAAAAATGAACTTATTTTCACTGAGTTGTACAGTTGAAAGAAAAACTTTCTAATAATATTCATCTAGTCATAAAATATACCGTACATACTATACTTTCGAACAAAGAGCATTATCATTATTGATTAGCTCTTGAAAAAAAAATACTGCTGAGATTATTTAATAATGTAACTATCATTAAGATGTGCTAATAACTACCTTTAATATATTCCTATTCTGAAGGAAACATCAAAACTACAACTTTGAAAAAAATATGCTTTTAGTCATAATGTATATCAACTTGTTACAAATGTTACGGATGCATCATTGAATACATGTGGAGATAAAAAATCCTATGTTTTCTGCAAAGAAGGGGAAAGTAGAAAGCTTTGTGATTATAGTCTATACACTGATGCTGATACTATTCTGGATAAAAGAAGAGCAGCGATTCAAGGGTTAACGTGCCTGCTTAATATGGTATTGAGACTTAATACATAAAGAGAGAAGACAGATAACAAAATATGTATCAAGCACAGTAGGCCTACTCGTGAATACGACATTAAATACTTACATCATATTACGTATCAAGTCAGTAATATCTACTGTTGTTGTTTCAGGAACAGTTACTGCAACTGTGGGCAATCGGGACACTACAAATTCAGGCTCAACTGTCGTTTCTGCACATTCTGGCTTTGTGTTGCAAAGTAAATTGTTGTTTTGACACATACAATTCTCACATTCGGACACTTCCATCCATTCCCTGGGCTGAAATTTTTTTTAAAACTTAAAATCAGGCCCATATTTGCAATGGAACTTGTGCAGATTGAAAAACATTTTTATACAGAAAACCCTTTCACCTGCTTGGAAACCAATCAAAAGTACAAATACCTATGACAAATGGTTTTACTGGTTGCATAAAATTTGTGCATATGATATATAAATTACACATTTACTTGAAACAGCTCATTTGAAATTAAATGTTTTTTAGCCAACTTTCGTTATCATTACAGTACTTCTTCCAGTGTTAATAACAAAATATTGCAAACATTCTATGTTGTCTTTCAAAAACAATGATTCTTGAAAAAAAATTCCAATAAAATGTGTGGAACTGGTTCCTAATATCAAATGCAAACTGAAAACAATTAAGTATTTGTGATGTCCTTTTATATCTAATTACACACTTCAATTGTATGGATATTTGTTTACATTGGTTTGTAATAAAAATGATAAAATTAATCATGATGATCAATATATGCCATATCAATAATAAGAGTACATTTAATTGGCTCACATAACATCGGCTGTTGTTATTATGCATGATGTCTACATAGTTCAGTGAATTTTTATACAAACCATTTACTTATCATAGGCACACAATGAAATACTGTATGATTGAACATTAGTGTGTGATATTCTTATGTTCAAATTGAAAGAATCATAAAACTTACAGGTACAGCAACACCATTAGGGAGTCGGCAATTGCAGTCCGCAACTGCTACACACTGATTCTCGTTGAGCATGTAGAACGAATCAGGACAGGTCGAAGTCTGACCTCTCTCCACACATCCCGGAGCACAGTCATCTGGCAGCTAAAAATAACAACACAATCTATTGTAAAGGGTGATGCCATTGTAGGCAGATGAAAAGAACTCGGTAAAACCCTTCAATCTAAAACCAACAAAAAATCTCAATTTTTTCATCAATTTAATCAAATGTTGCTTCTACTTATTATCTTCTATTTACAAAATACCGTAAATGAATGAAATGCTCAAACATACAGTGACTTACCAGACAGTGACCATTGACCCTCAGGACAGCCAAGTAATATGTGCATACTCTGTCACACCTGATGGCACATTGT
>NC_090737.1:23877691-23927691 GCF_036898095.1 Palaemon carinicauda
CAAACTAATACCACATTTGAATACAAAATAGAAAAAATGTCATTTATATGTCAAGCAAGCTTTAGCAGAGTTAAGTACTATACTTACATTTGATATATGAGAAATAAACCTAAGAAAAAAGTTCCAAAGAAATGACAAATGCTATATTTCAGCCAAAATTCTAAGATACTTGGTCAAAGGTAAGCTTATAGCAATAAAATCTGGTACCTTTATGTTTAAAGATACCAAGAAGGAGCACTGGAGAGCAAACACTAAGAAAATGGTATCCATAAGAATCCTTTAACTACAAATCTCTCAATGGTAAAACTATAAATGTGTAACCTTCATAAACCCCAATTACTATGATAAGTGAAATACTTTTATATTTGTAGTCTCACCTGAAACATTAGGTCTCATTGTTGTTAAAAGAGGTGGTAGAGTTGGTGGGGTCGTTAAGGCTCCTTCTAGTGAAACCTTGAACTCATCGCAATAACAGACAAAGCGAACTTCCATGTCCTTTGTAAGATTAGAACAAATTTTTAAAAATTTGAAGTACAGTACTGTAAATCCCAAATCCCTAAAGAAAGTATAGTTCAGTATTTCAATAGATAAACATTACTTTGTTAATGCTATTAGTAAATGGGTCAAGAAAAATCTGTCACTTAAAACATTCAAAGAAAAGTATAAAAGATACTTACTTCACATCCTGGGGTTTTAGGATTCTTGACACATTTTTTGTCGCAGGCAACTTTCTCCCCTTCACTAAAACCAAGGTCAAATGGCAAGAAGCTTGATAATGTTCCTTCTGTTTAAAAGAAAATTAAATGAACAAATGACTCCATTAACCCTTCTTGTGGTATGCACAGAACTTAATTGGCTGTTGCATATAATAATGGTTTACTTTTCTTTCAGAGGAATACAGTACTTGAAGGAAAAGTTAACATACAGTATTTAGAAAAAAAAAAAACCTGTTGATAGAGATAACCCAGAAGATTCTGTCTCTACCCACTGTATATGCAAATTATGCAGTTATGGCAGTCAAGAAACCCCTAAGGACTTTTGTTTCATAGGGTTCAAAATACATCACAAACTAATTCATATCTAAAAAAAAAAAAATGTATTTAACCAGCCACCCATTGACATACTACCGCTAATGTGTCATTGGGTAATTTGACAGGCCAGACAGTGCTACACTGGCCCCAGCATCCCTCTTTCTGGTCACGGATCATTTTTTTTTTTTGCCTATGCATACAATGATTAGTCTAGCCTATTCTTTCCACAATCATCTCTGGCCTCATACATCAAACAACACTGAGATTACTAAACAATTCTTCTTCACTCAAGGGATTAACTACTGCAATATAATTGTTCAGTGGCTACTTTCCTCTTGGTAAGGGTAGAAGAGACTAGATAGCCTCTATACCACGGTTTTCCACTGTCTTGGAGTAGAGTTCTCTTGTTTGAGGGTGCACTCGGGCATACTATTCTATCTTATTTTTCTCCCCCTAGTTTTTTGAAGTTTTTATAGTTTATACATAAAAGATTTATTTTAATGTTGTTACTCTTCTTAAAATATTTTCATTCAAGTGTTCCTTATTTATCATATAGTTTATTTACTTCCTTACTTCCTTTCCATACTTGGCTATTTTTTCCTGGTGGATCCCTTGGGGTTATACAGTAGTATCCTGCATTTGTAGCATAGTTACTACTAATAATAACAATACTGTAAAAATAATAATAATAATAATAATAATAATAATAATAATAATAATAATATGTTATTTTCATTAGTAAAATAAATTTTTGAATATACTTACCCGATGATCATGTAGCTGTCAACTCCGTTGCCCGACAGAAATCTACGGTCGGGATACGCCAGCGATCGCTATCCAGGTGGGGGTGTACTCAACAGCGCCATCTGTGGTCAGGTACTCAAGTACTTCTTGTCAACAAGAACTCAATTTTCTCCTCGGTCCACTGGTTCTCTATGGGGAGGAAGGGCGGGTCCTTAAATTCATGATCATCGGGTAAGTATATTCAATATTAAACTTACCCGATGATCATGTAGCTGATTCACACCCAGGGTGGTGGGTGGAGACCAGCATACATGTTAACAAAGAAGCTAAGTATCCCGTATTTCATTTTATTAGTTATTCAAAATAACAAACATAAAATAAATAAGTACCTGGTAAGGAAGTCGACTTGAACCATTACTCTGCCTTTATTAAGTACGTCTTCCTTACTGAGCGTAGCGGTCCTCTTAGGATGCTGAACGACTCTTAGGTGCTGAAGTATAAAGGGCTGCAACCCATACTAAAGGACCTCATCACAACCTCTAACCTAGGCGCTTCTCAAGAAAGAATTGACCACCCGCCAAATCAACCAGGATGCGGAAGGATTCTTAGCCGACCGTACAACCCAAAAACAACAATAAAAAGTATTCAAGGGAAAGGTTAAAAAGGTTATGGGATAATGGGAATGTAGTGGCTGAGCCCTCACCTACTACTGCACTCGCTGCTACGAATGGTCCCAGGGTGTAGCAGTTCTCGTAAAGAGACTGGACATCTTTGAGATAGAATGATGCGAACACTGACTTGCTTCTCCAATAGGTTGCATCCATAACACTCTGCAGAGAACGGTTCTGTTTGAAGGCCACTGAAGTAGCCACAGCTCTCACTTCATGTGTCCTTACCTTCAGCAAAGCAAGGTCTTCTTCCTTCAGATGAGAATGTGCTTCTCTAATCAGAAGCCTGATGTAGTAAGAAACTGCGTTCTTAGACATTGTCCTCCTAAAGGTTTTGACCTTCTTAGATAGTACCTAAGAGCTCTAACTGGGCAAAGTACTCTCTCCAGTTCGTTCCCCACCAAGTTGGACAGGCTTGGGATCTCGAACGACTTAGGCCAAGGACGCGAAGGAAGCTCGTTTTTAGCCAAAAAACCGAGCTGCAAGGAACATGTAGCCGTTTCAGATGTGAAACCTATGTTCCTGCTGAAGGCGTGGATCTCACTTACTCTTTTAGCTGTTGCTAAGCACACGAGGAAAAGAGTTTTTAATGTGAGGTCCTTAAAAGAGGCTGATTGGAGCGGTTCAAATCTTGATGACATAAGGAACCTTAGGACCACGTCTAGATTCCAGCCTGGAGTGGACAACCGACGTTCCTTTGAGGTCTCAAAGACCTAAGGAGGTCCTGCAGATCTTTGTTGGTGGAAAGATCCAAGCCTCTGTGGCGGAAAACCGCTGCCAACATACTTCTGTAACCCTTGATCGTAGGAGCTGATAGGGATCTTACGTTCCTTAGATGTAACAGGAAGTCAGCAATCTGGGTTACAGTGGTACTGGTTGAGGAAACTGCATTGGCCTTGCACCAGCTTCGGAAGACTTCCCATTTAGACTGATAGACTCTGAGAGTGGATGTCCTCCTTGCTCTGGCAATCGCTCTGGCTGCCTCCTTCGAAAAGCCTCTAGCTCTTGAGAGTCTTTCGATAGTCTGAAGGCAGTCAGACGAAGAGCGTGGAGGTTTGAGTGTACCTTCTTTACGTGAGGTTGACGCAGAAGGTCCACTCTTAGAGGAAGAGTCCTGGGAACGTCGACCAGCCATTGCAGTACCTCTGTGAACCATTCTCTCGCGGGCCAGAGGGGAGCAACCAACGTCAGCCGTGTCCCTTTGTGAGAGGCGAACTTCTGAAGTACCCTGTTGACAATCTTGAACGGCGGGAATGCATACAGGTCGAGATGGGACCAATCCAGCAGAAAGGCATCCACGTGAACTGCTGCTGGGTCTGGAATCGGAGAACAATACAACGGGAGCCTCTTGGTCATCGAGGTAGCGAACAGATCTATGGTTGGCTGACCCCACAGGGCCCAAAGTCTGCTGCAAACATTCTTGTGAAGGGTCCACTCTGTGGGGATGACCTGACCCTTCCGGCTGAGGCAATCTGCCATGACATTCATATCGCCCTGAATGAACCTCGTTACCAGCGTGAGCTTTCGATCTTTTGACCAAATGAGGAGGTCCCTTGCGATCTCGAACAACTTCCTCGAATGAGTCCCTCCCTGCTTGGAGATGTAAGCCAAGGCTGTGGTGTTGTCGGAGTTCACCTCCACCACCTTGTTTAGCTGGAGGGACTTGAAGTTTATCAAGGCCAGATGAACCGCCAACAACTCCTTGCAATTGATGTGAAGTGTCCTTTGCTCCTGATTCCATGTTCCCGAGCATTCCTGTCCGTCCAATGTCGCACCCCAGCCCGTGTCTGATGCGTCCGAGAAGAGACGGTGGTCGGGGGTCTGAACAGCCAAAGGTAGACCTTCCTTGAGAAGAATGCTGTTCTTCCACCACGATAGAGTAGACCTCATCTCTTCGGAAACAGGAACTGAGACCGTCTCTAGCGTCATGTCCTTTATCCAGTGAGCAGCCAGATGATACTGAAGGGGGCGGAGGTGGAGTCTCCCTAACTCGATGAACAGGGCCAGCGATGAAAGTGTCCCTGTTAGACTCATCCACTGCCTGACTGAGCATCGGTTCCTTCTCAGCATGCTCTGGATGCATTCTAGGGCTTGGTTGATCCTTGGGGCCGACGGAAAAGCCCGAAAAGCTCGACTCTGAATCTCCATACCCAGGTAGACAATGGTCTGGGATGGGACGAGCTGGGACTTCTCTAAATTGACCAGGAGGCCCAGTTCCTTGGTCAGATCCATAGTCCATCTGAGATTCTCCAGACAGCGACGACTTGTGGGAGCTCTTAAAAGCCAGTCGTCTAAATAGAGGGAGGCTCTGATGTCTGCCAAGTGAAGGAATTTCGCAATATTCCTCATCAGTCTGGTAAACACAAGAGGTGCCGTGCTTAAGCCAAAGCACAGGGCTTGGAACTGGTACACAACCTTTCCAAAGACGAATCTTAGGAAAGGTTGGGAGTCTGGATGGATGGGGACGTGAAAGTATGCGTCTTTCAGATCTAACGAGACCATCCAGTCCTCCTGCCTGACCGCTGCTAGGACCGACTTCGTCGTCTCCATCGTGAACGTCTGCTTGGTGACAAAAGCATTGAGAGCACTGACGTCCAGCACCGGTCTCCAACCTCCTGTCTTCTTGGCTACCAGGAAGAGACGGTTGTAAAAGCCCGGGGATTGATGATCCCGGACTATGACCACTGCTTCCTTTTAGCAAGAGCGACACCTCTTGTTGCAACGCTAGCCTCTTGTCCTTCTCCTTGTAGTTGGGAGAGAGGTTGATGGGAGACGTAGCTAGAGGGGGATTGCGGCAGAACGGAATTCTGTATCCCTCCCTTAGCCACTTCACAGACTGAGCGTCTGCACCTCTGCTCTCCCAAGCTTGCCAGAAGGTCTTGAGTCTGGCTCCTACTGCTGTCTGGAGAGGAAGGCAGTCAAAACTTGCCTTTTGCGGACTTGGAACCCTTCTTGGACTTGCCACGGTGACTGTCTGCACGGGTACCTCCTCTGCTGGAGGTTCTGCCACGAAAGGGCGGGATGAACCTAGAAGCAGGTGTATCAACTGCTGCAGGGCGGAAGGGTCTAGGCACGGAAGGTAAGGTTTTAGCCTTACGTGCAGAAGAAGCCATCAGATCATGAGTATCCTTCTGGATAAGTGAGGCAGCCATCCCCTTAATCAACTCCTCCGGAAACAGACACTTGGAGAGAGGAGCAAACAACAACTCTGACTTCTGGCAAGGAGTGATACCAGCAGATAAGAAGGAGCAAAGATGTTCTCTCTTCTTGAGGACTCCTGATACATATGAAGCCGCAAGTTCACCAGACCCATCCCAAATAGCCTTGTCCATGCTAGACATGATCAGCATGGCCGAGTCCTTATCTGAAGGGGAAGTCTTCCTGCTTAAGGCTCCCAAACACCAATCGAGGAAGTTGAATATTTCGAAGGCACGAAAGACTCCCTTCAACAGATGATCTAGATCTGAAAAGGACCAGCAGATCTTCGAACGTCTCATAGCCAATCTGCGGGGAGAGTCAACCAGACTTGAGAAGTCGGCCTGGGCAGAGGCAGGAACCCCCAAGCCAGGTTCCTCTCCCGTGGCATACCAGACGCTCGACTTAGAAGCAAGCTTGGGAGGAGGAAACACAAAAGAGGTCCTTCCCAGTTGCTTCTTGGAATGCAACCAGTCCCCCATAACCCTCAAAGCTCTCCTAGATGATCTGGCGAGCACAAGCTTGGTGAAGGCAGGCGCAGCAGACTGCATGCCCAGAGCAAACTCGGAGGGAGGAGAACGAGGGGTTGCAGACACAAAATGTTCAGGATACAAGTCCCTGAACAAGGCAAGGACTTTGCGAAAGTCTAAGGAGGGTGGCGAAGACTTGTGTCCTTCAACATCAGAGTGAGGTTCATCCAGATGAGCAGCTTCATCATCCGATACATCATCATCCGAAAGTTGAGTTGTGAGTGGCAAAGGCAGAGCAGCAAGCTGAACGGCTGAATCCTGCAGAACGGGTGCATGCGTACCTGCGGATCCATCATCATGCCTCTGCTGGACAGTCTGCGAGCTGGCAACAACAAAAGCAGAGGGCTGGTGTGTGGGAGGGGCTGCGGTGGGCTGAGGAGCATGCGGTATGGTATGCAGAGCATGCTGTAAGGTATGCGGCTCATGCTGCATGGTATGCGGAGCATGCTGTAAGGTCTGCAGAGCATGCTGCATGGGCTGAGGAGAATGCCACATAGTGCTGGAACCCGGCAACTCCTGATGCGGCAGCTCACGCATGTTAGCAGATGGTGCAGCAAGAACATGCGTCTGGCAGGGAGGACTGCGCATCGGTGGAGGAGCTCTCACAGGTGGGGTGTGGGAGCAGGCAGCCGCAGTATCTGCTGAGCGCACAACCTCTGCGGGTTGTAGGTTAACAGGAGAGGTGTTAACCTTCTCGGCATGATACTCCTGCATGAATGCCACAAGCTGAGACTGCATAGTCTGCAGCATGGACCACTTAGGGTCTACTGTGGTTGGAGCAACAACAGACGGAGCAGTAGCCTGTTGAGGGACCACTCTACCTCTCTTGGGAGGTGTGCAGTCATCAGATGACTGTGGCGAGTCCGAACTGACCCAGTGGCTACACCTGGGCCGTTGGACTAGCTCGGAAGGGACCTTACGTTTGAGCGATCGTGAGACCTTGGTCCACCGTTTCCTCCTGGAAACTTCTTCCACAGACGAGGAATGTAAGGGCTCATTCGTCTGTATGTGGATGGGACGATCCTTAACAGATACGTCCGCAACCACTGAGGATACATCCGTGCGCCGATCAAGGCCTGCCGAACCCTTTGGTCCTTCGACATTGCTTCTCCCCTGGGCTTGGGAGCTTGCAAGAGGTCCCGGACTGGGAGGACGACTGGCACGCACAGATGTATCCTCATGCGCAACACTGACACTGACACTATGCACATCACTAGCACTAACACTTCCCACTGCACTCTTCGCTTTCAGCTCTCTGACATCTGCCAAGAGCTGATTGCGGTCACTAACCAACGACTCCACCTTCTCACCGAGAGCCTGAATGGCACGCAACATATCAGCCATTGCAGGCTGAGCACTCGTAGCAGGTTCGGGAGTCACCACCACAGGGGAAGGAAAAGGTTGAGGGGCATGGGGAGAGGAAAAATCCACAGAGCGAGAAGAACTCCTCCTATCTCTCTCCTTCTCTAACCTACGTGCATATCTAAGGAATTCGTTAAAATCGAATTCCGAAAGCCCAGCACATTCCCCACATCGATCTTCCAATTGACAGGATTTACCCCTACAATTGGAACATACGGTGTGAGGATCTATAGAGGCCTTCGGAAGACGCCTAGTACAAGTCCTAACACTACACTGCCTGTATTTAGGAACTTGGGAATGGTCAGACATCTTGAATTTAGAAGTAGTCAAGGGGGAATTCCAAAATTAAGCAAAGTTCGTTAACCAATAAATCAAATTAATTCCAAAAGCTTGCTAAGCTAAGGATAAAGCTTCCTGAACAGCGAAGGCTAAACTTTAGAGCAAATACATCACCACATCGTGAACAAAAGACTCCAAAATCAACAGCGTATCCAAGTAGGTCTTGCCGGCGGCACGACAGAGGAAAAATTGAGTTCTTGTTGACAAGAAGTACTTGAATACCTGACCACAGATGGCGCTGTTGAGTACACCCCCACCTGGATAGCGATCGCTGGCGTATCCCGACCGTAGATTTCTGTCGGGCAACGGAGTTGACAGCTACATGATCATCGGGTAAGTTTAATATTGAAAAAATAATAATAATAAGGAAAAAGGCTCACTTCACTTACAATATACCCTTCAACCAGGGTTTACTAACAAATTCAGAGAGAAGACAACTTTATATACAATAAAATTTATCACAACCTATTAGAGGTGTATGTTGAACAGATACAACAGAAAAACTAATAACAAAGAGGCTCTGATGCTTCACGTCTTACCAATAATTGCTACTGTATCACATTACTGTAAAATGATATTTTAATTATAAAATAAATTTTTGAATATACTTACCCGGTGAATATATAATAGCTGAACCTCCGGCGGCTCGACAGAAAAAACACAAAAACTCGCGAGCGATCGCTATGAAGGTTGCGGGTGTGCCCACTAGCGCCAACTATCGGCCAGATACCGCATATACATGAAAACAGACCCAATTCTTCTCATCCCGCTGGGTCTCTATCGGGGAGGAAGGGGGGGCCTTTAATTTATATATTCACCGGGTAAGTATATTAAAAAATTTATTTTATAATTAAAATATCATTTTTAAATATTTAACTTAGCCGGTGAATATATAATAGCTGATTCACACCCATGGTGGTGGGTAGAGACCAGAGTTAATTAAGTTTACAGCGTATATGCTTAGAGTTTTTGACAGTTATATCATAACAAAACCCAAATATATAAAGGTACCTGGTAAGGAAGTCGACTTAGACGATTACTCTGCCTTATTAGTCTGTCTTCCTCACGAAGCCCAGCGATCCTCTTAGGATGCTGAAAGACTCCCAGGAGCTGAAGTATCAAGGGCTGCAACCCATACAACAGGACCTCATCAAACCCCTAATCTGGGCGCTCTCAAGAAATGACATTTGACCACCCGCCAAATCAAAAAAGGATGCGAAAGGCTTCTTAGCCTTCCGTACAACCCAATTAAAAAACATTTCAAGAGCAGATTAAAAGGATATTGGAATTAAGGGAATGTAGTGGTAGAACCCTTACCCACTACTGCATTCGCTGTAACGAATGGACCCAGTGTGTAGCAGTCCTCGTAAAGAGTCTGGACATCTTTTAAGTAAAATGACGCGAATACCGACTTGCTTCTCCAAACGGTCGCGTCCATAATACTTTGCAGAGATTTATTTTGCTTAAAGGACACGGAAGTTGCTATAGCTCTTATTTCGTGCGTCTTAACCTTAAGCAAGCATCGGTCTTTTTCGTTCAAGTGAGAATGAGCCTCTCGTATTAAAAGTCTGATAAAATATGAAAAAGCATTCTTTGACATAGGCAATGATGGTTTCTTAACTGAGCACCATAAAGCCTCAGATCCACCTCGTAAGGACTTAGTACGAGCTAAGTAGAACTTAAGAGCTCTAACTGGACACAGCACTCTTTCAAGTTCGTTGCCTACGATCTCTGACAGGCAAGGTATATCAAAAGACTTAGGCCAAGGACGAGAAGGCAGTTCATTTTTGGCCAGGAAACCAAGTTGAAGTGAACATGTGGCTTTTTCTGTAGAAAAGCCGATGTTCTTACTGAAGGCAGGAATTTCACTGACCCTTTTAGCCGAAGCCAAGCACACTAGGAAAAGCGTCTCGAGGGTGAGATCCTTCAGGGAGGCTGAATGTAATGGCTGAAACCTGTCTGACATGAGGAACCTTAGGACCACGTCTAAGTTCCATCCAGGAGTTGCCAAACGACGTTCCTTAGAGGTCTCGAAAGACTTAAGGAGATCTTGGAGATCTTTATTGTTGGAAAGATCTAAGCCTCTATGACGAAAGACCGAAGCCAACATGCTCCTGTAGCCCTTAATCGTGGGAGCTGAGAGGGAGCGAACATTTCTCAGATGTAAAAGAAAATCTCCGATTGGGCTACAGAGGTACTGGAAGAGGACATAGATGCTGGCTTGTACCAATCTCGAAAGACTTCCCACTTCGACTGGTATACTCTGATGGTAGAAGCTCTCCTAGCTCTCGCAATTGCACTGGCTGCCTCCTTCGAAAAGCCTCGAGCTCTTGAGAGTCTCTCGATAGTCTGAAGGCAGTCAGACGAAGCGCGGGGAGGCTTTGATGAACATTCTTTACGTGGGGCTGACGTAAGAGATCTACCCTTAGAGGAAGACTTCTTGGAATGTCTACCAGCCATTGAAGTACTTCGGTGAACCACTCTCTCGCGGGCCAGAGGGTAGCAACCAATGTCAACCTTGTCCCTTCGTGAGAGGCGAACTTCTGCAGTACCTTGTTGACTATCTTGAATGGTGGGAATGCATATAAGTCCAGATGAGACCAATCCAGTAGAAACGCGTCTATGTGGATTGCTTCTGTATCTAGGACTGGTGAGCAATAGATTGGTAACCTTTTGGTCAACGAGGAGGCAAAGAGGTCTATAGTGGGTTGACCCCAAGTAGCCCAAAGACTCTTGCCCACGTCCTTGTGGAGGGTCCATTCCGTGGGTATCACCTGACCCCTCCGACTGAGACAGTCTGCCAAGACGTTCAAGTCCCCCTGGATGAATCTCGTCAACAGGGAGATGCCTCGATTTCTTGACCATATGAGAAGGTCCCTTGCGATCTCGTACAGCGTGAGGGAGTGTGTGCCTCCTTGCTTGGAGATGTACGCCAAAGCTGTGGTGTTGTCTGAGTTGACCTCTACCACTTAGTTTCGAAGAAAGCTTTCGAATTTCATCAAGGCCAAGTGGACTGCTAATAGCTCCTTGCCGTTGATGTGCATGCTCTTCTGACTTGAAGTCCACAGACCCGAGCATTCCCGACCGTCCAGGGTCGCACCCCAACCCAAATCCGACGCGTCTGAGAACAACACGTGGTTTGGGTTCTTGACTGCTAGGGATAGTCCCTCTCTCAGACTGATATTGCTGTCCCACCATTTCAGGCATGCCTTTACTGGTTCGGAGACTGGGAATGATACCGTCTCTAACGTCTTGTCCTTGTTCCAGTGAGAGGCTAGATGGAACTGGAGAGGCCGAAGGTGTAGTCTCCCAAGCGAGACAAACTGCTCCAGGGATGAGAGAGTCCCTACGAGACTGTTCCAACTCCTGACTGAACAAACGTTCTCTTTTCAGCATTAGTTGGACTTCGAGCAGGGCTTGTTCTATTCGGGTGGCAGACGGAAAAGCCCGAAAAAACTGGACTGCGAATCTCCATCCCCAAATATAGAATAATCTGGGATGGGATCAGTTGGGACTTTTCTAGGTTGACCAAAAGTCCCAACTCCCTGGCCAGACTCAACGTCCAATGTAGATCCTGCAGACAGCGAAGACTGGACGATGCTCTGAGAAGCCAGTCGTCCAAGTACAGGGAGGCTCGGATTCCCGATAGATGGAGGGATTTTGCCACATTCCTCATGAGCCTCGTAAACACGAGAGGAACAGGACTGAGGCCAAAGCACAGGGCTCGAAACTGGTACCCCACATTCCTGTAAACAAACCTCAGAAACGGTTGGGAATCCGGGTGTATAGGAATGTGGAAGTATGCCTCCTGAAGGTCGAGAGAGACCATCCAGTCGCCTTCCATTAATGCTGTCAAGACAGCCTGGTAGACTTCATCGTGAAGTTTGTCTTGACAATGAACACATTGAGCGCACTTGCCTCTTACGTACTCCTGCAGTGAACATGGCTGCCAGATTATTGGAGCCATCCCTGATAGACTTGTTCCTGCAGAGAACGTGGCTGTCAGATTATTGGAGCAATCCCTGATAGCCTTGTTTATGCATGACATAATTGTACAGCAAAACTTCAAACGCTCGAAAAAAACTCCTAACAGGAGATGGTCTAGCTCTGAAGCCTACCATAAAATCTTGGAGCGTCTCAAGGCCAGGGGCCAGGGAGAGTCTATGAGGTTTGAGAAGTCTATCTGGGCAGAGGAAGGAACTCCCAAGCCGAGAACTTCTCCCGTGTCATATCAGACTCTCGCTCTATAAGCCAGCTTAAGAGTAGGGAAAAGCAAAGGCTGTCTCCCCCAAACTCCTCCTGGTGATTAACCAGTCGCCTAGCAAACGTAAAGCTCTCTTAGAAGAGCGAGAGAGCACTAGCTTAGAAAACAACGGCTTCGAAGTAACTAGGCCTAGTGTAAACTCTGACGTTTAGGCGAACGAGGAGCAGCAGTTACCAAAAAGATCCGGACAAAGATCCTTAAAAATCAGCATGATTTATTTAAAGTCCATAGAGGGCTGAGCAGCTTTAGGCTCCTCTCCGTCTGACAGAGTCCTCAAGGGAATATCAGTAGGAGGGGGATCAGCAACTTCCTCATCTGAAGGAACCTTGTCCGACAATTGCCGAGTCTCAAGCAAGGGAGAGACCTGCCGTGGTGGCAATGCTTGACAAGCAGAGTCCACACGCAAAGGAGCAACAGTAGCAGTCAAGGACGCTATGTCATGTAACTGCTTAAAGGACTGACCAGCAACAACAACAGGTGCGGGAGGACGCTCGACGTCAACTCGAGACTGCCTTGACTGCCTAGACTGAGCAGTCAAAACAACTCTTGACTGCAGTGCTTGACACTCAACGTCAAAACAAGTCAACTATGCTGGTTGGCGAACGTCCTGAACGTCAACAAGAGCAAGCGGCAGCGGCTGAACGTCCACAAGCGGCTGAGAGTCAACACGGGACTGCATCGAGTGAGGCTCTACAAAACATGATTGACGTGACTTTGTAACGTCAATGTCAACAGGACGAGCAAAGGCTCGTTTGGGCGGCTGACGGCCAGGATCTCGATCAGCTAAGCGGCGAGGATCATCGTGAACCTGCTCAGCAGAATAGTACTCCATAAGAGAGGCAAGCTTATTCTGCATGTCTTGCAGTACAACCCATTCAGGATCAACGGGAATGGGTGCGGTAAGAGACGAGGGTAACGTCTGTGACTGCAAAACCTTGCCTACAATAGGACTCTCGGAGCCTGTGTTACGCTTTTGTTTAGGCGGCGAGCAGTCTTCCGATGACTGCATAGGGTCAGAGCTGTCCCAATGGCTACAACCAGGACGCTGGACCTGTCCTGAAGGGACTGACTTTCGCTTAAAGGGCCTCGAAACCTTGCTCCACGGTTTCTTACGCGAAAAGCCTTCGGATGACGAGGAGAAAAACGTCTCGCTCGTCTTATGGTAGGGGCGGTCTTGATGAGACACGCCTGAAACCATAGAGGGAACGTCTGTTCGCTGATCAAAGCCTCTCGAACCCATAAGTCGTACGACATTACTTCTCCCCTGGGCTTGGGAGCTTGCAAGAGGTCCCGGACTAGGCGAACGACAGGCACGAACAGACGAACCCTCGGTCGCAACACTGATAACACTTCGCGCAATTATCACTTTATCACTACGATTTTCTGTTTTGCACTTACTTCACTGAAATCGAATTTTTCAACAATTCACATTAGGCATGAATAAAACTGATTTCTACCTGAAGCACGCAATTCTACCCTACATCAAAAGGTTATAATTGCGAAATAAGTCGTATAATGTAAGCACATTAATACAAGCAAAAAACAGTAAACATATATTAAGATAAAAAGAACAGTGACTGGGGATGAGACTAAACACTAGTTCATTCAAAACTATGTTTTCAATCTCTCACCGTACAGTGCCTTGGGACGAGAATAAAAACTAAAAACGTTTTATCCTTTCTCCCCGTACAGAGACTTGGGACGAGAGTAAAAAACTGACTCGAGAACGTTACTCGCTTGGGACGAGAATAAAGATCGGAACGTTCTCTCTTCCTCTCTCTCTCTCCGTCTCTCTCTCTCTCTCTTGATTTCACACCGAAGAGAAAAGCCCACTCACCTTTCGTCAATAAACAGGTTATTTGACCAAAGGAAAAAACTGAAAGGACTAAGAAAATTAAAATTAACAAGTTCCTTTAAATTAGTATTTAAAACATTTAAGTTTGAAAGAAGAATGAACAAAACGTCAGAATCGATTTACTCTTTCTGCAAAGTGAAACCGTGATTCTCTCTCTCTCTCTATCGTAACGATAGAGCGCTAACTGCGTAGCATAAATAAACCAAACGTTAGTTCATCTTTGAAACAGTACGAAGACTATTCAAAGAAAATCTTTCATAAAATATCTACTAAAAAAATATTCATTTAATAAGTTTTAAATCATTTGCTCTGTAAAAGTTATTGAAAGGGCTCAACGTTGTTTAACTTTGGTTTCCAAGTTAGGACCGCCTACTCTCGGATTAGGGGAGGAATAGGTAAGGTCGCATATAAACAAATCATTAAAATTTATCTTGATGTTTATTATAAATGGAAAGCTAATCGAAGAGGCCTAATAAAGGCGGTTGAGATATAAAATATATAGAGGAAAATCTATAATTAACAACAACAATTTATAACGTGATAAGATAATTGCTAAAAGCCTAAAACACACTTCCGTACTAAGGGAAGGGTCGGCCATTTTTAAAAGTCAAAGAAAGTCCAAAAAACAATCCAAAGTCATCAACAATTAAATCTATCCAAAAAAGAGTTCAAGATTTAAGTTGAAGATAAAACACCTGCACTGCGAAAGCTCAAACCAAAATGAAGTACTTCACCAAGTCTGTTGAAAAACTCCAGGTTATACAGCGAGTAATGGTACGTCTTGTCGTTCAGACCGACAGAGAAGAATTGGGTCTGTTTACATGTATATGCGGTATCTGGCCGATAGTTGGCGCTAGTGGGCACACCCGCAACCTTCATAGCGATCGCTCGCGAGTTTTTGTGTTTTTTCTGTCGAGCCGCCAGAGGCTCAGCTATTATATATTCACCGGCTAAGTTAAATATTTAAAAAGAGGCATATGTCTATTGAACGGGAAAGCAGCAGTATGAAAATTGGAGGAGGTTCATAGAGATAATAAGGGACCACAAATAACGTTTTGCGTAGAAGCCCCCAAGCAGTGTTTTATAAGAACCCCCTTAATGCTAGAAACATAATAATTCTGATAAATTCAAATGTCTAATACATTAAAATGAAAAACCTATATAGAAAAATAATACAGCTGATAAAGAAATTCCACCAGGATATTGATATAGGGGGGATGAATTTTAAATTACATCTGATTTTTACCTCTGAGTTAGACTCCCTGCATTATTCTAAAACTGTGAACAGTGTAAGCAGTTATAGGTGTGTTTAAAAATATATGTAAAGCCAGTCTTCTTACCCAGTATTTCAGGCTTTACTCGGAAACAGGGGTGCTTTACCTCTAAGGATCTTTGTCAAATATTTCACTAAAATTCTTTGAAAGAACTAAAAATAAAGAACTGCTCTTAATAGTATGTGGACTGTATAAAACTTTTTTTTAAATTATTACATCTAAATTGTCCAGAAAGAACCTTCAATTCAAAACCAAAACTCTTCTTCCAAAGTTTTTAAAAGCAAATCTATACCACTGGCTACCTAACACTGAAGAAGTAGAGCAATGAGGTACAAGTAATAAAAAGTTTTTTACAGACAATGCAACGTGGAAAATTATACAATATTTAAGATAAACTTATACCTACAGAAATTCATAGAGAAGGTTTCTTTTTAGTGTAAATAAAAAAATACACTTTGTGCACAATAACATGAAATTCACATAGATAATGACATAGATATTTTCTTGAAACAAAAATCTACCAATATACAAACTGAAAATGAACATTGCATCTAGAAAGCATTAGATTAAGATAAAGAGTTAATAACATGTTTCTTTGTACCATACTGCCCTTGAAAAAATTTACCAAAATACTGTATATACAAACAGAAGAATTAATTAATATACTGTACTGTATAAACGAATAACTATTAATAATAAAAAATCTTGTGTAAAAAATAAAAATTTTCAAGTGCAGTACACTACTGAGTAATTAGTCCATATATGAATTAAATAGCCAAAAATAAAATCTCTCTAGTGGGAAAAAAACACCACTTAAGTCAAATTGATTTGAAGGTAATGAAAGACTTAGCCTATGGAAAAAGAAGAGTATAATTAACATTCAAAATACCATTTCTATTTTCATGAAAACAATCAAATGCTTACTGGTCTTTATGCGGCAATCAATTTTGTGAGGGTACTTGCACATTGAGGGGTGCCTTTCACGGACAGCAGTGATCAAGTCCTTTGATTCTTCAGATGGTTCGCCACTCACCCAGGAGCTCCATTCTCCACAATTGAAGGTAGGCTGTAGGGACAATATTTTTTGTAGCATAATTCTGGATTTTCCCTCTTTCAAATAGAATGTACATGGTTCTCCAAACTGGATGATAGATCTAATTTACAATTATATCTCGAATAAATATGATTAGGAACGAAGTAGTGAGGGTGAGAACGGGTGTAAGAAATGAGTTAGCAGTTAGAGTGGATATGAATGTGTTGAGGTGGTTTGGTCATGTTGAGAGAATGGAAAAGGGCTGTCTGCTAAAGGAGGTGATGAATACAAGAGTTGATGGGAGAAGTACAAGAGGAAGGCCAAGGTTTGGGTGGATGGATGGAGTGAAGGAAGCTCTGGGTGATAGGAGGATAGATGTGAGAGGCAAGAGAGCATGCTAGAAATAGGAATGAATGATGAGAGATTGTGACGCAGTTCTGGTAGGCCCTGCTGCTTCCTCCTGTCACCTTGGATGACTGCGGAGGTAGCAGCAGTAGGGGATTCAGCGTTATGAAGCTTCATCTGTGGTGGATAACAGGGGAGGGTAGGCTGTGGCAACCTAGCAGTACCAGCCGAACTCAGTTGAGTCCCTTGTCAGGCTGGGAGGAGCGTAGAGAGGAAAGGTCCCCTTTTTTCAATTGTTTGATGTTGGCTACCCCCAAAATGGGGGATGTGCCTTTGAATATGTATGTATTATGTATGTATAACTTAAATTGCCATTTTTATTTCATTTAAATTAAATAACAAGTGATATGAATGATTCTCCACACAGGTAAAATTTACCACAGCTTAATTGAAAAGAAACTGGTTTTCAAAATGGCAAAATAGTTTTATGGTAAGCTTCCTATAAAAAATCAGGCAACGAGAGAGAAGCCTTATAAAAAATCAGGGGGTTTCATAAAAATATATGGTACTTTATAGTTGAAATCAATAATTATTTGGTAAAACTGACCGTAGTACTTATCAGGAGGTTTTTCTGTAGACAAAACAAGTGATACAAATGGATCTTCCTCTCAAGATTATAAGTGAAATCAAAATCTTAATTTTACATAATGAGAAGCCAATATATTCAAATAGTGCATCATAATGAAAATTATGAAAAAAAAACTTTTGTCAGCTAGAAATAGATAGTATAGTTAGTCTTTAAATTGAATGATAGATACTAACTTGTCATAGAAGTTAATTTTCATTACTACATTGATATGACTGACTCTATGCCAGCCAAATTTTTGTTATTAAATAAAAAAAAAATCAACAATGAAAACTAAAAGAAACAGAAAAAATCTTACGGTTTCAGTAGCATTCAAAGGCTCTGATGTTGTCGGAGTACAGATGAACGAACATACCAAAATATTATCACTGCACTGGCAGACCTCACATTCATTGAGTCGGAAGACACGGCCAGGCTGGAATAAAAACAAAAATAATGAACTTCATATATCAAATCACAGCATCTGGTGACTTGCTTGTAATGGAAGTTGCTAGGTTAAAACTTGTTTTGATAGGCCGATTCTAAAACCTTTTGTGTTATATATTTCTACTAATTTTTATAAGCAGGTAGTGTCATTATGAAATTTCTTATTACAGGTTTATGCTGCTCTTTGTAAAAACTATGAAAAAACAGCAATGTAATATGATATTGATCTTACATATACAGCATTGGATGTTACCAAAATGACACATTACAAAATCAACATCACTAAAATACACGATTTGAAATCCTGTACGAATTTGAAATGAAATAACATGATAATAAATTTTTGGATAAATTGTACTTCTAGACAAGTTTATGCAGTGGTGATAATAATTTACACATTAATATCACATAAAATTTACAGATTAACATTAAAAGGAATTCAAATGAAGTGCAACAATAGACGCTAAACCAAAAATATGTCACCATATGAAGTAAATATACTCGAAATGTATGAGAAAAGTTTGCTAATTTTCCTGTCAAATACAGTTTCCAAATGTACCCCTTATTCTTGAGGATATATCACTAAGTCCCATGAAAATTCATAAAATTTCTGGAAAAAGAAAAACAGTAAAAGACTCGGTTCAAAGAAGTTTGCTAAATCTTGAGACTTACTGGTGCAGACATTCCATTCTCCAGAATGCAATTGCAGTCTTCGCGAGGGACGCAAGTATTGCTATCCCTGAGAAACTGGCCTGGAGGACATCTGGTACATGCACTAGCATATTGGTCTTGTCGCTGCAGTAAAGCAAAGAAGTGTATTAAATTACACTGTATTAACAGCATGTAAATTCCAATCCCTAGTTTAGTTATTGAGACTATTCTATTCAGTCTCACAACAACTCTTTAAACTAAATGGTATCTTTTAAAGCTAAATTGATTGATATTATTGGCAGGGTTGCAGTTAAGTATATAGCTTAATAAAGCCAAATTAATGTCTTTATTTCAAGGAAGAAGAATAATTAAATCAGAATTAATATAAAATTTATGATAATTGATAATCTCATTTGTATGAAAAAAAAAATCCATTTTTTTTCTATAATACTAAATATTTCAAACAGGAAATGTAGACTCAATGTCAGTGTCAACCTTTTTTTCTGACCACTGGTTATGAATGCAGTGTATTTTTACCCATTGAAATGGACTGAAAAGCTATGTTGGAGGACAAATGGTAAACAGTGCAAGGAAAAAGAAACATGGTGGTGAATCAAGAGGTTCAAACAGCTGTGAAGCAAAAGAGCATAGCCAGACGTTGAGAAAAAGATAACAACCAAACTAGTGAGGAATATACTGTAGATGGAATATTGGATCCTTTGACTGGCTTTCTCTGATTACAGCTCATTTTTTTTCTTTGCCTACACATACACCGAGTAGTCTAGCCTATTCTTTTCCCCTTCTCCTCTGTCCTCATACACCTGACAATACTAAGATTAGCAAACAGTACTTCTTCACTCAAGGGGTTAACTACTGCAATGTAATTGTTCAGTGGCTACTTCCTCTCAGTAAGGGTAGAAGAGGCTCTTTAGCTATTGGTGAGCAGCTCTTCTAGAAGGAAACTCCAAAATCAAACCATTGTTCTCTAGCCTTGGGTAGTGCCATAGTCTCTGTACCATGGTTTCCACTGTCTTGGGTTAGAGTTCTCTTGCTTGAGGGTACATTCGAGCATGCTCTTTCTATCTTGTTTCTCTTCCTCTTGTTTTAATGAAGTTTTTATAGTTAATATATGATAGATCTAATTTAATGTTGCTAATTATCTTAAAATGTTTTATTTTGGTTGTTATTACTTCTCTTGCAGTTTAATTATTTCCTAGTTTCCTTTCCTCACTGGGCTATTTTTCCTTGTTGGAGCCCTTGGGCTTATAGCATCATGCTTTTCCAACAAGGGTTGTGGCTTAGCTAGTAATAATAATAATAATAATAATAATAATAATAATAATAATAATAATAATAATAATAATAATAAAGAGGGAACAAAGAGAATGATAGTGATTACATATGAACAGGACCTAGTGCATGAGAATTAAGAAAAGAATTAGGTGTACTACTCTGGGCTATTTTTCCCTGTTGGAGCCCTTGGGCTTATAGCATCATAGTTTTCCAACTAGGGTTGTGGCTTAGCTAGTAATAATAATAATAATAATAATAATAATAATAATAAAGGGATTTTGACGAAGGAAAAATCTATTTCTGGACGAAGGAAAAATCTATTTCTGCACGAAGGAAGAAGGAAACAAAGAGAATGATAGCAATTACATATGAACAGTACCTAGTGCATGAGAATTAAGAAAACAATTAAGTGTAGTACTCTGCATTCAAATACCATGAAATTTATTCACAAAAAAAATTGTATTTTTACTTACTTGGCATTCCTTAACTTTTTGGAGTTTACTTCGGTGATATCCACAAACGTTTTCACAGGGTACTGCATTTTCTATAAGGTTCTTTGTGGGAGGGCAAACTGTGAAAAGGATCAGAAGTAGCAATTAAGACTACTTTTAATTTTATTGAAAATGACTGCTATAAATTAACCAAAATCTTATATATACTTAAATACATGTTATTTACATTTCTTAACAGCCCGTTTTAAAAATGTAAATATAACAACAAATTACGTAGGGCATTCTATACTCGCTCGTCAATGTAGGATCCTGAATTAAATTGTGCCAATAGTAAGCAAGCAACTATATATTTTTAAGCCAATCGTCCCTTCACAAGATGGTTTATTTGTTAGGTATTTCTAAAGTTAACAGTAGTAAACAGTGGAGTACATTAACAAATACTGTAACAATATCAGATGTTTGTAAGTGATCTGTAAAAACACAAAATTTGGAAATAATTTGTATTTTTCATTGATACAAACCTTGATTTATTTAAGTGATCTGTAAAAACACAAAATTTGGAAATAATTTGTATTTTTCCTTGATACAAACCTTGATTTATTTATGTGGATACATTTTTGCCAGAGCTTGAAGGCAGCCATTAGATTAAAAGTGAGAGGGGGCAACCATACCTAACCACTATAGTGGGTAGGTATGGGGTGGCTGGGAAGTACCCAGCCACCTATATCTACTCACGGTTCAGTGAACCATGTCACTTTTTTATTGCAGGAAGGACTCATCGGGGGACAAGTGATGGAAGGACAATTTATATAAATAACCCCAGGTTTGTATTAGGGAAAAATACAAATCATCACAAATCTATCATTTGTTCCTATACTAACAAACCTTATATTATTTATGTAGATGACTCACCCTTAGGTGGGTGGTAAGTTCGACTACTGGCTTAAGTCATTGACCCAGGTTTGCCTAGTACAGTATTAGACTGTAATCAAGGGAAATCTTGCCCCCTCCCTTATCAATACAAAGTGAGAATGATAACGGCCTGAGCAACACAAGTAGTTGTGAGAGATAGTATATGAACGTTTAAGTATGAATGTTCCTAGCTTAAATAGTAACTTTACACATAAACATAGAAGTTTCCCAAGGCCTACCTCATGGGAGGCGTTGGGAACGTGTACAAGTACAGTATGTAATAATAAACTATATTAAGTTACACAAGGGAAGTGGTTATTATCTGCAGAGGTTGAAGCCAGCTTGCAAAGGGACCCATGGTGGTGTTCCCCAAGAGAGGGGGAAAATGAAGAAAGGAAAAGAGCCAGACATACTTTCATTCATCCCAGACTTACCCTGGGTAACCAATGCCCTTGCTACTTGTCCAACAAGGAGCCCGAAGTATTCTTAAACCGCTTGTGTAACAACCACAGGAGCAATAGAGAAACTGTATTGGGTCTTCTGGGGGTCACATCTTGCAAGTAGGGCGAGGTGAAGATCAGACACCTTTTCACCCTAACAATGGCATGGCCTGCGTCACAAAGGAGCTGCTTCTAAACGCTATGGGCAGATTCTGCCCTAAAACATTATGAGCTCTGGGTCACCTCTATGAGGAGAAGGAGAGGGATTCTGGGACTGGTATACGGCCTGCGTGTCCCAGTCACAGACGAGATCCTTATAAGCCTCCTTTGACTTTCCTAGCGTTAGCGAAGCATGGTGAACCTTTGGAGTAAGCTTTTATTGTTTTCCTGAGGTATGGCCTCAATACAATCACTGACGTGTAAAAGGAGGACTCAACGACAGGTATATGACCCAATAGTCTGACGAACTCCCTTTGGGCCTCCTAGGGTTGGCGAAACGTGCTGTACCCTTGGGGCTAGGTAAAGCATCCTCCTCGAGGTATGACCTCAAGTTAATTACTTGCATAACAGCCTTGATTACAAAGCGGTGGGTTTCCAGTACAGAGGGCTTGAACCTCAGGTTCAAGCTATCCAGAAAAAAATTGGATGTAGCTTGGTTTCTCCCCATATAGCTGAGGCATTGAGATAGGACCATATGGTACGCCTCTCTTCTTGGTCGAGGGCCACACCGGGAAAGAACTGTCCTCAGGATCAGCAGATCTGTTTATTTGAGTGTCCTAAGTATTCGAGGAAGGCATCCTGGGACCGAAGGAAGCCACCTGTCCCATAGAGGCCTGTATTACTCTACTATGGGGAAGTCGGTTCAGTCTGTGGATAGCAACAATTGGAGGAGATGCTCGATACACGAACAAAGGTTTACCGTTGCCCAAGTCTAAGAGCGGGATTCCTTTCAATGGGAATTTTGAGTGTCTTACTGGAAGAGCACCCGCGAGAAGAGAGACAGAATTCACCCTATCCTCACCACGGAGCATCTAGTTGTAAAGGAAGTCCGTAATGGTTTCTACGAAGTTGTAGACGTGCCACTGCATGTGATGTGTCTTTTAGGCAAGAAAAGTCTTGCTGACGATGCTAGTCCAATACGCTAGTCGAGTCTCTTGATGAGACAAGTCTAACTACGAATTTGCTCGGTGGTGGGGAGAAGCCATCTTCTTTTCTTTTCTCGTTGAAATTGCTCAAAAAAGGGAACCCAACAGGTGACCGCAATCCTTCTCCCGTAGAAAGAAGATTAGTACCTGTCATTGATATTCATTCTGCTTCCCAAAGGAAGACCTTTCAACAGAGGCCGTTGGAGATTAAGAGATGGTATCATTCGTGCTCTGATCATAGTCTTGAGGAAGTGTGGTGCTGTATGTGGCCTCCCCAACCCCCTTTTTCTTTGATGCCTCTATAGGAAGCGTCAAATCCAGGAAAAATGAGGAGATGGCCTCCCTGGTAGAGATTTTCATCTGGTAGCCTCTTTACCAGGACAGTCTCTTGCTCAGATTTTGTAGAAAACCAGGAAAAGGACAATCTTTAGTGTCTAAGGACCTGGGACCTTCGATCTTGTGATCGTGAACGTCTTCTAGAAGAAGAGCGTCGAGATCGTGAATAAACTTCGATCTCTGTGGCGATCATTTGATCGTCAAGAACGACGTCCTGGGGATCATTGGTAAGGAAGAGAAGATAATCGGTCTTTCTGGCGATTGGCGAGCAGGCCTTGGGTTGACTATCGTTCATAGTTTTCGAAATTCGCTGTAGGTGAACGTTGTACATGCGGGCTGAAACTTTGCCTGTGAGGAGAGAAAGAGAGATTGTGTATTGTTGGGTGATGACGAGATCGGCAGGAGGCGAGAGGGCTCATTGTTAGCAGGAGGCCGTCGGATGGGAGAGGCGAGGAGGATCTCGTAGACAGCTGAGACATCAGTCCACACTACGACGTCCGGTAGAAGAAGGAACAAAGAGAGAGAAAAAAGGATGAGCGTAAAGCAGGTCTAAATGACTAAGCCTTGAGGAGGAGAGAGCGGAGGCATCCATTCTCTATCAGTCAAAAGCAAAAATTGACATGGTTCATTGAACCGTTAGTAGATATAGGTGGCTGGTTACCCACCCCAGCCACCCCATACCTACCCACTATAATGGTTAGGTAGGGTTACCACCTCAAACTTTTAATCTAATGGCTGCCTTCCAGCTCTGCCCAAAGTGTATCCACATAAATAACGTAAGGTTTGTTAGTATGGGAACAATGACCATTTGAGTTCCAAGCAATTCTAATTGAAACAACAAATAAAATTGTACACAACAAAAATCTAAATAAACTCAATCTGATAATTATCCTTTTGAAAGGTGATGTAATTTATCAATAATAGGAATACATTGCAGTTAATCTCATAATTTTCTCAATCCAATCCTTATCAAGATGATAAAACTTACCTGGAATTTCTGGGTATGGAGTGGTAATGACTGTTGATCCCCTGATGTCAACATATGGCGTTGTTGGGCTTATTCTGGGTGTAGTCTCCATTGTGGCCTCTGTTGAATAAAAAAAATACTTCATTTAGTAATTGTAATGAACATACGTATTGTTTCCTTTCAAATCTTTGTTACTTAGTAGCTTATGCAAAAGGCCCTCCATACATACTTTAATTATCAGACTTAAACTTGTCATAATTCAGTTATAAGAACCAATTTATACATGTTAAAAAGGAGCAATTAAAAAGAAATCCCATTTGCTTACCACAAGAGCACAAAACTCTAATGGCATAATCCTGACACTGTCCACCTGCAGCATATTGCATGAAATTGTCACACTGCAGTCCAACTTTTGTGTTACACACAACATCAACATCACCACTACGTTTGTAATCCGTGCGCTCATAGGAGTAACGAGCAGGTGCTGGACGACTTCCCTTGCGGCTTCCTTTCCTCCCACCTTTGACACCTCCTTTTGAGGACGTCACAGCTTCCAGCTTTATCTCCTTGTTGGCTTCGCATTGTATATCCTTGATATACATGCTGTCACAGATGGCAAAGCCCAATTCACGAATCTTGTCGAAGCTCTCAAAGTCCCCATTATCGTCTTCAGGATGGCTCACATTGAACCACTCGGTCCAGTAATCCCCAAGGCAAGGTGCTTTCTGGGTAGTAACGGAAGGAACTGTAGACACGTACATGGGTGGTGGCTCTGCATTAGGAAAAGAATTTTTTTTTCTTTAATCAACAGACCTGTTACAGTTATATTACCTTTATTAGCATTTTACCATTACATTTTAAGTTAATTTCATCACTTAATTCATAAGTTTCTATGAAACATATTATAGTACAGTATCGTTACAAGGTTTAGCATTTTTAAATGCATAGGATATACTGATACATTAGCATAAATTATATACATACAAGAATTCAAAGAATAACTTAACAATAACACCATTTACATCCAGTAAAGTAGTAAAAATAATTACAAGCAAGAAATATCTTCTAAACCCCTTACTTTCATGGCAATCCTTCCTGATCTTCAGAACATTGTACTCGAAATCACAAACTCTTGTGATCGGGTGGTAAAAGGTTCCAGGTCCGCATTCCTTTTCAATATAAGCTTTTTCAAACTCAGAAACACTAACACACTGTTGAATAATGATAAAATTAATATCTTGGTTGTTGTAATCAAATCATATATTTTGGATCAATTGCAAAATAATAACATTTCAATTATAACTTTTAGAAAATATAACTTTATGGAACTTGTAGAATTTCTTATAATTTCATTTCTCCTTAACATGACAAATTCGGAGATAATTTGTATTTTTCCTAACGATAAAAACCTTAGCTATTTATAGGGGTATTACTTTCGGCGAAGCTGAAAGGACGAGCCATTAAAATTTAGTGAGGATTAACTATCCATCCTCCTAGTTAGTGGGGGGTAGAGGGTAGCTTGCTACCCCTCCTACTCACACACCTGTGATTGAGCTCACTTTGCTTAGAGGTAGGATTTCAAGGGGGACAGGGTTGGTGGACAAGTATGTATAAATAGCTAAGGTTTTTATCGTTAGGAAAAATACAAATTACCTCCGAATCTATCATTTGATCCATAATTGGGATACAAACCAACGCTACTTATAAGGGTAACTCACCCATTAGGAGGGTGGATGTTCCTGCCAATCTGGCTTTTTGGCCTCACCCGGGGTATTCCCTATTGTGCAGTTTTATGCAACAATAAGGAGACCCTAACACCTCGCTCAACCTGCTAAGCATGGTCTGCAGCCTACGCAAGGTGTGTGGTGAGAAACTAGCAATGTGACTGCCAAGGTAAAGGATATTCTGAGACTTGCAGGGAATAACCAAGGAGACTGAGAAATTCCCAATACCACATCGCCAGGGTATGGGGACGCAACAGCATTGGGACAATACTAGGATACACAAGGGAGCAATGGTTTACCTGCAGAGGATTGAGGTCAGCTTTTGCAGAGGACCCAGGTTACCGATTTCCCCAAAAGAGGGGAGGATGAAAAAAGGAAAAGAGCCAGAATTTCCTTTTCATTCACTCAATACTAAAACCTGGGTAACCAATGCCCTCAACCTTCTGCTACTTGTCCAATAAGGAGCTTGAGGTACTAAACCAGCTGTTGTGCATCCACCACAGGACTGATTGAAAACGTATCAAGGTTCCTGTGTGTCACGTCTTATAGGTAGTGGGGGGTGAATGTAGCTTGGCATTTCCACATGCCTACTTACAATACAATACCTGTGTCACAGAGTAGATTTTCTTGAAGGCGAGAGACGTAGCTATCTCCCTGATATCGTAGGCTCTGGGATGACGTGCTGGAGGAGGATCGGGATTCAGAGCAAGGTCAATGACCCTGTGAATCCATGCGAAGATCGTGTTTTTTGTGATCCTCCTCTTGTTACTGCCTGTGCTGACGATCAGTGAGGGCACTCTGGGCCAAGCTGCTGCTGTTCACTTGAGGTAATGCCTCAACCATCTCGCTGGGCTCAGTAACATATGATTTGGGTAGTTAGTTACAGAGCGGAGACTCGTTATCCGGAAGGAGTCGAATCTAGAATCATAAACCCTGGATTCTGAGTCTTGGCAACAAACTCAGGGACGAAGGCTAAAGCTTACCTCTCCCTATCCTCTTGAATGAGCGACGTCAAACGAAAGACCATGAAGTTTACTACATCATTCGGCTGAGGCCAAGGGGATTAGGAACACCATCTTCCAGGTTAGAAGGCCAACAGTTGCCTGTTGTAAAGGTTCGTACGGGGATCCTTCGAGGGACCAAAGAACCGGAACCACGTTCCAAGGGGAGGTCTCACTTCTGACTGAGGACAAGTAAGATCATAACTTCGTATAAGGAGGGAAGTTTTAGAAATGAGAAAATGCCCATTTCTTCCAGTTTAAAGACGAGAATCAAGGTTGAGTGATAGCCTTTAACCGATGAAACCAAAAGATGTATTTCTTCCCTCAACACATGTGGAATTCCGCTATTGCTGGAATTATTTTTTTATTATTATTACTTGCTAAGCTAAAACCCTAGTTGGAAAACCACAATGCTATAAGCCCAGGGGCTCCAACTGGGAAAATAGCCCAGTGAGGAAAGGAAACAAGGAAAAATAAAATGTTTTATGAACACTAACTTCTAAATAACTAGTTCCTATATAAACTATAAAAAACTTTAACAAAACAAGAAAAAGATAAACCAGATAGAATAGTGTGCCCGAGTGCAAGCAAGAGAACTCTAACCCAAGATAGTGGAAGACCATGGTACAGAGGCTATGGCATTATCCAAGACTAGAGAACAATGGTTTGATTTTGGAGTGTCCTTCTCCTAGAAGAGCTGCTTACCATAGCTAAAGAGTGTCTTCTACCCTTACCAAGAGGAAAGTAGCCACTGAGCAATTAGAGTACAGTAGTTAACCACTTGGGTGGAGAAATATTGTTTGGTAATCTCAGTATTGTCAGGTGTATGAGGACAAAAGAGATTCTGTAAAGAATATGCCAAACTATTCGGTGAATGTGTAAGCAAAGTGAAAATGAAGCGTAACCAGAGAGAAGTATCCAATGTTGTACTGTCTGGCCAGTCAAAGGACCCCATAACTCTCTATCGCGAGTATCTCAACGGGCGGCTGGTGCCCTGGTATTGGGTGGATTGAGACCTCTTCCATAGCACCAACCACAGAAGATGTTCCACTACACCTGGTAGAGAGAAGCTGATGACCGCATCTATCCAGACATCCCATTCGCAATGTGTTACGAAAAACCTCTCTGAGTGAGGAGATGATGAATAGTCTTCAGGCATGAAGACGAAGCAAGGCTACTGCCTTGTGGTAAATGTGACATGTGGTTGTATGAGTAGATTGTGTCGTGAAGGAAGTTCTCTTAGGGGCTCCGTCAGGAGCATCAAAAGGTCCAGGAACCATTCCGCATGATGCCCTGGCAGAACTACGAGGGTCATTGAAAATTGACCGATGTTCTGGTCTTGTTGAGTACTCTCCTCATCAGGCAGAACAGTGGGAATGCGAATACGTCGATGTTGTCCCACCGTTGTTGGAATACATCTTGCCACAGAGCCTTGGGATATGAGACAGGGGAGAAGTACAATGGGAGTCTGAAATTCAGGGCTGTTGCAAACAGGCCCACAGTTGGAGAACCCCATAAAGTCAGGACTTTGCTGGCTACTAGATGATCCAAAGATCATTCGGAACCCACTAACTGCGATGCTCTATTCAGATTGTCGTTGGGCACATTCCTCTTGTCTAGAATGAAGCGAGCTGAGCAAGACTGAGTGGACTTCTGCCCAACTCAGTATCTCTAACTGCTAGATGGGATAGGGACTGCAAAAAAAAGTACCTCCTAGCTTCTTGATGTAAGACACTACCATGATGTTGTAGCTCATCACCACCACAGTGACCGCCCAGGAACTGGTGGAACTCCTGAAAGGCCAGAAAAACAGCCTTCATCTCTAGGAGATTTATGTGAAGGTACTTTTTTGACTCTGACCAAAGGCCTGAGGCCGTGTGTTGCAGCACGTGATGCGTCTCAGAACAGCATCAAATCAGGAGGAGGGACAAGAAGATCTAAACCCTTCAGCAGATTCTCGTATGCCAGCCACCATCCGAGGTCCGTATTTTCCTCTGATCCTATGAGAATCAGAGTGTCCGGGGAATTGAAGGCCTGATTCCAATTGGACTTCAGACATCACTGGAGAGATTGAATCCTGAGGCGACCACTGGGAACTAGATGGGCCAAGGATGACAGATGTCTGAGGAGACAGCCACTTCAGGGCTGGGAGTTCTTCTTGTTTGAAGAAAGGTCTTGCAACTTTCCTCAGCCTTGCTATCCTGTCGTCTGATGGGAAGGCTTTGTGTTGTTTGGTGTCTCATACCATACCCAGCTATACCAGTCTCTGAGTGGGAAGCAGGGATGACTTCTTGAGTTTACCATGATCCCCAGATCTTGACAGTCTTGGAAGTTTGTCTCGGTGCTGAAGAAGGGTTGCCACCGAGTCTGCTAGGATTAGCTAGTCGTCTAGGTAACGAAGGAGGCGGATGCCGAACCTGTGAGCTCAAGATGACACCAGGGCAAACACTCCTGTGAAGACCTGAGGTGCTGTGGAAATGCTAAAACACAAAACCTTGAACTGGTATGTTTTGTTGTTGATGTTGAATCTGATACTTCCTTGAAGAACGATGGATTGAGATCTGGAAGTACTGTATGCATCCTTTAGATCCAGTGTAAACGAAGTACTGTGTTCTTACCGCTAGTCTGACCGTATATGTCGTTTCCATACTGAACGAAGTCTGTTCGACAAACTAGTTCAGAGCTGAGAGATCAGTCGCTGGTCTCCAGCCTCAAGACCTCTTTTTCACAAGAAAGAGTCGACTGAAGAAGCCTGGAGAACCGTCGAGGGCCTCCTGGAGAGAGCCCTTCTCCAACATGGTCTGGACTTCAGCCCCAAGGGCCTGCCCCTTTGCTGATCCCATCGCAAAGGCGCTCACAAGCACTGGATCCTTGGTCAGTGGAGGGAGAGATGAAATGAACAGGATGCGATACCCTGAACGAATCACGGATATCGTCCAAGGTTCGGCCCCAAGCTGCAACCTCCTAGTCCAGCAGCTTTCCAGGCATCCCCCTACTGGTGGACAAGCAGGGAGATGACCTATCCTAGCATTTGTGGTTTTACTGCCACTTCTCTCATGTTTTCCTCCACGATTGGACTTGTTGCCTTTCTCGTCCTTAACAGGAAAGGGCTTCTAAGACACCTTCGTTTACGAAACCCGTTATTTTATTAGTTGATGGTTACGTACGGCTGGTCTTTGGAGGGGCTGGATGTCTGCAAGGCCGAGCTGCTAGGGCCCTATGATGGAGGGAGTCCATGTTGGACTTCCTCCACCTCTACGCAGCCTGCTCGATGTCCCTTGGCTCGAAGAGGAAGAATCCCTTCCATGGAGGAGTTTCGGAGCCAAGCAATCTCAGCGTTAGGGACCTGCGGATAAAATCTCTCGGCCACCGCATCCCTTCGTTTCAGAACGGTGTGAGCCCACAGGGTCACTACCTGGTGGGCCAGAAAGTCAATGGTGCGGTTGCTAGAAAGGAAGGTAGGTCTCTAAAGCCTTCCTGGTATGATGGTGAACGATCGTTAACCACCCAACCTTCCTAGCGGCTACAACCACTGCCTTTGCTGGCTGCAGTTGGAGGTCCTCTCTGCATGAAGATGTGATGGTCACTGACCTGTTGGAGCGTGCTAGGAAACCTCCTGCTCAAGACGCGACGGTGATTGCTAACGTGAAGACCAATGACTCGATGATTGATAAGAAGGAGTGTGTTCCCGCGTTAACGAGCGGTACCGCGATAACGCAGGATCGATCGTTACCGCTGCAAGAGAGGAAGGTCAGTGTATCAACAATCCTCGAGTAGGCGACTCACGCGTAGCTGAGCGTGAAGGCTGACCTATGAGAAATGATTCATGAACAGGTGAGCAAACGCGTTCCAAAGGGGAGCGACGCGATGGTTTGGGAACGCTCTGAGTTACAGCCGAACGCTGATTTGTTAAGTGATGGATGAGCAATTCCCGAGACGGTGAAGGTCTAAGCAACGCGTGTGGTTACTGAGGTGAACGCTGTTGGTAAGACGATCGCTGTTGAGCAGGCGAACGCCGACGAGCAGGCGATTTCCGAGGTGGTGGAAGAGCAGGCAATTCTTGCGTTCTCGGCGATTCTCGTGTAGCAGAAGCTTGATAAGAAGTCAAATGCATAAGCGATTCACGTGTAACCGTGGAACGAGTTGTCAATCGCTGACGATGGTCAGGCGATCCACGAGCTGATTGAAGCGTTGTTGTAGGCGATTCACATGTAACCAAACGCTTAGGTGGCACATGAAATGTCGATCATCGACAATGGTCAGGCATTTCATGAGCTGATGGAAACGTTGACGATTCACGCTCTGCCGGATGATGGTGAGACTGTTGAGCAGGTGAGCGTTAGGCAAAAGCCAGGTGTGAAAATGAATGTTGAGACGAGATCGGAGACGGAGACGGAGGCGAAGGTCAGACAGGATGGACAGTTTCTTCCGAAGAAGAAGACTGAAAGGTCTCTTGCCGTCGACACGACGATGAACGAGTGTGGGATCAGCAGGCCTCTGAAAAGAAATCTCCATGTGAGACCCTTTACTAGAAAAGAAAACACTTGTCGGAGAGACATGCCTCGGACTTTGCTCTCCCCCCCATAGGATGTTCGTCAGGAGAGGGAGCACAGACCTCAGCGGTGAAAGATGGAGAAGAAGACGCAGTTGCAGGAGCAGCTGACTCGGTAGCAGACGAGCTCTCTGAAACCTCAATGTCAACAACGTACAAAGAGTCGACGTCCGACGCTGGCGCTAATAAGCGACACCGCAAAAAACGCAGTGTCGATCGCTACCGCTGAGCAAGAGGCAGGGAGGTGTATCGACAACTCTCGAGGAGGAGATTCATGAATCGCTGGACACCAAGGCTGACCGATTCACGCCCTGAAGGGCAATTGCGTTCCGAAGGAGAGCGACGCATTAGACTGAAAAACACTCTGAGCAACAGCCATACGTTGGCTTGTTGAGCAATGAGTTTTTAAGTGTCGACGAGCTACGAATCACACGATGAGGAGGCGGGCCGAAGATTCACGCTGAGGCGATTCATGCACCGCTGGGCATTTTATGTTCTGACGGTGATAGGCGCGTTTCGATTACGAGACACGTGAGAACGCTGTCGGGGTAGGAGATCAAAGTTCCCGACGCTGACGAGTATGCGATTCTGAAGAGCTGGAACAGTAAGCGATTGCGAGCTCACACATAGCAGGCGATACCTGAGAGGAAGATTGGCTGTTGAACTGCAAGCGATTCTTGCGTAGCAGACGAAATACGAGAGGTTGAACGAGCCGGCGATTATTGATCTACAAGCGATTCTAACGTAGCAGGTGATTTATGAGAGGTTGAACATAACAGCTGAACGGAGGAGTATCCCAATGATGGCAGTTCCCCTGCAGCGGCGGCCGGGTTGCACGTTAAGCCATCTGCCAACGGGAAGACTGATGTCCAAGGAAGAAAGGTCGGAAGGGAAGGTTCTCCATCCTTGAGAACCCGCCATACTACGCTGTCACACACACAGCACAAAACTGAAAAGAAAACCTACAACATACATATAAAAACATTAAGTATGTTTTCATACTTACAGTATAGGTTAACCCTTTTACCCCCAAAGGACGTACTAGTACATTTCACAAAAGCCATCTCTTTACCCCCATGGACGTACCGGTACGTCCTCGCAAAAATGCTATAAAAAATCTCCAAGAGAATGAGACTAACCTGACCTCTCTATGACAAAAATTAAGGCTGTTAGAGCAATTTAAAAAAAAATATACTGCAAAATGTGCTGGGAAAAAAATAACCCCCTAGGGGTTAAGGGTTGGAAATTTACAAATAGCCTGGGGGTAAAAGCGTTAAAAAGTAATTGATTAATGGCAGTCCAAAAAAGGCGAGGAGGAAGAGCCGTGACAACCACTCTACATCCGAGCCCAAAGCAAAGTAAGCTCAATCACAAGTATGTGAGTGGGAGGGGTAGCTAGCTCCCCCCCCCCCTCCCGCTAACTAGCAGGATGGGTAGTTAACCCTCACTAAATTTTAATGGCTCGTCCTTTCAGCTTCGCCGAAAGTAATGCCCCAATAAATAGTGTTGGTTTGTATTCCAGTTACGGAACAAATTTAAAACTGAAGCAACTTTTGATCATAATTACAAACATTGAATAGACCCTTCTAAAGAAAGATTTATACACCAATCCCAATAAAAACTATGAGAAATATAGCTTCTTTGATAAATGCATAAATTGAGTTAGATACAGTATTTCAAAAGAGAAACACCACTAAAAATATGCTTGAATGTCAGCTGAGAGCAGAGAAACACGTCCCATTGCTGTTCACACAACAAATGATAAATACAAAAGTTGCTTAAATATCAAATGTTCAGATAAGACCAAAATAATGCTAAAGTCAGGTACTAAAAATATCACACCTCATAGAATTTACGGCAATCATCATGCTGTTTGTAGTGTTCGTCAAATCTGGAGCAAGGTAGGAGAGGCGCAGGAGTCGTGGAATAAACTGCCGTTGAAGAGAATGGCAACGAGGTAGAGGTCGTCAGTCCACAGTCACAGAAGAAACGAACTTCGTAGTCATAGCAATCTGGAGACATAAAATGGAAAAGAATAATCACTAGAATTGAGAGATTCTACAGCATTTGCTACTGTTTCTATTAATCATCTAGCTAGTCTATGCTAATCTTCATAATAAAGATGATGATGATGAATATTGTCAGTTCTGATACCAAACCATAACTGCTTATACCAAAGATCATTAACTAATAATAAAATCCTTACGCTCAGGAGCCTGTAGGTCATCATTACATTGCAGACCATTGTTGATGTTGCAAACAATTCCCACCTGACCAGCCTCTAGGTAACTTTGACCAAGTCCAACCACTTGGCACTGTATTTCCTTTATGTGCTCTACAGAACAGAACTGATACTGGGGCCAGAGAGAATGCAAGTCATCTTCATCATCCTGGAACATTAGTAGAGGATTAAAACAACATTCATAAAATATATATATATATATATATATATATATATATATATATATATATATATATATATAGACAAAATATTTATGAAGATCACATTAGGCCAAATCTAAAGACAGCTAGACTTTAATCTACTAAGCGAGCAAGCAGGCTTCAGAAGTGGGTATTCAACAACTGACCACATCCACGTAATTAACCAGCTAATTGACAGAGTATGACAAACCACTATGTATGGAATTTGTAGACTATGAGAAAGCTTTTGATTCTGTCAAAACTTCAGCAGTAATGAAAGCCACTCAAAGACAATTAATAGATAAATCTTATGTTAGAACACTTAAAAGATATCTATACAGGAAGTATAGCAATCCTAAAACTACATAATGATAGTGAGAAAATTCCAATTGAGAAAGGAGTTATACAAGGAGATCCACTCTCTCCTAAATCATTCACAGTGTATATAGAAGTTTTTTTCAAAATTTACGTTGGAAAATGTAGAAATTTGCATTAATGGGTAATGCAGATGACATATTTTTGTTTTGGGACTCAGGGGACAAATTGCTAAAGATAACAGAAGATTTGAAGAGAAAGCAGAAATCTAGAACTGAAAATGAATAGTGTAAAACTAACATAACGTTCAATGAAAATGTAGAGAAAACGAATGACGGCTATGGACGAATCTCTAAAGGTTGTTAAGGAATACACTGTACGTACTTCGCACAGAGAGTAAGCATTTCTCAGGATATGAGACCGAAATTAAGAGAATGATAAGCATAGAATGGAGAGCTTTTGGTAAACAAATGAGATTATGAAATGTAAAATGCCCCTTTCTCTCTCTAAAAAAAATGTTATTTTCATTAGTAAAATAAATTTTTGAATATACTTACCCGATAATCATGTAGCTGTCAACTCCGTTGCCCGACAGAATTCTACGGAAGGGATACGCCAGCGATCGCTATACAAGAGGGGGGTGTACTCACAAGCGCCACCTGTGGCCAGGTACTGCAGTACTTCTTGTTGACACCACCTCAATTTTTCCTCGGTCCACTGGTTCTATGGGAAGGAAGGGTGGGTCAATTAAATCATGATTATCGGGTAAGTATATTCAAAAATTTATTTTACTAATGAAAATAAAATTTTTCAATATTAATCTTACCCGATAATCATGTAGCTGATTCACACCCAGGGAGGTGGGTGAAAACCAGTGTACATGTATATCAAGAAGCTAAGTATCCCGTATTTCATATTATCAGTTATTCAAAATAACAATGAAATTATAAGTACCTGGTAAGGAAGTCGACTTGAGCCATTACTCTGCCTTAAATAAGTTCGTCTTCCTTACTGAGCGCAGCGTTCCTCTTAGGAGGCTGAACAACTCTAAGGTGCTGAAGTATCAAGGGCTGCAACCCATACTAAAGGACCTCATCACAACCTTTAACCTCGGCGCTTCTCAAGAAAGAATTGACCACCCGCCAAATCAACAAGGATGTGGAAGGCTTCTTAGCCGACCGTACAACCCATAAAAAGTATTCAAGAGAAAGGTTAAAAGGTTATGGGATTATGGGAATGTAGTGGCTGAGCCCCCGCCTACTACTGCATTCGTTGCTACGAATGGTCCCAGGGTGTAGCAGTACTCGTAAAGAGACTGGACATCTTTGAGATAGAATGATGCGAACACTGACTTGCTTCTCCAATAGGTTGCATCCATAACACTCTGCAGAGAACGGTTCTGTTTGAAGGCCACTGAAGTAGCCACAGCTCCCACTTCATGTGTCCTTACCTTCAGCAAAGCAAGGTCTTCTTCCTTCAGATGAGAATGTGCTTCCCTAATCAGAAGCCTGAATAGTAAGAAACTGAGTTCTTAGACCTTGGAAAAGAAGGTTTCTTGATAGCACACCATAAGGCTTCTGATTGTCCTCGTAAAGGTTAAGACCTTTTTAGATAGTACCTAAGAGCTCTAACTGGGCAAAGTACTCTCTCCAGTTCATTCCCCACCAAGTTGGACAGGCTTGGGATCTCGAACGACTTAGGCCAAGGACGTGAAGGAAGCTCGTTTAGCAAAAACCGAGCTGCAAGGAACATGTAGCCGTTTCAGATGTGAAAACAATGATCCTGCTGAAGGCGTGGATCTCACTTACTCTTTTAGCTGTTGTCAAGCACACGAGGAAAAGAGTTTTTAATGTGAGGTCCTAAAAAGAGGCTGATTGGAGAGGTTCAAATCTTGATGACATAAGGAACCTTAGGACCACGTCTAGATTCCAGCCTGGAGTGGACAACCGACGTTCCTTTGAGGTCTCAAAAGACCTAGGGAGGTCCTGTAGATCTTTGTTGGTGGAAAGATCCAAGCCTCTGTGGCGGAAAACCGCTGCCAACATACTTCTGTAACCCTTGATCGTAGGAGCTGAAAGGGATCTTACTTTCCTTAGATGTAACAGGAAGTCAGCAATCTGGGTTACAGTGGTACTGGTTGAGGAAACTGCATTGGTCTTGTACCAGCTACGGAAGACTTCCCCTTGAGACTGATAGATTCTGAGAGTGGATGTTCTCCTTGCTCTGGCAATCGCTCTGGCTGCCTCCTTCGAAAAGCCCCTAGCTCTTGAGAGTCTTTCGAAAGTCTGAAGGCAGTCAGACGAAGAGCGTGGAGGTTTGGGTGTACCTTCTTTACGTGAGGTTGACGTAGAAGGTTCACTCCTAGAGGAAGAGTCCTGGGAATGTTGACCAGCCATTGCAGTACCTCTATGAACCATTCTCTCGCGGGCCAGAGCGGAGCCAACCAACGTCAGCCGTGTCCCTTTGCGAGAGGAGAACTTCTGAAGTACCCTGTTGACAATCTTGAACGGCGGGAATGCATACAGGTCGAGATGGGACCAATCCAGCAGAAAAGCATCCACGTGAACTGCTGCTGGGTCTGGAATCGGAGAACAATACAACAGGAGTCTCTAGGTTATCGAGGTAGCGAACAGATCTATGGTTGGCTGACCCCACAGGGCCCAAAGTCTGCTGCAAACATTCTTGTGAAGGGTCCACTCTGTGGGGATGACCTGACCCTTCCGGCTGAGGCGATCTGCCATGACATTCATACCGCCCTGAATGAACCTCGTTACCAGCGTGAGCTTTCGATCTTTAGACCAGATGAGGAGGTCCCTTGCGATCTAGAACAACTTCCACGAAAGAGTCCCTCCCTGCTTGAAGATGTAAGCCAGGGCTGTGGTGTTGTCAGAGTCCACCTCCACCACCTTGTTAAGCTGGAGGGACTTGAAGTTTATCAAGGCCAGAAGAACCGCCAACAACTCCTTGCAATTGATGTGAAGTGTCCTTTGCTCCTGATTCCATGTTCCCGAGCATTCCTGTCCGTCCAAAGTCGCACCCCAGCCCGTGTCTGATGCGTCCGAGAGGAGACGGCGGTCGGGTTTCTGAACAGCCAAAGGTAGACTTCCTTGAGAAGAAAGCTGTTCTTACACCACGCGAGAGAAGACCTCCTCTCTTCGGAAACAGGAACTGAGACCGTCTCTAGCGTCATGTCCTTTATCCAGTGAGCAGCTAGATGATACTGAAGGGGGGGAGGTGGAGTCTCCCTAACACGATGAACAGGGCCAGCGATGAAAGTGTCCCTGTTAGACTCATCCACTACCTGACTGAGCATCGGTTCCTTCTCAGCATGCTCTGGATGCATTCTAGGGCTTGGAAGATCCTTGGGGCCGACGGAAAAGCCCGAAAAGCTCGACTCTGAAGATCCATACCCAGGTAGACAATGGTCTGGGATGGGACGAGCTGAGACTCCTCAAAATTGACCAGGAGGCCCAGTTCCTTGGTCAGATCCATAGTCCATCTGAGAATCTCCAGACAGCGACGACTTGTGGGAGCTCTTAAAAGCCAGTCGTCTGACGGAGCCGGACACAAGATCATGGTACTGCTGCACAGTCTGTGAACTGTCAACCATGGGGAAGCGAGGAAGTACAGTGACAACCCGAAGCTGTCTAGACTGTCTGGGTCGTACAGACAACTCCTTATCGGGTTGCTGAGGTTGCCGCACTGCGTCACAACAAGTCACTTCTGCTGGTTGTTGAACGTCTTCCCAGTGACACACTGACTCCGTAAACAAAAAATCCTCTAACAAGGACTAAGCTTGGACTGCATGACTTGCAACACAGCTCAAGGTCTATGGGAGCAGGTGTGGTAACAGACGGGGTTAGCGACTGAAGTGGAACCATTACCTTCCCTGGAAGCATGTTATGCTTAAATAAAAGTCCATAGGAGGCTACGCAGCTAAAGGCTCCTCTCCAAATGATAAAGTCCTCAAGGGAATATCAGAAGGAGGGAGAAAAGCAATTTCTCATCTACAGGGACCATATCCGAGAAAAGCTAAGTTCTCTCAGTGAGGGTTTCACTGGTGCAAAAGCAGCAGACTAGAAGGCAACGTTATGAAACTGCTTGACAGTCTAGTGAGTTGGCAACAACCAAAGATGTGTGACTGAGAAGCATGCGGTAAGGTATGCAGAGCATGCTGTATGCAGAGCATGCTGTATGTAGAGCATGCTGTAAGGTAAGCAGAGCATGTTGCATGGCATGTAACATTTCTCAGAAATTCCATGACCAGTGCTAGATTGAGTAATATCGCATTACTGTCCATTGAAAGTGCACGTGCCGAGGGAATTGATTAGACTGTTTTGTTGATGAATTTGATAGCCGGCATGATAATCGTAGAATTAAGCTGCACTAAATATACGTACTATAATCTACTTCACCTCAGGAAAGGGAAACTCGCCCTGTTGGCAACACTGCATTACTTCATGCATGCTTGCATGGGGTTTTAATATCAACATAATATTTACATTACATTCATAACTCATGATTCATTTTTGTTTTGAAGATATTTTTGCCATATTTTGCGATTTTGTTAAAAATATATTGCAAGGAATACATATATATTTTTTATAAGTAATACGAATAACCTCCATTATCATAATGTTTGTGTAGGCATACATGTATATGATTACAAATGCAAGTTATGAAAGTAATGAGGTGTTATTATTGTCATTTGTTATTTCAAAGTTGAATGGGAAGAGGCTCAAGTTGAGGAGAAAGTGGCAGATGCATGCGTTGAGGTGGCTGACTCATAGCATGAGGTTCCTGCCTCAAGAGTTGCGCTTGCCTCAAGGGTTGAGGTGGCTGCGCAGAGAGAGGCTCTTGACTCACGAGTTGAGGTTCTTGAGGTGTGAGCTGCGAGAGTTGAGGTAGCGGCTGCGCAGAACGCAGTTCCTGTCTCACGAGTTGAGGTTCCTGAGGAGCTAGCCTCAAGAGTTGAGGCTCTCGCCTTGAGGAAAGTTGTGGTAGCAGCTGCGAGAGCTGAGGTGGCTGCCTCAAGGATGGTAGAGGTTGTCGTACCTCAAGAGGTTGTTGCCTCGAAGATGGTCTAACTGCAAGAAAATCTTGCCTCAAGGCATAAGACTCCTGCTCCCATTGTTGAGGTTGCCTTAAGGAAGGTTGAGGTTGCTGCACAACGCTGGTAACTGGCAACTCCGAACGCGGTAAGGTAGCTTGAGGAACCTCAACTTCGTACGTCTGGCAGACTGGACTGCGGTGAGGCGGAGCGCTCGCAGGAGGAGGTGTAACCTTCCCAGCCTGAAACTCACGCATTAAGACCGCAAGCTGCGACTGCATGGACTGCAGCAAAGTCATCTTGGGATCAACAGACGATAAGGTCTGTTGAGGCAAAGCCTTAACAGAAGATGAGGTCTGTTGAGGCATCGCCTTACCTCTCTTAGGAGGTGTGCAGTCACCTGATGACTGCGGAGAGTCAGAGCTAACCCAATGACTGCATCCGGGTTGTTGAACTCTAGAGGTCTGGACTTTACGTTTAAGAGGTCTTGAGACCTGAGTCCAGCGTTTTCTCCCCGAAATTTCTTCTGCAGACGAGCAAAATAAGGGCTCAATCGTCTGCGGGTGGGAGTGACGGTCTCTGTAAGACACGCCCGCAACCACCGAGGATACTTCTGTGCGCCGATCAAGGCCTGCCGAACCCTTTTGCCCTTCGACATTGCTTCTCCCCTGGGCTTGGGAGCTTGCAAGAGGTCCCGGACTGGGAGGACGACTGGCACGCACAGAAGTACCCTCACGCACAACACTGACACACTTTGCGCTAATCACTTATCACTTTTGATTTTCTGTTTGCACTTATTTCACTGAACTCGAAACTTTAAGTGGTTTGTACCTGAAACACGCAATTCTATCCTTCCTTAAAAGTTAGTAATTGCAAAAACAGAATTACAATGTAACAGAAAAATCTAATGAAAGATAAATAATTCAGTGGCTGGAAAGAGACTAAACACTAGATCAAATAAACTACGTTTAAAATCTCTCACCGCATAAAGCTTGAGAACAAGAATAAAACTCTAGAAACGTTTACCTTCTTCCCCTAAAGAGACTAGGGAGAAGAGCAAAAACGATAACAACGTTACTCGCTTGAACGAAACGTTTATCCAGCTCTCTCTCCCTCCGTCTCTATCTCTCTCTCTCTCTCTCTCTCTTGACTTAGAACCTGAGAGAAGAGCCCAATCATATATATCGTTAAAACATATTATTGTTAAAGGAAAAAAACTGAAATATTTCCCAAATAAAAAGTTCCTTTATTAGAATTAAAACCATTAAGCTAAGAAAGAATGAACAAAACGCTAGAAACGGTTACTCTTACTGCAACGTGACACCGTGAAAATTCTCTCTCTATCGTAACGATAGAGCGCAAGTTGAACGTTCTGAACGTCAACAACTGCAGAGACAAAACAAAACGTTAGTTCAACTTTGAAAACAGTACGAGACTATCAAAGAAATTCTTTCAAAAACATTAAAATAGCATAATATGTTAACAGGGAAAACCGAAATGACGGGCTCAATGTTAATTAACTTCGGTACCAAGAAAAGACCGCCTACTATTAGGAAAGGTCGAATATAAACATATATAAAAATTAATTTTAATAAGTTTATAATAAAAGGAAGTTAATCGAAGAGGCCTATAAAAGGCGGAGAGATATAAAATAAATCTATAACTTTTGTTAAGCAAAATTAAGAAAGAGAGTCTATACTCTCTTAGACACCAACACTTCCGTCTAAGGGAAGGGTCGGCCATTTAAAAGTGAAAGAGAGTTCATACTCTCTTCGTCACCATAATTAATCAAATTAATTCCAAAAGCTAGCTAAGCTAATGATAAAACTTCCTGAATAGCAAAAGCTAAACTCTAGAGCAAATACATCACCAAATCGTGAGCAAAAAACTCCAGAATCAACAGCGTATCCATGTAGGTCTAGCCGGAGGCACGACAGAGGAAAAATTGAGGTGGTGTCAACAAGAAGTACTGCAGTACCTGGCCACAGGTGGCGCTTGTGAGTACACCCCCCTCTTGTATAGCGATCGCTGGCGTATCCCTTCCGTAGAATTCTGTCGGGCAACGGAGTTGACAGCTACATGATTATCGGGTAAGATTAATATTGAAAAAGAATTATTTAATCAGATGGTCCTACCAGTATTAATATACCGATATGTATAAAAAATCTGGAGCCTTACTAAAGCCTTAGAACAGAAGCTAGTTACAACTCAAAAAGCTATAAAAAGAATAATGATGGAAATAACATTATGAGACAGAAAAAGAGCAATGTGGATACAAGAGCAAACTATATGATATTCTAACATCATGGAAAAAAATGGGAGACACATAATGAGGATTACAGATATATCTATATATATATATATATCTACAGTATATACAGTGTATATATATATATATATATATATATATATATATATATATATATATATATATATATATATATATATGTATATATATATATATATATATATATATATATATATATATATATATATATACCGTATATATATATATATATATATATATATATATATATATATATGTAAATATCACCCGTGGGTGATATTTACATTGATTGAAATCACGTGTGCTTGTGATATATGTTCATATATATATATATATATATATATATATATATATATATATATATATATATATATATATATACACAATATATATAGTTAATTTACAAGCTATACACTTCTAATGTTAATCCTTATTATCAACAGAAAGAAAAATCTCTCAGAACCTTACCCAATTATCAGGGCCAGGGGTGTGGGTGTTCATCCAGTCAGACCATCCATGCTTACATTCTGGTACAACGATCTCCTTGATAAATGGTGTAGTTACACCTGAAAGAAAATTAATTCATGTATCTCATAGAAGGTTTAATATGATATGTATAAACAAAGAAAGAGCCAAAAGAAAGCATAGGTCGATGCTTTCCTGTGACAGTTGGAAAGAGAAAAGAAATTGCTGCAATTTAGCCAAGACCAAGAAATTAACAAAAAATTACCTGGAAATGGTTTTTGCCTATTAAAATATGATAAAATTCAGATAAGAAAGGTAACTGATAGGACTATTGAATGAAAGGCCTACCCAAGACTTGTTTGAAAATGGAGTACCAAATAAGTTGTTAAGTAAAGTATACCCTTTTATTCTGCCATGTTTCAAGTATTTTTCTCCTGTCTGGTCTTCGGTGAACTTATCTTAAATGGTTACACAAAACTAAGGTCCATTAAAATCTCTTGAACCTGATCTAGATACCAAACTCTGGAACTGTCTTTCAATTTGCTTATTAAGCATGCTGTATAAAAGTTTCTTAATTTCAATAATCTATTTCTTTAAGACCTCATTCTGCAGTATATTATCCACAACATAGTACTATGTATACAATTGTTCTAAATCTTTCCTTATTTTTCATAAGGGTCAATACTGCACAGCATTCCAGAAGTTTTATTCTTGCTATGACCAAATTGTGAATGGATATTCCAAATCAAGTTTAATTCAATTGATGGTTTTCCAGATGCTCAAACTTTGATTCAAATGATTTGTTGCTGAGCAATTTGAAATAAGTCTATTTTTCTTGCTTGTTAGAAATTTATGAAATTTTGTTATTAGTTTCAATCTTTTTTTTACTTGCCTTTTATTGCTTTTTATTTGCTTCTTTGTCTCATGTTTGCACTGAGATGCTTTCATTATTGGACCCTTGAACATGTAGCACTCTGCTTTTTTTTAACTAGGACTAAAACTTAAGCTTGTAATAATAACATTAATAATAGAGAAAATGAAGAATAGAAACAAAATAGACCTAAAAAAATCCCAGTTTAGGTATGGAAGTCTGAAGAGAGGAAAGCATAGGCACTTTAGCAGATTTAACACCAAAGACATAAAAACAGGTGTCAGAGAGGAGAGGTAACTTAATTTATCCAATTCTACAAGGGTAAGAGATATCCAGTATTCATGGAACAGCATACAAAAGAAAAGTTTATTTGCCACCTAATGAAGATATAAGGAAAGATAATTGGAAAGAACATCAAAGAAAAAACAATAATAGGAGAAGCATGGTTTGCAATAAGAAAAATATACAGTATGTGAATCCTACAAATAATAATTAGTAACAATGATCATACCACACATTCCCCATTGGTGATAAGAAAACAGAGAATATGAAGACTTATAACAATATAATAATCAAGATGATATATAACAATACTCTTAAAACAATACTAATTGACGTACCTTCAAAAGGCAAAGTGGTTTCCTCTGAAAGTAGAAATTATACCGATGAATTAATGGAATGGAAATACAAATTATCACTTAAATATAATGATTCTTAGCTAAAGAATATTCATTATAATTCTGTTCATATAATATTACACAAGGGATTATCTTTCATTTCTATGAGCCTCCCTGACATTCATATTACTTTTCTCTCAAAGCTAGTGGCTCATATACTCTTAGACAAAGCATTATCTTTTGTCTTACACCAACAAAATCTTTACCTCATAATATCAAACCTTTTCAGATGACCCTATTTACTACTTGAGAGTGATACTATCCAGAATTACATGAGCGCCATCACAAACAACTCATCTTCCAAAGAAGACAGGAAAAAAGGAAGATTATGTCCAAATAGTAACCAATGGGAAGACTAAAGGTAGAATGAAGATCAGTGTTAAAAGGAAGAAAAGGGTCATAAGAGGTTGGATTGGATTAGATTTAGGAGATTTACACCATAAGGCCTAGCACTGGTGTCAGGGGAGCCTATTTAACACCGAGATACTGTATAACCAAGTGAAAATCCCCCCGTTGCACGATGAAATAAAATGCTAAAAAGGTTGGAAAGCAAGATGGAAAAAAGAAGCAGGAACAGACATATGAAAATACAGAGAACAAGCATTATACAATTTTTAAGGAAGAAGGAAAATGACAATACAGTAATATAGTCATTATCTACAGCTTTTACCCATTTATATACGAGGCTTTTGTTTCTAAAAGAGGGTCAAGTTGAAAACAGGTCTGGAAAAGGAGTCGGTAAAATCTTCCCTGTAAGAAGCAAAGTTCAAAACATCCCTTGAAAATGGTTCAGGTTGAAACATTCACTGGAAATAGGAAGCACTTCAAACTTCCCTTGAAAAGGGATTGTTCATTTCTAAACTGCTTGAAAACTCGCAAAAGGTTTCCCATTTTCAAAGAATCCATCATTTCAATGAGTACTATTATCTATCTACTTGTTTTGCATAATTTTAGTAACTCAATAGGGATAACACTAGACATTAAACACTTACCTGTGATATTACATCCTGTAATTTCAAGTCTGAGAGATATTGCGGAGTAAAAGCTTACTGGAATAACCCTCACATATCTGGCAAACAGAGGCTTGGGGAACAAGTTTTTCACTGGAGTATTACGATCACTATTGCCGCTAAATTGCTGAGAAAAGACAAGGAGATTTTTTTGTAAAAAGTTATATCACATCAGAAAAATCTCAGAAGTATTTTTTTGTCAGATATACTGTACCATGATCGTAAGTAAATGTAAATGAATGCATAAAATGAATCATAAGGTTTTATTAAAAAAAAAAATTATACAATATGAAACAAATGTACCTAATCACTAAAAATTAAAACAAATGTACCTAATCACTAAAAATTAAGTCTGCCCATATATGAGATTTTTTTGGATAAATCTAATACATTATAAAGTATGTAGTTCACCCTTTCATGACTTATACCTTGGCGAATGAAGAGCCCTCTTCTGTGACAGTCGTCCAAGAAGCTCCAGTCTCAGAAACCTGTACGGCAAATCGCTGTACATACTGATCATAGTAAGGATGGCCCTGTGTCACAACACCAGTAACTTCCTTGACATCTCCCAAGTCCACCTGTTTTATCAAAATGTGAATAACATTACCAGAATGAGTTATTTTTGTTATAAAGATAAAAATGCCTTTTCACAAATAGCAGTCAGTATACCAGATAAGTTAGTAATGATAGGCTAAGCTTTCTATACCTGTAACCACTCTGATTGGATTGCTTCAGTATCAAATTCATCCACTTCCTGAGCTGTCCAAGCCCATTTCGAATTCAGGCGAGCTGAAAAGGGGCTGTCATCCCTTTCCATCATAGAAGATGCTGTTATGCTATCATTGGGGATCAGGTTGTCTTCCATGCCAAGTCCATCTTGGCATTCACATTGGCATTTTACCCTAATCTCATAATCTTCACATAATTGTTGACTACCTAAAATATAAAAATATAAATCCATAAGAACAATACAGATTCAAGGCTCAAAATAATACTTGCAACTACTTCATATGCCATAATTGAAAACAATTGACGGCTTCCGTTACAATTCATGTTGAATGCCAAATGAAACCATGTGTGCTTTTAATAATTTAGCTAAAAAAATATGTTAACAGCAAATATAATTTAGTTTGTGATAGTTTTATTGCAGAAATGTATTACTTAGTACCAATTCTCTATATTTATGCAAGAAAGCAGCACACTGAAAAAATATTCATATTCTAAAAACTAATAGTTACCACCATACCTGGAGGGAACTCAAGTTTTGAAGAGTAGGTATCTAATTACGATATTTAAAATTATAGCTACAATATTTAAGTTTATCATATACCTTTCATACGTTCTATTGTAGCTAGTAAAGTTTTCCCAGACAAAACATGATGCAAAATTTTTGAAGTTTTAATTAGCTTCACCTTTTGCATGTGATTATTAACCATTGTTTTGCCATTAATAAACAAAATTAGTTACGGTATATACTGAGCAGTATACTGTAGTTTTACACACCATGTAGTTAGAATAAGAAATTATTGAATTCCAATTTATGTTAAAACTCTAAATATCAGGATTTTAAGCAACTGGTATGCAATGAAATCTTTACCAAATATTACAACAAATGAGAACCCAAATCATAAGATTATACATATTGATACGTTTTAAGTATCTGTATGCCTGGATGGACCAGCAAATTCTATTTACCAACACCAGGATAATGCCTGGATGGACCAGCAAATTCTATTTACCAACACCAGGATAATGCCTGGATGGACCAGCAAATTCTATTTACCAACACCAGAATAATGCCTGGATGGACCAGCAAATTCTATTTACCAACACCAGGATAATGCCTGGATGGACCAGCAAATTCTATTTACCAACACCAGGATAATGCCTGGATGGACCAGCAAATTCTATTTACCAACACCAGGATAATGCCTGGATGGACCAGCAAATTCTATTTACCAACACCAGGATAAATTTACACCTATTCTTTGAATATAAAAATATGACCAATGATCACCTCAACAGAAGATTCTAGTCAATTTTTGTGGTCTGAATATATACGCTCATAGAATATACCAATGTATCATGAAGACACAAGCCCATTGTATATGCAAAAACATCCGATTTTAAATAGCTTTAGATCATATGCATCACATGACAGTTTATCATAAATTTTAACTGTATTAATTTCTGCATATATTATATAAAGTTAAATTTTTCCTGATTATTTACATAGACTTTTTGACAGTTTCTGCCACCTGTCAAAGTTAGATATACAGAAAGAGTATGAAACAAATTATAAGTTCATCAACCCATTCTGAATTTGTTTCTTCTTCCTATAATTCCAACACTCAAATCAAAATGGATTTGGGAAAGTATAATCCGGAGTCAGATCCTGAATTGGGCTATGAATGGTCTTATTCCATGACTGGGAAACAATCTACAGAACATGAATGATACAGTGCACCCTCCCTTTGATGATTAGGCGTGGTTGGCCCTGCTCGGCACAGTCCACAACACACTAGCGTGCAGAACTGCTACCAAGCGATGGTTTGTCTTCTTTCAAAGGCACTTGTGAGAGAAAAAAGACCAAAGTGTGCAGTACTCAAAATTGTCCTTGATCACTTAACATTTGCCATGATCTGCCCCATACAGGACTAGTTGGCTTGGACAGCATCAGCCATTGGCCACAACGGCATATGATCGTCCATGGCCCTAGATAATCACCCAAGGCCCAGTGTTCTGATCCACACAGGATCAGGCAGTAGGTTTGAACCATCCTCTCTAAAAGGAGATAAGAGATCATTTGAAGTCCCAAGGGACTTTGTGCAATTGTCCTTTCTAGTCTTTAACTACTTCTGAAAATGATCCTCAGAATCAGAATGGGGAGAGGAGGAGGATAGGTTCACCTAACTGCGTATCCTTATTCACCTAAGAATACTTGTTCGGTTAATATTTCACTGGTCTTACTGTGACGAACAACTGTGAAAGTAACGGTCGATGAGAAAACTCCGTTCTGGCTTTAACATGTACAGTGGTAACCGTTAGTATAAACTAATGATTGCTAACTGTCCCTACAAGTACCAGTCAGTGTGATAAGTAAATGATACCATAGTGTCCCGAGATACGATGTTTTGCTTGCAACTGATGAAACAGTAGAGCTGTCACACCAACTCAATGTACAAGTTGAAGTGTAAGTTCCATATTGGCATGTGGTAGTACGAATGATACAATACCACTATTGGCCTACCATAAGGTAATAGAGACCATTTCAACTGGAATAGATAAAACAGCAGTAGGTGTCACATAAGGCTCACAATTGCTACCCGACCCCCAATAAACAAGATGATGCAAGAGCTCCGTATCGGTAAAAAGAGGTACGGTCTTACAGTGGACCATACCCCTATTGGCCAGCTATGAGGTGCTAAAGACTGTTAATTTGTAACTGTTGAATTGTCAACAGCAGTAACAACAGGCTCACACTTGCTATCCAAAGCTGAAGATACTAGTCAATGGGCAAATTTCCTAAGTCGCAGAATGCACACCAGGGTAAGAAACAATCCTCCATATAGCGATATGAAAAAGAAAGATGTGAGTGTATGTTCCAACCTTTCTCTGGACTGCGGTGCTAAGTAGTACTGCTCACCTGCTTCCAGTGCAACAGCGGTAACTCTAACACCAGCTCAATCTAGCTTGACTAACCCCGAACTTACCACATAACGGGTGAGTACCGTTATAACCTGCTGGAGGAGGACAGCGATTGCTAAAAGGCCCAAGGAACTATCAGCAGAAGACCTTCCCAGTAAGAAATGTCAAACAAAGGGAAAGGAGGAGGGGAAGAGATAGGTGGAGGAGGAAGGATTAGAGTGTACTGTAATCTCTTTCCCCTTACCAAACATTCTTCCTTGCTATCACAGAAGAGTCATGGCCTGGGCAACTGATAAGGACTGCTCTCCCTCGGAGGAGTAAGCAAAGAGAGCTTCTTCCACTGCAACAAAAAACTATTACATAGGGTTTTGTCACAAGGGAAACACTTAGAACACTCGCTGAAACTGCAACAAAACAATCACCATCAGAGAGCACTGCCAGCAACAGGTGTAACAACCAGACAACTAATTTTCTCTAACTGGGGTGCAAGTATAATGACAAAGGTGTCTGGTTTCAGTTCCAATATCATCAGAATAGATGCTCCCCAAAAAGTCAGCTGGGTAAGCCTAACTGCCACTGTGGTGCCCAACTACAGCAGTATCCCCAATAAGCAGCTTAAACTCACAGTACGGGGTATGAATCTATCCGCTGCCATGCGAATGCTTAGCGAACGCGTTACCACTATACTAGCCAGGAGGCTAGTACTCTCAAATTGTTTCAACTTCATCAAGAGTCAGAGAAACTATCAAAAGTTTATCACCTTGCTAATCAGAAGACAATAACACTCGAGAGAGGGAGGCCCTGTTTACAGCCATTGCTTCACAAAGGTAAACCACACATGGGTATCCTCATAGGATCAAAATTAACTTCATCACTGATGACAAAGGAATATTAGAACAATTACAACCGTCGAGAGAGAAGCGTGACCACATGTCTGTAAACATTACACCCACAGACAAAGGTGACTATTATGTGCCAGGCATATGGCAGGCTTTTTTCCTTGTGCCGCCTGTGTTGATCAACTACAGTATCTTCTCAACAATTCAATGGTTGTTCCAGCGCCACTTAGTTGTATGCCTATCTTATTGGACGAAAGGTTTGTATACCCATAGAAAGGAATTACAATTCTAAAAATGTCAAGTGAGTTCATAGGCATAAAGTCTGTTCATAGTCATTTGATATAAAATCTACACACCTCATTGATGACAACATGAAATATGCAGTCATACAGCAGAGCTACCGTATTATCTTCCTACAATGAAATAAGTTAACTTTTCAATATCATATTTAGCCTACAGTTAGACACAAGAATTCCTGGCACACCTCCCTCTGAGGATGAGCACCCTGCCACACCCTCACTGTGTGGTGAGTAACCTAACAGAGAGTGCAGGTAGAGATGGCTGAGGTAATAGGAAGGGAAACATGCAGGAACTCCTAGCACAGTAGGGTGTGACAGGGTGCACTTCATTAGAGTGAGGTGTACCATGAATTCCTGTGTCCAACCGTAATTTCAAAAAATGTGAAGCTATCTTAAAGCTAAGATAAGTTTCAATACGACAAAATAATGGCTTACCACTATTCCTGCAGAAGGCACCTTTTTTGTCACAATTTACCACAGAGTCCATGTCTCCACTTTTGACTGAACGACATTCTACCTCACTGATGTAATGGTCAGGACACAAGGAATCAATCTGTTTCATCATAAACAAGAGTTATATTATTTTCTTTTAGTTACCAGCATAACATGCTAAAAATTTAATAGAAAATAAGTGGACAAAGACTAAGTCAATATGATCAAGGAAGGAATAAATTTGTCATAATATAATCAGTAAATATCTTCGTAAATATATAGCTACCTTTCGAATTTCTGACACTAATTCAAATTCCCCATCACTCTCCGGGACATGAAGGTTGTACCAACGGCTCCATTCCTCTTCACAAATCATGGGCAGCGATACAGTTACAAATGGCCTGCAAAACAAGAAACGTAGCTAAATCAGTAGATATCTATTTCTTACTATTTCTATGTTACTCTGAAATGTCTTCTGGCTTTCCTGTAATATTCTGGAAA
>NC_090737.1:23935191-23937691 GCF_036898095.1 Palaemon carinicauda
CTGCAACTTTACGATCCTTGTGAGCTAAGGTTGGGGAAGTCTATAGGTCTATCTGCTGAGTCATCTGCAGCCATTGTCTGGTCCTCCCTGGTCATAGCTTGGGTGGAGAGGAGGCTTGGGCGCTGATCATTTAGTATATGGTTAGTCTCAAGGGCATTGTCCTGCTTGCTATGGTAAAGTCACTGCCCCTTGCCTCTGCCATTCATGAGCGGCCTTTAAACCTTTAAATTGGATCCACTGGGTTATTCAGTGGCATATCAAGACCTTGAAGAGAGGGAGTTCTGGAGTAGCTGGATGGAAGTTCTTAAAGAAGAGAAGAAGAACGTAGGTATGAAGGTTTTAAAGGTTTAAAGGCCACTCATGAATGGCAGAGGCAAGGGGCAGTGACAGTACCATAGCAAGCAGGACAATGCCCTAGAGACTAACCATGTATACATATGATCAGCACCTAAACCCCTTCTCCACCCAAGCTAGGTCCAAGGACGACCAGACAATGGCTGCTGATGACTCGTCAGTTTGACCTATTTACAAAATCTCTTCCATAAAACACCTCTACAATTAATTTTCTGTATTGTCCAAGCTAAGTTGTTTGGTGGTTGGATATCTTAGTCTTGAAGGTATCAAGTTTTTACAGAGTTTGGTGTTATATAATGCCCTATCTTGGCTACAACTGTGAATGTACGCAAAGAAGTAAATACGCCTTTAAGTTTTCAATTTGGATGTTCTCGTTCAAGAGTTTGCATACTTAACCGCATGATCCACTGTACTGTAGACTACATAAAGACCACACACACATACACACATATATGTATATATATATATATATATATATATATATATATATATATATATATATATATATATATATATATATATATATATATATATATATCTTACCTTCAACACAGGCATCTTGTGTGCACAGAGGAGACGATGGGTCAAGGAATGTGTCACAGGTCTCATGAGGACACGACGGAATGCAAGGTTCGTAGTGTTCACAACTCTCGTCACACTGCATTGCTAGAAGAAGAAGAAGAAGAAAATGTTTGTTTGTTATTGTTGTAGATCGTCTGACATTTCTGGCTAAGCACGGCCTCTTGCAATTCTGCAGGACGTAACTCTAACTCTTTTTTTTTTTTTTTTTTTTTTTGAAGAAGAAGAGTTGGAGATTCAAGTTGACAGGGGGCAAAAAGGGCAATTCTTTCATATATAAAGACAAGAACTATCTAAAAACTAATGGAATATCAGTGAAAAAAAAAGTTATTCTAATTACAAAAAACTAAAGAACTATTGATCATTAACTGAATATCAGCGAACAATAGTTATTTCTCTCCGCCCGACCTCTCTATATTGGCCTTGCTCAAATGGTACCTAAGGAAAACCTAATTTAGATTAGTCGAGAGAAAAGCAGACATCACCGAGTCAACATCTGACGTCAGAATGAGGAAAAAGGTTTACAATAAAAGTTTTAACATAACGATACGCTGAAGGTAATTGAGCCAACTTATTCACGCCTCCAATACTGAATTTCTAATTTCTCTCCGGAACTGAAATCACGAGAACAAAAAACAGAGTTTACTTACGACAAATATGTGGCGTCCGCCACTTGATGTAAACGCCGTGGATATTGCATTCGTGTCCGTAAGTTGCAATGGCTGTGCACAGACATTCACAGTCACCACCGGTGTTGCAACCGCAGGCATCAAACTCACACCTGTGCATGACAAAAGGTGAGAGATGATATCACAATCCTATAATTTTCCGGTTGTTGCTTGGTTACAGTACTTATTCAATTCTATATTTTATACCTTCACTGAAATGATTAAAGTAATATATGTAGAGAAGTGATAAATCATCAAATAGCACATTTCTCAGCACTTTAAGATAAACATGATAATAATAATAATAATAATAATAATAATAATAATAATAATAATAATAATAATGCCTTACCTCTCAACATAAGGCTCAACGGGGACTTCGGAATGGCAGGGAGCAAATACTTCAGACTTCAGAATTGCACATCTTTCAGAGGCCCACACCTTCCTGTGTGGGTGGAGGCTGCACGTGTCCTGGTGATGAAGACATGTAAACCTTAATCAATGATAACTAGTATATCATTAGGTACAGTAGCCTATGGTGTGACTGGATTTATATTAGAAAGCAAACTTGAATATAACTCTAATGTCTTTAAAAGGTGCTTTGTATAGGTACCGTGCATGATATGGTTCCAAGTCAAAAAGTGTAATTGTCAAAATTATATGATAAATAGGATTTGCCACAAAGGGTGAAAACGGACGATTTAGCAATAGACTGGATAAAAATACTTGAAATTTGATCATAGGAAAAAGAGGGGTCTAACCTCAAACAAAGTACTGTAGTTGGTATATACATACATACATATATATATATATATATATATATATATATATATATATATATACAGTATATATATATATATATATATATATATATATATATATATATATATATATATATA
>NC_090737.1:23947691-23955191 GCF_036898095.1 Palaemon carinicauda
GCTGTTGCCACATACCTGGTATTTCTGTCCGCCCGTGCAGTGGATGCCTGGAATGCAAAGTTAGATTATGAGGTTTTGCCTGGAATGAGATGTTGGATTCTGAGGTTTAGCCTGGAATGAGATGTTGGATTCTGAGGTTTAGCCTGGAATGAGATGTTGGATTCTGAGGTTTTGCCTGAAATGGAGTGTTAAGTTCTGAGGTTTAGCCTGGAATGAAATGTTAGATTGAGAGGTTTTTGCCTGAAATGAGATGTTAGATTTTGATGTTTTTGCCTGGAATATGTTAGATTTTGATGTTTTTGCCTGGAATGAAATGTTAGGATCTGAGGGTTTGCCTGGAATTGTGTAATTTTTCATTTTGGCAACGTTCATTTCGTTTGAAAAAAATCAAAGCAAAATTTTCAGATAATGAGTATTCCTCGATCGAACTAGATCCATAAAAATAATTAATCCTTACAAATACAAATAAATCAAAGTAGTGTGTTTATCTACAAGAAATGAAATAAATTCAGGTTCATTGTTATCTTTTTGGAACGAACTAGCCATAAGAATTAATTTCTCATCAAAACTGGCATTGCAACAGATCGCTATCAACAAATTCCTATGAGAAACAGACACAAGACCAAAGGCAAAAGTTCATCTGAAGTGTTTGTCGGCACAACCGCATCCTTGGTGATATCTTTAAGCAAATCATCTCTGAAATCATTCCTTTGGTTATGGAGAATCAGGAGACAGAAATGTTGAAAAAAGGTCCTTGTAACGTAATATGAATGGGAGAGAAAACCAATGACAGCTACCAATGACAATAACAATAATAATAGTAATAACAAATATTTACAATGACGGTCAATTGTTTTTCTGAATGGCAAAAAAAAAAAAAAAAAAAAAAAAAAACGGCAATGAGAAAATTGGCAAGCCCTCTGGAACGAGCAATTTTTCCCAAGAATTCAAACACACGACACTTTTTGGTGACTATAATCATAATATGTTTTTTTATTTACTTTTTGTGAGGCTAAAAGTGAAAGGAAGATGTCTGTATGGGAAGACCGCACACGAGGCTCTGTGGTGTGAAGCCCTCAGAGTAAATAGCTTCTTTTTATTCAGTTTATTTTTATATATTTTACTTTATTATTGGCTATGGCCAATAGCCCTGAGCTACTGTTCAGGTAGTTTGTTTTCAAGGTTTAATGACAGAAAGTGAATTATCTAGTCCTCTTTCTTTGTTGAATCTTCAAGAAGCCGACTTTTCATAAGTGATCGATTGATTGATTTTCAGTTTTTTTGGCATTGCATATGTGAAAGACGCCCATTAACGTATAAATTCTTGAAAAAAACAATTTTCCTATCATTCCATTAACAGAAAAGATTTTCATATATGACTGACTGATTAATTTTGAGTTTTTTTGGCATTTCTTATATGAAAATACCCTCATTAACGCATATTTTCTTGAAAAATCATATTTTTCTAACATACCATTTTCACCCACCCCTACCAAAAGAATAAAAAACTCAAAATAAAATTCAACTTACCACATTCGCGAACTTCAGCTCGCCAGTCGACGATGATGCCCTTGCGCGCGCACTCCTTGCTGTAGGCGGCCAGGATGGGGCACAAACAACCGTCCAGTTTCGTCTCGCAAGAACACATATCATACAGACAGTCACGATGGTAAGGCTCCACGTCCACCTCCAAGTGACAACCTGAGATTAGAGAGGTTTTGAAACGAGAGTATAAAGAGAAACAGATTATGAAACGTCGGTATAAAGAGAAACAGATTTTGAAACGACAGTATTAAGAGAAACAGATTTTGAAATGACAGTATAAAGAGAAACAGATTTTGAAATGACAGTATAAAGAGAAACAGATTTTGAAACGACAGTATGAAGGGAAACAGATTTTGAAACGACAGTATTAATACAAACAGATTTTGAAACGATAGTATCAAGAGAAACAGATTTTAAAACGACAGTATTAAGAGAAACAGATTTTGAAACGACTGTATGAAGAAAAACAGATTTTGAAACAACAGTATTAAGACAAACAGATTTATAAACGACAGTATCAAGAGAAACAGATTCTGAAACGACAGTGTTAAGAGAAACAGATTTGAAACGACGATATTAAGAGAAACAAATTTTGAAAAGACAGTATTTAGAGGAACAGATTTTGAAACAACAGTAGTAAGAGAAACAGATTTTGAAACAACAGTATTAAGACAAACAGATTTTGAAACGACAATATTTTGAGAAACAAATTTTGAATAGACAGTATTGAGAGAAACAGATTTTGAAACAAAAGTATTAAGAGAAACAAATTATGAAAAAACAGTATGAAGAGAAACAGATTTTGAAATGACAGTATTAAGAGAAACAGAATTAGAAATGACAGTATAATGAGAAACAGATTTAGAAACGTCAGTATTAAGAGAACCAGATTTTGAAACGACAGTATTAAGAGAAACAGATGTTGAAACAACGGTATTAAGACAAACAGATTTAGAAACGACAGTATTAAGAGAACCAGATTTTGAAATGACAGTATTAAGAGAAACAGATTTTGAAACAAAAGTATTATGAGAAACAAATTATGAAAAAACAGTACTAAGAGAAACAGATTTTGAAACGACAGTATTAAGAAAAACAAATTTAGAAACGACAGTATAAAGAGAAACAGATTTAGAAACGTCAGTATTAAGAGAACCAGATTTTGAAACAAGAGTATTAAGAGAAACAGATTTTGAAACGACAGTATTAAGAGAAACAGATTTTGAAACGATGGTATAATGAGAAACAGATTTGAAACGACAATATTAAAAGAAACAAATTTTGAAAAGACAGTATTTAGAGAAATAGATTTTGAAACAAAAGTATTAAGAGAAACAAATTATGAAACAACAGTATTAAGAGAAACAGATTTTGAAACGACAGTATTAAGAGAAACAGGTTTAGAAACGACAGTATAAAGAGAACCAGATTTTGAAACGACAGTATTAAAAGAAACAGATTTCGAAACGACAGTATTATGAGAACCAGATTTTGAAACGACAGTATTAAGAGAAACAGATTTTGAAACGACAGTATAAAGAGAAACAGATTTTGAAACAATAGTATTAAGACAAACAGATTTAGAAACGACAGTATTAAGAGAAACAAATTTTGAAACGACAGTATTAAGGGAAATAGATTTTGAAAAGACAGTAGGCTATAAAGTGAAACAGATATCAATACCATCTTAGTAAGAACTGTATCTTTACAAAGTAGGTTGGTTACACTGAGGAGTTGACCTCACGAAAATATCTCATTTGCGACAGTATAAACATGAGAAAAAAATCCAAGACACCATAGAGACAGCCAACGAAACTACTCTAATGGTAACCTTTTTCAGGTAATAATAATTAAAAAAATGCCATTCCTTACTAGAAAAGAGGCTGGATTTCAGTCGGGCACAATACTTTTCAGCAACAGCCTTGTTCTGTACGTGGCGGTCACAGGGGCGGGTCTCTTCCGTTATAGGCTGATCGGGACATTTCTGAAGTCAGGAGAAAACATAAACAGTTGTTAATGTTAAAAGAAATTATTTAACTGAGGGTTGTGGTGGCCAAAAGGAAACGTCCCTGCCTGGGGATCTGCTGGACTGGGGTTCGAGACAGGTTCTAGTTCTACAGTTTCTTGTAGGTTCTGCAACCTCGCAATCCTTATGAGCTAAGGATGAGAATTTTAAGATGGCCTATAGGTCTACCTGCTGAGTCACCAGAAGCCCTTGCCTAGCCCTCCCTAGTACTAGCTTGAGTGGACAGTAGGCTTGGGCGGTGATATATATGTACAAAGACCAGTTTCCAGGGCATTGCCCTGCTAGACCACTGCTACTGTTCCTTGCCTCTGCTGTTCATGAGCTGTTCATGAATGACCTTTAAACATTTTAGAGTTCAAAACCTCGACTTAATTGGCGATTGTTCATAGAAGCTACTTGTTATGAAGAAATTTAGTATAGATCTATTAAAATTATACTTTTAAAATTAAGTAGAGGCATTATTGATCCCAAGATACAATATATGAAAAGTTAAGAGCTCCGCAACTAGTTATAAAAGCATCACCATCTGCAAACCCAAAGATCAAAGCTTAAAATGAACACCCACCTCAGACGTCTTCCATTTGTTAGCAAACGCCACAGGATTCTGTTCGACGTCCCCTTCAGGAGTCAAGAAGTCGTCCCTCTGGTTGTCGGTAAACGTGCCGCACAGCCCTCCGGTCTGGCCCCGGAACTCTGCCGGAGCGTCAACGTAGACTCGAGTTTGGCCGTCCCACCAAACGCTGAGGCCGTTTGGTAATTCCACTGTTGAGATACAATTCAGGTGATGGGTTAAGGATATTAAAGAAGTGATGATTACGATGCTAAGGCAAAAGGAATTTTTTATTATCTGATAGGAGAATTAAACGATACGGGAAATAACATTTTGTAAGTTACTGGAACATGTTAGTAATATGAGAAATCTTGTATATCTATCTATATATCTATCAATCTATCTATCTATCTATTTATCTATCCCAGGCTGGGATCGATCCGCTGCCTTACGAATGCTAGGCGAACACGTTCCACTGTACTATAGTCGCCGCAGAGATTCCGGGTAAAATAAGCCCCACCCCTGATGACGTCATAGCCAATCACGTAGTCTCTCCTACAAATTTCAAACGACACTAAATTATAATCACTTGAAGGGGATGTGTTATGATCGTTCGTTCGTTCGTTTTAGATTGATCATGCCCATATAAAAGGCGGGTCACGGGCTCTTGCGTTGTGCTGTGACTGCTGTTAACGCGCAAGCAAGCAAGCAATAGAGCGACTTAATAGAAGGTGCAAGCCATGGGCTCTTACACGGGAGACAACGTGATTGGCTATAACGTCATCATGGGGTGGGGCTTATTTCGGCCTGAATCTCTGAGCGACTATTGCCAGGAGGCTAGTACACTAAAAAACCGATTGAGGAACGGGCTACGTACCCATGATGAACAAGCTGGACACCTTCTTAATGTAGACTCCGCGAATCCAGGTGGGGAGTTCCTGCAGCTCCACGCCGTTGAGCGTCACCTCCCGATCCTGCTTCAGCACGACGACAACGCTGTCCACTCTGACGGTGACCGATTTGGTGCAGGAGGGGAACTGACCCACGACCGAGGCTGGGAAGTTCATGCTCTGAGGAAACAGAAATCGGAGATATGTCAGTGAAGTTGATTTGGGATTTGAGGGGTGAGGAATTCCTGAAAATTGGTAAGTCGTTTGTTGTTATGGAGCTCGTGCTTCTCTGATGGCAAATACTGCCATATGTAAACACAAATGCGATATATATATATATATATATATATATATATATATATATATATATATATATATATATATATAAATATACACACACATATATATATATATATATATATATATATATATATATACAGAGAGAGAGAGAGAGAGAGAGAGAGAGAGAGAGATACAATATATATATATATATATATATATATATATATATACATATATATATATATATATATATATATATATATATGTGTGTGTGTATGTATGTGTGTGCATGACTGCTTAGAATATAGATGCTTGATACTTCTGGTAACAGTTTTAATGGGAAAACACATCATAATATATAATTACACACACAGACACACATATACATATTTATAAAAATATGTGTGTGTGTGTTTTATGTGTAATATATATATATATATATATATATATATATATATATATATATATACGTATATGTATATACATATACATGTATATATATAAACGTGTATATATATAATATATATATATATATATATATATATATATATATATATATATATATATATGTAGATATATAACATATATATATATATATATAATATATACATATTTATATATACATATATATATATATATATATATATATATATATAAACCATATAGAAATATCATACAAAATACTGATAAAGGTCGGTATAAAATCATTGCTTTCATAATTAAACATAAAATGGTAAACAAAGCTGTCAAAATATTTGTTCCCTCAAGTAACAAATCCCTCCTTCTTCTAGAAATGAACAATAATTGGACAAAGGAAATATGAAAGCGGGAAAGGAATTCCGAAGTCTTCGGCATCGAGAAGTCAATTTCCTTTTAATATTTCACTGCAATATCATTCAAATTTATGAAAATTATATCCATGTTATACGGACTGAAATAATATACAGCCGAAGTGTTGCAAAACGGATACAATTTATATTTGTGTTTTTTATCTTATGGCTAATAATTTTTTACTTACATAACAGAAAGATATAAGAAGTTGAATTTCGATGTTTTCAAGCATTGAATAAAACCGTAATTAATATGGGATGAAAATCTTCCTCTTTAGCACTGAAGAAGTTATTTCTTTTGTAATATTAGCAATGAATTTATTTATGGCTAACTACGTTTTTTTTTTTTTTTTCAAAAGTCCTTACTACTCAAATTAATTTCAATTGCGTCCGTATTATTCATATATTGCTACGAAAATATTCACTCAATTTGCATGGCGAACAACAAGGTTCTTTTCTATGTAATTCAACAACAATTCTAGTCCACTGCAGGACAAGGCCTCAAACATGTCCTTATTCATGTCTGGGGTTTGGCTAGTTTTCATCACCTCGCTGGGCAGTGCAGATTGGTGATGGTGGGAGATTTCCGTCTGATCGCTCAAAGTAAAGCAACCTAGTATGGGTGGCCCTAGCTAGTACAGCTTTGCTGATCATGGTGATACACAAACCCTTTTACCACGTTAAGGTATCACTACTTCGAAGGGTTTATGTAATTAACTTGTTTACAAATGGGTACCCGTTATTAACGGATCCCTAAATATTTCCTCGTTTCTCATTTCCCCTCAGTAAATACGTTAATAACGTTACATTTCCTGCGCCAAAAAAAAGAAAAAAAGAAAAAAAAGCTTACTGTAATTGAGGAAGAGCGTAATGACCTTTAAAATCTTAATATAAAGGTCAGGCACGTTCTCAGTGAAACCATAAAGATCCTGTACCCGTTCGTCTTCGAGAGAGAGAGAAGGATCGTGGGAATATTCCAGACATAAATGCAATGGAATCGTGCTTACCTTTAAAAACTGAGGGCTGACTGATCACACCTTTCACCCTCTCTAAGGTGCGCAGAAAGAAGGACGCAGATTCATAATGGTGTGATTCTGTGGTTTATGCATAACAGGCAAACTTGTTTTTTTCTTACACATTCACACGTATACATATATACATACATACATGCATATACTTATGTAAATATATATATATATATATATATATATATATATATATATATATATCTGTGTGTATGTGCGTGTGTGTGTAAATCTACATAAAACGACAACAACAAATTCAGCCGTTTCTCGTCCACTGCATAACAAGGGACTCAGGCATGTCCCTATTCATGTCTGGGGTTTGGCGTTTTCATCACTGTGCTAGCCAACTGCG
>NC_090737.1:23962691-23972572 GCF_036898095.1 Palaemon carinicauda
TGCAGTGGGTGGGGTGGGGCTAGGGGTTAAGTAAGGAGGTTAGATCTAACCTCCTTGAGGAAAAGGATGTGAGGTAACAAACGGAGAAGTGGTATTGCCGTTGGAGAGAGAGAGAGAGAGAGAGAGAGAGAGAGAGAGAGAGAGAGAGAGAGTAGAGACATTTGATTCTTGCTGGATCAAGAATGAAACTTTGGTGATAGAAAATTAAATACAATTAATCCACTATGTAAAAGACCGTGAAAGAATTTAAGTAAAACATGTTATTATTATTATGATCATATATATATATATATATATATATATATATATATATATATATATATATATATATATATTTCATTTTGAAAGGGGAGGCGGCAAATACAAGTACATTAGCATATACTATAGTCCTACAGGTAATAAATCAATATCATCATATCGGTGAAACCAATGATGACCCAATTCTTAAAAAAAAAAAAAAGAAAAAAAAACAGCAATAAAAATAATTTACAGGACAAAAGTAATTAAACGATGTCGCTAGAAATTTAAAGAAAGAGGCAAGAAGGATATATATATATATATATATATATATATATATATATATATATATTCATATTTATATTGAAATAATAGTATTATTTCAATATATATATATATATATATATATATATATATATATGTATATATATATATATATTTATATGTATATATATACATATATATATATATATATATATATATATATATATATATATATATATATATATATATATATATATATATTGAAATAATAATTAAGAAGGGATATTCTATTATTACCATTACTACTTTTACTATCATTGATAATATTATTAACAATAAACTAACATTCAGAAAGATAAACAAGAATACTCATCTTGAAGGGGTGCATAGTAACTAAAGTATCCAGAACATGAATATCTAGAATACTGCGCCATTTAAATTATTACGCCATCGAAGAAATATAACAGAGATTGCAAATACAGCAGGTGTACTCTCCCCCCAAAACAATGGACAACCAACTACGAGAAGATTCTACTAATACGTAGTATATTTCTTCGCCGAGTTTATGCCACACAAAGACAAAGAAGAAGAAAGAGGAGGAGGATTTGTGACGGTAAGATCTCACGTCGCATTATCTTCTTGTTTCCATACTTGAGAGTCCGTTACCGAGCGGGAGGCTCCAGGTAGTAGTAGCACTAGTCAGCTAGCCCTGCCTTGATGCCTTGCTGACTGCTGAGCCTCAGCAAGGCTACATAAAACGATGGGAAGGAAACGTAGCACAGTTTCATCATGTCACACGTACAGACGGCAACAAGTGCCTGAAATTACAGGTTGCCAGCGCCTCTCCTCATCTCGTGAACTATGGTTGAACCTTGGGAGCATTTGACGCCCCTCCTCCCTTTCTCCATCACGGAAAGGTGGAAAATAGAGCTTTGCACTCTTTCTTGTTCTGGCGTCTATAATAAGCTTGAACGTTCCTTTATATAACTTGAGAGGGCGGTGTGGGGAATTTGCACAAACAAATATCAGGTAACATTCAAGTACCGTTAGCGCTCAAGTTAAAGGCATATACCCAGACTAACCACAGATGTTTGCACTTAAGATGGCCATCTCTCTCTCTCTCTCTCTCTCTCTCTCTCTCTCTCTCTATATATATATATATATATATATATATATATATATATATGCATGCAGTATATATACACATGCATACAGTATATATATATATATATATATATATATATATATATATATATATATATATATATACATATATATATACATATACATATATATATTATATATATATATATATATATATATATATATATATATATTCATATAAAATATGATTATCATAAGCCGTTGCTAGTCCACTGCAAGATAAAGGCCTCAGTCACACACACACACACACACACACACACATATATATATATATATATATATATATATATATATATATATATACATACACGCACACATACATGTTGCACTGACCTTTGTAAATAACAATTAAGCAAATCTTTTTCTAATACGATAATGAAAAACTCTTGCGAACGATCGAACTCTATAATGGCATCTTATACAATAACGGAGCATCGGTCAACACCTGGCCCCCGCAGGAAGGCGTTCCAAACGTCTCCTGTCCATTTCTCGAATCCCAGCGGAGCCGAAGACAATTGGCGAAGCTGTCTAACGGAATGGAACTAAGTGCTTATTAGAATGGTATTTCATTATAGAATAAAATTAAATAGTAAATTTGATTTATAGTAGTCTATTATAAATTTTGTAGAATACTGAAGCCGCAAAACTATATAGTTGGATCAGTAACCTTTAGTTTCTCGAATCCCAGCGGAACCGAAGACAACGACAGTTCGCGAAGCTGCCTAACGGAATGGAACTAAGTGCTCATTAAGTATCATTCACCGAGAGATTTTTTCTACTGTCACAAAATGAGAGGAATTTAGGTCTGAGTCCTGTTTCATATGTATGTTATTTATTAAAAAGTGTTTGATACAGGTTTTTAATTTCCTATGATTTCTTTTTAATACATCTATTAATAGCAGTTATAGGAAACATGGGTGAACATTTTTATGCAGTGGTATGATATCCATTTAGAAAAAAAAAAAATTAGAATTTATAAAATATATAAAAAGTTATAGATATCACGTGTCATTTTTTTATGTTGGTATAATATGCATTGAGATGAACTAAATTAGTAGAATTTCTAAATTATATATTACATAAAAATTTATAAGACATAGTTTTTTAGTTTTCATTTTAAAGAAAAATAAGGTAAAAAGACTTTTGAATGAACTGGTATAAATTTCTTATCATGATAATTAATAAATTATTGAGAAAGGTAAACGTTAGACATAAAATCGTAATTTTCATTTCAAAGTAAAATTCATGTCCATCTCAAAATTAATTAGTTTAAATCATTTTAAAAATCACATATAAGAAACTAAAGCTCTTGATATTAAAGACAAAACATATCCAAATAAAAGTAGGAATGATGGAAATAATAAATTAATGTCTACGCACACGAAAAGGAAAAATAAAAACTTGGGGAAAAACTGTTCCGGCTGCTTCGTCGCTCGCATGCTTACATGAAAATGATTTGTAAACTGTCAGTGAGAATTCACGTCATGGTAGTATGTGGTGGAAAAGCATCACACATTTTCACATGTATTTTTTACATTTCATATTTCTTAATTTTATTATTTTGGATCGAGCGCGTTAAATGATGAAAGAGGAAGAAAATGGAAGATGAACACAAAAGTAAGAAAATTATTTCTTTATTATGTTTGCGTAAGATTATGGAAAATAGGAAAAAAAGGAAGATGAACACAAGGGTAAGAAAATAATTTCTTTATTTTCTTTACGTAAGATTATGGAAAATCATAAAAAGAATGGTGAGCACAAACGAAAGAAATTAATTTCTTTATTTTGCATGATGATTGATTGATTGACATATGCACAATAGAGTAGTAACGATAACTATTGTTGATACTGTTTAACTACAACAACAAATGCAGTCGTTTCTAGTCCACTAAAGGACAAAGGCCTCAGACATGTTCTTATTCATGTCTGAGGTTTGGTCAGTTTTCATCACCACGCTGGCCACTGCGGATTGGTGATGGTAGGAGACTTTTTTCTGATTGATCACAGCAAACCAACCTAGTATGAGTGGTCCTGACTTGTACAGCTTTGCTGATCATAGCGATATTCAAACCTCACCGTTTAAGAAAAGCGAGACAAATAAAGAAGAAAAGAAAGCGAAGAATGAGTGCCATACTTGGAGGATTGTCACTTTTTGGAAGAGGAAGTAAAAAAGAATAAAGAAGAGAATGGAAAAAAGAAGATAGCGAGTCTGTCACATTAGAAAGTGGAAACTAAAGATATGTCTCATCTTACCCTTTGCGCCTGAGAGTCCACATTGTTGGAGGTAACTAGCCGTGTCGGGTCTATCAGAATACTCATTATCATCATCATCATCATCATCATCACATATTCTCTCCTCTCACTCTCTTTCGTTCCATCTTCTTGCATTTTTGCGCATACCGCATTTGCCTTTCATATTCATGTTTTTTTGTTATTTTAGGTAAAATAGCTTCTTTCGGTTTGGTGAACTTCAAATGTTCAAACTTGAAGGGAATGTTTATTTATTTATTTTTTTTTTTTTTGAACAAGCTGACATAAGTCTTTATAGTTTTTTTTTATTTGAAAGGTCTATTTTGATGTTGTTACAGTTCTTGAAATATTTTATATTAATTGTTAATTAATTTTCTTGTAGTTTATTCATTTCCCTGCGATTATAGCATCCTGTTTTTTCAATTAGGGTTGAAGCTTAGCTAATAATAATAATAAATAATAATAACAATAATAATAATAATAATAATAATAATAATAATAATAATGATGATGATGATGATGATAATAATAATGATAATAATAATCATTATCATTATCATCATCATCATAATAATGTTAATAGTAAAATATAGCAACATTGCATAAGATTAAAAAGAAGGTAGGTATTTTTTTTGAGGGAGGGGGGGGACGGGTACGAAAAAAGATACCCATTCATTCATATTTCACAATTTGTTCTACTGTTTAATAAAAAGATGTCATGTAACCTATTTTAAAAGTAAACCAACTAAATGTATATTAACAAACACCGGGTCGCCTTGCAAACTAACCATATAATTTTCATACACAATCAATTTCATAAAGTAAATATCTCTCATTATATATTTATTTAATTAATTCTTCGCCGTTTCACCCCACGCATCCTTTACAAAAAACCGTTCATTTATATTAGCCTGAATTATATAATGACATATTCAGTGAAGAATAAATTTGCATTGCAAGTTGTTCTTGCAACACATACCATATGGGAAGACGTGTATGTGGGTATGTTTGCGTTCCAATTTCATCTATTTTGAGGTCAAACTAAGCATGTGGCAACACACTGGAGTAATGCAATCATTCATTCTCTCTCTCTCTCTCTCTCTCTCTCTCTCTCTCTCTCTCTCTCTCTCTCTCTCTCTCTCTCTCTCTCATATATATATATATGTGTGTGTGTGTGTGTGTATGTGTGTCTGTGTTTGAGTGACTGTGTGTTAATTGTATAAATGTAATTAATGCTAATTTGGATTTAATGTTGAATACTATATCAAGTATTAAACCTAAATGAAAATCCACTATTGAGGATCTCTCTCTCTCTCTCTCTCTCTCTCTCTCTCTCTCTCTCTCTCTCTCTCTCTCTCTCTCTCTCTTACCGGCACCTAATTGTATGATGACATCCAACGGATGTGAATGTACTACACATTCATCTCTGGAATCAAATATTACAAGGCTATTGTGATACGATTCAAGGATATTTCAGACTATGAGATCATCAACTGTGCCACACGCTCTGGGAGTTAATACCCGTGTTCCTGTCTCTATAACTGCTGTACGGGTTTGTTAAGCGCATAGCTCAAGCACGCGCTTATACTGAGACACTTCCTCTCTCTCTCTCTCTCTCTCCTCTCTCTCTCTCTCTCTCTCTCTCTCTCTCTCTCTCTCTCTCTCTCTCTCTCTCTCTCTCAATGATAAATAAAATTTATGTCAGTTTCATAATACCAGAAATCAAAGTTATTCGATTCTAATCTGGAGTGGTAATAAGTCAAAACTAAAAATAGCAGAAATGAAAGTGCAGTAATAATGTAAATACTACTACTACTACTACTACTACTACTACTACTACTGATACTTCTGATACTATTACCACTACTACTACTAATAATAATAATAATACTACTACTTCTGATATTACTACTACTACTACAACTACGACTACTACGACTGCTATTGCTACTACTGCTGCTGCTAATACTACTACTACTACTACGAATAATAACAATAATAATAATAACAACAACAACAACAACAACAACAATAATAATCATATATGAGAACAACGATTTTATTCCTGTTAAAACTAAAGACACCTTTCTCACTTTAGGATAAAAATTTCAGAAGTGAATTCCCTCTTATTCCTCATGAGGATCTTTCGGGGAATATCCAACAAATCCCCAAAATACAGATTATAGCCTACTTCTACCCTGTCATTCCTGAACCAATTCACGGGGCTTAGTTCCGGCTGCATAACGCTAATACCTAAATCTCCGGTATATAATAAGGAGCAAGTGTCTGTATATATATATATATATATATATATATATATATATATATATATATATATATACATATATATATATATATTATACGGTATGTATATACAAATATATATATATATATATATATACAGTATACTTACATACATACATATATATATATATATATATATATATATATATATATATACATATATATATACACAGTATGTATATATAGATATATATATGCAGTATGTATGTATATATACATATATATACACATATATATGTATATATAAATATATACATATATATATACATATATATATATATATATATATATATATATACATATATTCCAGTCATGCTGAACGTCAGCCACTCAGAAAACAACAATCTCCCACAAATTGCACAAACTAGCTTGTTGTAGTTTGGAAAGGGGGAGGAGGGTGGGGAGGGGTGAATCTCCCTGTGTGCGTATACGTATGTGCATATTTATATCAACCAAAATATTAAACCACCATTTTTGACAGGTCACATTCATTAGTAAATGAATAGTCTTTTACAATAACTAAACATATTGGAAGGCCTTTGTTCCTCTTGTGTATAAATCCTTTTATTTTAATATCTTGTAAAATCAAACGTGATAGAAGAAAGTTAGAACTAATAGGAACGATCTTCCCCAAGGATGATCTACTCGCGATTGTGAATATCAATCCAGTAAAAAGATGGACTGGAAATTCTGGAATCTTTCCAGCTTCGTAGGAAGAGCTGTGATGGAAAAATAAGTGTGACAGACGAGTTATTGTACAGACAGCGACGCAGATTGACCGTCAGTCAGACAGAGTCCCAAGTATGTTGACGGACAGACAAGCAGCCGGCATTATGCTAAGTCAGAGGGCTATTATTATTATTATTATTATTATTATATTTGCTAAGCTACAACCCTAGTTGGAAAAGCAAGATGCTATAAGCCCAAGGCCTCCAACAGAGAAAATAGCCCAGTGAGAAAGGGAAATAAAGAAACTACAAGAGAAGCAATTAACAATTAAAATAAAATATCTAAAAAACAGCCACAACATGATGCTTAATTTCAATCAACCAAATATATCCAACAAATCAGAATTTTCAAATCTATTTACGCAACCTGTCAAAAATGCCCGCTAAATATTTGGATAGATACGCAAATACAAGCACATAGATACATCCGTTCCCACCAGGGTATGACTACTTCCTCTCTCCCTACCCGAGGAAAGGGAGAGACCGAGTAAGTTATACTTCTAATAATGCCCCTGAGCGTAACTGGGTATATATATATATATATATATATATATATATATATATATATATATATATATATATAGTATATATATATGTATATATATATACTGTATATATATATAAATATATATATAATGTGTATATACATACAGTATATATATATATATATATATATATATATATATATATACAATTGCTATTTATCATATAGGGGAGCTACTTAAATTCCTAAACTATTCCTACCATGGCTAAGTAGCTAACTGCCCTCATTCATCTTTCACACATCTTACCTATCAAATAAAAAAAAATAGAAAATAAAATAAACAAAAAAATCTAAGTCCTAAAAATTACTACTATCATATCCCTACGCGAATGTAAAGACTAACGTAATCCGCCAAAATAAAACGTCGTAAATCTTCTCTTGGATCGTAACTGATGAGTGCCATCATCGATTTCTTAAGTAGTAGTACTTACTGGTTTGACTTGTTTCGGTAGAGGTGAATCGAGCCTTGAGCCAAGACCCGCTGTCACCCGATAGCAATTGATGACATGTTGCAAATAATAGCCAGTCTCACCTTAACACTCTCACTCTCCTCTCTTATATAAGTATATATATCGGATACTTCCGGGAGATTTTGGTTTATTTATTGCTTTGAAACGGAAAATTAAAAAAAAAAAAATTTTATGAGCCTTCTGCAATTATCTTTTTATAAGTGAATGGTATTAGTTTTTTATCTATATATTTACTTTCAAAATAAAACAGATTGATGGCTTTAGAAAATAATGTTTTTTTTTTTCCATAAGCTTTCTGTAATTATCTTTTTATTAGCAAATAATATGAGTTCTTTATTTAAATTGTTCAAAATAAAGCAGAATATTGTTTTTATTTTAATTTATTTAAAAGAAATTACTAACTTAATTTTCTACGAGCCTTCTGGCATTACCTTTTCATAAGAAAATTATATGAGTTATTCATTATTTTTATTTCAAAATAAATAATATGATTGGCTTTATTTATTCATCTAAATCAAATGAGTAACTTGAATTCTAGTTTTGACTTTTGACTTGTTTTATTTAGGTGAAAACTACAACCTTTGTTTTCGATGTAAGTACGGCCTATTTTATTTTTGAGCAAAAATTCACAGTTTACTCATTTTTAAGTTCAAGTGAAAGCTTAAACGGACTCAAGATGGATTTCATAGTTACTGTGAAAGGGTGTGTCTACAAGAAACATTTTTTTGGATGAAATATTTCCGAGAAGACAAGAAAATGAATTTTCCAACCTAGATCTGAGCAATTTGATATTACACAACGAGGAAACAACGAACGAGAGAGAGAGAGAGAGAGAGAGAGAGAGAGAGAGAGAGAGAGAGAGAGAGAGAGAGAGAGAGAGAATGTCTTCCAGGTTTCATGACGAGTTTTCGCACTATAAGACCCGTTTGAAGGAGATATCCAATTACACTGAATTGTATTGAAATGGAATTTCAAGGACGTCTTTGAAGAGTACTCTCACCTGTCTCGGTGAAGCCCATTTGTACTGAGAGAGAGAGAGAGAGAGAGAGAGAGAGAGAGAGAGAGAGAGAGAGAGAGAGAGAGAAAGAGAATTTAACGATACTATGACGGCGGTAAGGGCAAATTGCAAATTATCCTTGTGTTTTTTCTATGTATATAGATAACGAAACGAACGAGAGAGAGAGAGAGAGAGAGAGAGAGAGAGAGAGAGAGAGAGAGAGAGAGAGAGAGAGATTACTGTACAATCACTTCAGTTCTGTAAGAGCGATAATCATCTGCTGGTTACTGGCTTTAATGAACCCAAATCCTGAACTAAAAGTCAGTGAGTAATTATTGCATCTTACTGTGAATAAATCTTCGGGAACATAAAAACCCACAAGAAATAATCAAGGTCCTTTTTTGGGTTCAGTTAATCTTCAACACAAAACTCCATAAAAGAGAAAAGAACAATAATTGCCGTTCTAAAGAACAGTTCATTTTTTTCTTCCGAGGTATCTATAACTAAGAATAAGAACAGTTCATGTTTCTTTCGTGGTATCTATAACTAGAAATAATCTTTCCTTTTTTTTTCTTGATATACTTTCGACGATATTATAGTTTTTGATTAAGGAGGAGTCCCGGTTATAATACGACGAAGCAAAAGTGTCCTACTTACTGTTTTGCTCGGCTGAAAGAAATATGCACAAAAAATAAATAAATAAAAAAATCTTCCCATCGCTTTAAAAAAGTGATTGAAAACAACGACTTATTAAACGATTGACGCTAATATACAACACTGCATGTCATTATAACTATAAAAACAACAACAAATGACTAATTAAATAATTACCCACAATAAACAACATTGCATGCCATTATAACTAATTTATAACAATATTAACAACATCAAGACTAATAAAAGGATCAACGATAATACACAAT
>NC_090737.1:23978072-23980572 GCF_036898095.1 Palaemon carinicauda
GTGCCAGATATTACAATTCCCCGTGTGACAGAGCTTACAATTCTCCATGTCCCATAGATTACAATTCCCAGCGTGCCAGAGATTACAATTCTCCGTGTGTCATAGATTACAATTCTCCGTGTGCCAGGGATTACAAATTCCCCGTGTGCCAGAGATTACAATTCTCCGTGTGCCATAGATTACAATTCTCCGTGTGCCAGGGATTACAAATTCCCCGTGTGCCAGAGATTTCATCAAGAGAAGATTCGATTCCACCCAAAGGGACCGAGACCAACGTGCGCACATATATTTCTTCCACACGCCAAAATTACCCGGTCGTGCTTTCCACGGACCTACCTGGCCGAAGAAGATCGCGCGGTTACGTAACCGTGTCTGTTCGTGTTCTAAAATTTCGAGGGACGTAGCGAAAGGTGAGGGCCTGTTTTGTTTTTCCCGACGGAGACGACGTTGAAAACTCACTTCGCTCCAACCGCTAATCTGCAGTGTTTATCTTTTATTGCTCGAAACAAAAGACAGGCGATTATGACAACAATGCTGATAGCTATATTTCTTTTCTTCTTTTTTTTCGTTTCATTTCTTCCCAAATCTTCCTCTCGTTTACTTACAGTGAAAGAAATGGACACAACGACAGACGCAAGTTCTCCCACCTTAAGTAGCAATAGCTCTTCTTCTTCTTCTTCTTCTTCCTTTCTTTCCCATTCTTTCTCTCGTTTACTTATAGTGAAGGAAATGGACATAGGCGCCAGTTTTCCCTTTTTAGCCAGCTTTAGTTCTTCTTCTTATCTTTATAGGTAGTAAGTTGGCCAAGGCACCAGCCACCCGTTGAGATACTACTTCTAGAGAGTTATGGGATCTTTTGACCGGCCAGACAGTACTACATTGGATCCTTCTCTCTGGTTACGGTTCATTTTCCTATGCCTTCACACACCGAATAGTCTGGCCTATTCTTTACATATTCTCCTCTGTCCTCATACACCTGACAACACTGAGATTACCATACAATTCTTCTTACTGCACTGTAATTGTTCAGTGTCTACTTTCCTCTTTGCTAGGGTAGAAGAAACTCTTTAGCTATGGTAAGCAGCTTTTCTAGGAGAAGGACACTCCAAAATCAAACCATTATTCTCTAATCTTGGGTAGTGCCGTAGCCTCTGTACCATGGTCTTCCACTGTCTTTGTTTAGAGTTCTCTTGCTTGAGGGTACACAGGCACACTGTTTTATCTTATATCTTATTTCTCTTCCTTTTGTTTTGTTAAAGTTTTCATAGTTTATTAAGTGATATTTATTTTAATATTGTTTCTCTTCTTAAAATATCTTATTATTCCTTGTTTCCTTTCCTCACTGAGCTATTTTCCCTGTTGGAGCCCCTGGACTTATAGCATCCTGCTTTTCCAACTAGGGTTATGGTTTAGCAAGTGATAATAATAATGATAATAATAACACGTCTCCCTCTCGTTTACTTTCAGTGAATGAAATGTACATAATAATAAGTTCTCCCTTTTTAGCCAACTGTTGTGTTCACATAACGACAAACGCAAGTTCAAACTTATTAGAAAGCTATAATTCTTCTTATCTTTTCACGTATCCCTCTCGTTTACTCATAGTGAAAGAAATGGACATGAGTGCAAATTCTCCCTTCTTAGCCAAGACATCGTGGATATGAAAGTAAATAAATATCGAAGTGTGCCTTCTTCCTCCGGAGGTTAGAAAAAAAAAGACACGTCTCACGACCGAACCGCATAACCCTATCGAAGTTAGCACCGATCTGTGTGACCTTGTTTCATAACCAACCGCAATCATCATATGTAGACTAGTACGCTCATACTATAGCTACGGAGATGAGAACCTACGAGAAGGGGGCTTTTGAAATTCAAACTTTGCGCGCGCAAAGACACGCAGCTCAACACACTAACCCACAATAACTTCTCGTGTAGCCAGAGTCGTAAAAGGAACGATGTCTTGTTTCCCCGATTGTTCGTTTCCGCATTCTGAGGAGAAAGGATGATAGACAGGGCAATGGGATGAACAAGGGAAGGGGGGTTAAGGGGAAGGGAGGGTGAGGGGAGGGGTGAAGAGAAGGGCGTTTATCTACGGCAGTGGCATAATTGCAGATCACGTGACTTTCTCTCCTTCATAATTACGCACTTTTTCCCCAATCGTTAAAAACCTCTTGTCGGTGTGGGGCGCTGGCACCGAACTAAGACTTAAGTATAGATTTTGACTGAGAAGGGGTTTCATCATTTATGGGCACGAAAGGGCGAAAATGAAAGTGTTTGTGCGGATGAAAGTGTGTATGTGTGTCATTTCTGACAATAAGTTTTCTTGAGTGACTGAGAAGTTTTTTCTTTTCCTTTTCCATTTCCTCATTGATTTTCATTTAGTCTAAACTTTAATTTACCTCTGTTGGCATGGAGCTCTTGCGCTCTATTCAGTAGTGTACGCGACCTGTCATGAATGACGGCTAAATTTTTATAGATATGCTCACACACGCCCATGCAC
>NC_090737.1:23983072-23990572 GCF_036898095.1 Palaemon carinicauda
TGAGAACAGATACTTAGAAACCACAGGGAGAGATTTGTTTGAATGGTGGGGATGGACTGGACCTGACCAGCTGTTGATTATCAGTGACTCAGCTAATGAACATTTTTACCTTCAAAGACTGCCATGTACACAGAAAGGGTCTCTGTTGAAAACTGTGAGCTGTTCAGTAGTTCTCGGTTTACCAAGTTTCATCCAGTTATTGATTTAGTATTGTTGTTGGGTGAAGTTGGTCTCGGTATAGAATGTGGTTCTCTTAAACACGAACTATCAAGGTAAATATGAAAATACATATTCCATAATCATATCAAATAAAATAAGTAGAGCAATTGATTTAGTAGTGTTGTTGTGTGAAGTTGGCCTTGGAAGAGGATATTGTTCTAGTTAAAGCGATCGAATTAAATATAAAAAAAGCATATTCCAAAATCATATCTATACAAACAAATGACGTTTCATGACACGTATGACATTTGAAAAGAAAAAATGCCACTCGAAGTACCAAGTAGACGGGAAAAAAGAGGAGAGACTAAGAGTTACATACATTATTTTTCATAACTCTTTAGAGAATTTAGCGTAGTTACAAAAATTGTGAAATTGGAACAGGAGAAGGAACTTATGAATCCAAAGGTTTTAATGTCGGTTTGCAACAAGGCCATCCATTTGATCTCAAGGACACCTGTTCAAGTAATAGATGCTTTGCAGTTCCTTCGTTGAAAAGGAGCTTTGTCCTGAAATTCCTCATTTTGGTGTGATCTGTATGACGTCTTTAAAAGTAATGACTGTAAAAAAAAAAACTGCTCTCTCCCCTCTCTCTCTCTCATATTTATATAGCTATAAATATATATATACATATACACACATATATATATATATATATATATATATATATATATATATATATATATATATATATATATATATATATATAAATATATATATATATATATATATATATATATATATATATATATATATATATATATCCAGTATATATTCATATATATATATATATATATATATATATATATATATATATATATATCTATATCTATATCTATCTATCTATATATATATATATATATATATATATATATATATATATATATATATATATATATATATATATATATATATATTCAAATAAGCCATATATATTTTTGATACATTAATGTCTGGATTCTGATCCCGAGGTCGTTGAGAGAATCCAGACATTAATGTATCAAAAATATATATGGCTTATTTGAATATGAAAAACACGTCTAAATGTGCAAAATTTATCATATATATTTATATATATATATATATATATATATATATATATATATATATATATATATATATATATATATATTTATAGCCTAATATAATAGGCAACATATATGTACACACACACACACACACACATATATATATATATATATATATATATATATATATATATATATATATATATATATATATATATATATATATATATATAAGAACATATACATTATACAGTTTTGTGTATCTTAGCCACCAAACAGCATCTTGAGCGTCCCTCTTAAATCACACCACTATTAAACAAAAAAGATGTCATTTCAAAAGCAATGCAATTTCTACTTCTTCCTTTCATACCTGCTCTGAAAATAGAACGGCAATTTTTTTTTTTTTTTTTGTTTCACAGAAACATTCATTCTTACTTTCATCCTATTGTTTCTTCATAAAACTCCGAGCCCATCGCGATGCAACACTGTCTTGAGTGCTTTTATGACGAAACGACTCTCATGTTCCTGGATATTGACTCCTTTTTCAGTCACGGCGCTGGATTAGAATCTTTGCCCTTCCAGATCACAGGAAAATCGAGATAGGAAGTAACGTTTAGGAGCCGGAAATGGGATTTATGTTCATTGTTGGGCAGAGAGGATTAAGTTCCTGCTGACTGATATATTTGGGAAATAGAATCTATCTTTTCCTGGTGATTTCTATTTTTTTTTCATTAACTGGGAATTGGAATTTGACTTGAATTACTAATTTCTTTGGTGATTGGAAACGAATATGATTGACGTTCTGATAACTGAAAATTAATTACGATTTTAATATATATATATATATATATATATATATATATATATATATATATATATATATATATATATATATACATATATATACGGTATATATATGTACATATATTTATATATATAAAAATATATTCATATATAAATACATGTATATATATATATATATATATATATATATATATATATATATATATATATATATATATATGATTGCGTAGAAATCATGACAGCTGACATGTGTGATTATAAAACAAACATTATAGCCACAACAGATAAGTGAAAATATTTGATTGGAGTTAATACTTTCGCCTTATTGGTAACATCGAAAGATTAACTCCAATCAAGTCTTTTAAGTTTTCATTTCATGGCTCATATATATATATATATATATATATATATATATATATATATATATATATATATATATATATATATATATATATATAACATTTCTAAAAAATCTTAATTACATCTGTGTCAGTTTCTATCATTTCTCCAAATTGAATTCTACCACAAGCAGCATTTGTCACTTCGCTTTCAAACCTCTTCTCACAACACTGTTTCACAAGGCGCACACAATCCTCAAAGTCTATTTGTCTTTTATTTATTTTCTCGATCAAAACTTAACCATACATATTGCTGGTGTCTAAGATACAAGAAACCTCCTACCATTGAATCTCTCCTTTATTCATAACACATTTACCCTAATAGAAATTGATTACTAATTTTCTTTTCCGGTATATATATATATATATATATATATATATATATATATATATATATATATATATATGTGTGTGTGTGTGTGTGTATAAATATATATATATATATATATATATATATATATATATATATATATATATATATGTATATATATATATATATGTGTGTATATATATATATGTATATTTATAAACATATATTCGTGTTTGTGTGTATTATGTGTGCTTACATATTACGGACTATTACTAGCAGCTGATAATAATATCAATATTACACTGTAAATGACGAGTAATACTACTATTGCTATTTTGTTAATTTATTACACTATTACTACTACTACTATTATTGTTATTATTATTATTATTATTATTATTATTATTATTATTATTACTAGCTAAGCTACAACCCTAGCTGGAAAAGCAAGATGCTATAAGCCCAGGGGCTCCAGCACGGAAAGATAGCCCACTGAGGAAAGGAAATAAGGAAATAAATAAACTATATAAGTAATAAACAATAAAGATGAAATATTTTAAAAACATTAACAACATTAAAACAGATATTTCATAATACATTAACTATAAAAAAAAAAAAAAAACTTATGTCAGCCTGTTCAACATAGAAACATTTGTTGCAAGTTTAAACTTTAGAAGTTCTACTGATTCAACAATCCGATTAGGAAGATCATTCCACAACTTGGTCACAGCTGGAATAAAACTTCTAGAATTCTGTGTAGATTTGAGCCCCATGATGGAGAAGGCCTGAGTATTAGAATTAACTGCATGCCTAGTATTACGAACAGGATGGAACTGTCCGGGAAGATATGAATGTAAAGGATGGTAAGAATTATACAAAATCTTATGCAACATGCATAACCAACTAATTGAATGACGGTGTCAGAGATTAATATCTAGATCAGGAATTAGAAATTTAATAGACCGTAAGTTTCTGTCCAACAAATTAAGATGAGAATCAGCAGCTGAAGATCAGACAGGAGAACAATACTCAAAACAAGGTAGAATGAAATAATTAAAACGCCTCTTTTGAATAGATTAATCACTGAAAATATTAAAAGACTTTCTCAATCAGACAATTTTTTGTGCAATTGAAGAAAACACACACCTAATGTTTTTTCTCAAAAATAAATTTGCTGTCGAGAATCACACCTAAAATTTCAAGAGTCATACAAAGTTAAAGAAACATTATTAATACTGAGATCCGGATGTTGAGGAGCCACTGTTCTTGACCTACTTACAATCATACTTTGAGTTTTGTTAGGATTTAACTTCATATCCCATAATTTGCAGCATGCACTAATTTTAGCTAGATATCTATTAAGGGATTCACCAACCCCAGATCTACATTCAGGGGATGGAATTGATGCAAAGAGAGTAGCATCATCTGCATATGCAACAAGCTTGTTTTCTAGGCCAAACCACACGTCAAGTGCATATAGTAAGAAAAGTAATGGGCCAAGAACACTACCCTGAGGAACATCAGATATCACATTCCTATACTCACTATGGTGCTTATCAACAACTCTTTTCGATCTATTGCTTAAAAATAATAGTAATAATGATGATAATTATGATTATAAGAAATAATAATAATAATAATAATAATAATAATAATAATAATAATAATAATAATAATAATAATAATAATAATAATTGCTACAACTATCATTTTATCGATATCTATTATTTATTTTAAAACCTCAAAAAGATGGTTGTTATTTCACTCCGCTTTCAAAAGTTTCACGTAAGCAATTTTGAAAATACAGTTACTACCTCCCAGCACAAAATATAACAGGTGTATGTTCAATTAAAAGAAAGTGAACAAAAATTGTTTTAAAAAACAACTTTTCAATTAATACCTCGATGACAATAAAAAAATATCTTTTCAATTAACACGTTTATGTAATATATGAAATCATCTGAGATAATAATAATAATAATAATAATAATAATAATAATAATAATAATAATAATAATAATAATAATAAGTATTTTGGAAGTTTCCTGCACAGAAAGTTCAGTCATGATTCAGTAATTAACATATGAGTTTTACAGTATTGTAATTTAATCTTTTTTTTCTAGAACTCGACTCTGACAGGCAAGAAAAGCTTAGTGGGACAAATAGGTATATGGTTTACACACACACACACACACACACACACACACACACATATATATATATATATATATATATACATATATATATATATATATATATATATATATATATATATATATATATATGTGTGTGTGTGTGTGTGTGTGTGTGTGTACACACACACACATATATATATATATATATATATATATATATATATATATATATATATATATATATATATATATATATATATATATATATGTGTGTGTGTGTGTGTGTATACATATATGTACATATTAATGTGTGCACACATACACATATATCCATACACATATATACACATATATAAACCACGCACACACACACACATATATATATATATATATATATATATATATATATATATATATATATATATATATATATATATATATATATATATATATATATATAAATGTGTGTGAGTGTGTATGCGTGTGTGCGTAGGTATGCACGCGTGTTCTTAACACAAAAAGGTTAATTAACTGAGGTTAAATTAGGTATTACACCGAACGTAATGTTCGAAGCAATAAAACGATTACCCAACACCGTGGGCCAATCAGAGCGAGGGACACAGTTAAATAATAAAACGTAACAGTCATCGACAACGCATAGAGTAGAGCAGTTTTCCTCCGAGTCACGTGACATCATAATGAACAGGTAGCGGTGATGAAACTGTTCCCAATTTAGTAATGTAAAGATGATAACCTGTAATCAACCAGAGCTCGACAGATCATTAAAGGGGTTTTATGATGAATGAGAGAAATGAGGAGAAAGGAATGGAAAAAATTATGTGTAATTGGTTGAATTATTATATTTATTAATATTAATATTATTATTATTATTATTATCATTATTATTACTAGGTAGCTACAACCCTATAGTCCATTTCTTTTAGCGATGCATATTTACACCGACTCGCGGCAGTGCCCTTTTAGCTCGGAAAAGTTTCCTGATCGCTGATTGGTTAGAATTATCTTGTCCAACCAATCAGTGATCCGGAAACTTTTCCGAGCTAAAAGGGCACCACTGCGAGTCGGTGCAAATATGCATCGCTAAAAGAAATGGACTATAGTTGGAAAAACATGATGCTATAAGCCCAAGGACTCCAACAGGGAAAAATAGCCCAGTGAGGAAAGGAAATAAGGAAATAAATACACTATATGCAAAATAATAAACACTCAAAATAAAGTATTTAAAAACAGTAACAACATTAAAACAGAACATTCATATATAAAGTATAAAAAGATTTATGTTAGCCTGTTCAACATAACATTTTCTGCAAGTTGGAACTTTTGAAGTTCTACAGATTCAACTACTGTATATCTATATCTTTATCTGTTATTTTTTTTTTCTTTTCTTACCGGGTTTTTTTTCCCTGTTGGAGCCTTTGGCCTTATAGCATCCTGCTTTTCCAATTGGGGTTATTGCATGGCTAATAATAATAATAATAATAATAATCCTTGGTCTTGAAGCACATGCTTTTCCAACTAGGGTTGTAGCTCAGCTAATAATAATAATAATAATAATAATAATAATAATAATAATAATAATAGCTAAACTTTTGTCAAGACCAACAAAAAGTGTAAATCCTTGATTTAATTTAAAAAGTCAACCATTTCCCTTAAGTACGAAAACGAACATGTCCGGAAGAGAAAAAGTTAAGGAGAGGAGAAAATGTCTGTGGTGGGAGGGAGAAGAGAGGCTAATTACAAAACAAAAGAAGGGCAAGAGAACAGAGAAACTGTGGATATAACAACATCAACCTTTATAGTCCTGGTGAACTATCACCTGCAGAAGAAAAAGAAACAAAAGAAAGTCCGATTGACGTGGGTGCGCAGTAGCAACGCCTGTTTGGGTCTAGAGTAGTTGGGTCTAGCTTGGGAGGAACTTCAGTTCACTGTCTGTCTGTCTGTATTATCGCCATACCTTTCAGCTTCCGGCCGTGTTAAGGTAGTATATCATATATGATAATTATGGCTACGTCATTAGACCTGAGGTTTATCTCCACCTACTCATTACGAAGTAGGAGGTTCATCAATTAGACAAAACGGCCACTTTCACCTTTGATGTTTCTGTCGTGGAAGAGGGTTTCCCGTAAACGCTGGTTTAGACCTAACGGGTTATTTGTTTACTCTCATGAGGGGTTATTAGAGATCAGAGTACATGTGTGGTTATTCACTCTAACAGAAATGTGAGTGGAATAAGAGGCGCGAGATGTTCCAAGTTGCTAGGAGAGAACTCTTACTCAATGAAATAAAAAATGTACTGGAGAGCATACAACCTTCGGCTATCTTAGACACACACATTATGTAGGTTGGCCAGGGCACCAGCCTCCCGTTAAGATACTACCACTAGAGAGTTGTGGCATCTTTTGACTGGCCAGACAGTACTACATTAGATCCTTCTCTCTAGTTACGGTTCATTTTCCCTTTGCTTACACATGCACCGAATATTCTGGCCTATTCTTTACATATTCTCCTCTGTCCTCATACAGGTGACAACACAGATTACCAAACAATTCTTCTTCACCCAAGGAGTTACTGTATTGTAACTGTTCAGT
>NC_090737.1:23993072-23995572 GCF_036898095.1 Palaemon carinicauda
AATTTTTGTGTGAGCTGTTTGATGAATGTCAGAAGTATGAAATTAAACATTTCTTAATTCGATTACAAGATTTTCCCTTTTTTATTGAATGTGCTGTTTGATGAATCAGTAGACCTTCAAAAGTTCACACTTGCAGAAAATGCTTTTATGTTGAACAGGCTAACATAAGTCTTTTTATAGTTTATATATAAAATATCTGTTTTGACGCTGTTAATGTTTTTAAAATATTTCATTTTAATTTTTCATTGCTTCTTTTATTGTTTATTTATTTCCTTTCATCACAGGGCTATTTTTCCCTGTTGGAGGCCTTGTGCTTACAGCATCTTGCTTTCCCACTAGGGTTGTATCTTAGCTAGTAATAATAATAATAATAACAATAATAATAATAATAATAATAATAGCAGTAATAATAATAATAATAATAATAATAATAATAATAATAATAATAATAATAATAATAATAATAATAAGTATGAAATTAAACTTTACTTAATCTTGTAGATTTTTCTTTCTTTATTGAGAGAAACACGTTTCTTAACCAGTAACATAAACAGTAATTTTTCTTGCTGTAAGTTTAAATTATTTCTTTTTACATAACTTATGGGATCTGTGATAGATAGAAATGCATGATCTAATTAATCTCTTACGTGTATATATATATATATATATATATATATATATATATATATATATATATATATATATATATATATATATATATAAATATATATGTGTGTGTATATATATATATATATATATATATATATATATATATATATATATATATATATACTGTATATATATGCATATATATATTTATATATATACTGTATATATATATATATATATATATATATATATATATATATATATATATATATATATATATATATATATATATTTATATATATACTGTATATATATATATATATATATATATATATATATATATATATATATATATATATATATATATACGTAAGAGATTAATTAGATCATGCATTTCTATCTATCACAGATCCCATAAGTCATATTAAAAAGAATTCTTTTGAACTTACAGATCGTGAATGTTTTTGTTTCCATGGATGTGAGTGTATATATATATATATATATATATATATATATATATATATATATATATATATATATATATATATATGTGTGTGTGTGTGTGTGTGTGTGTGTGTGTGTTTGTGTGTGTGTGAATGTTAATGGTCAGCATTTCAACCAAAAGCCTCACCAAATTAATTCTAAATTCTGCAGATATTTTAGATTTAACGCGAGCAAACGACACGAAAAATTATCATTTAACAATTTAGCTTGAATTCCCGTCATGCATTATTAAAGAACAATGTTTGGTGATCTTTATAAGGTGACCTTCGATCAAAGGGATTAACCGGTCATGAAGTGTGGGACAGAGGTAGATGGAGAACCCTGACCAGAAACATCGACCCCACATAAAGGTGGGAAAAGATGCAGGCAAAGAAGAAGTTTGGTGATCTTTATACCATAAGCAATTTATCCTTTCCAATGATGTTCAACTGGGGACAAAAACTATATGAAAGATATATTTTGCTCATAATGAATAAGTATGATTTAACTTTTTTTTAACAACCCCACGCAACATACGTGGCATCAATCGTACTAACATATATAGGTAGTAGGTTGGCCAAGGCACCAGCCACTCGTTAGGGCACTACCTCTAGAGAGTTATTGGGTCATTTGACTGGCCAGCCAATTTACATTGGATCCATCTTTGGTTATGGGTCCTTTTTCCTTTGCCTACACATACACAGAGTGATCTGGGATATTCTTTGCACATGCTCTTCTTTTCTCTATGGGCTGCCAACGCGAGAGCACGTGCCTAGCAGAAGGCTAGGCAATACTAAGAAACCTGAAAAATTCTTCAATCACGGAGTTAACTACTGGACTGTAGTTATTCAGTGGCTAGGCTACTTTCCTCTTGATAAAGGTAGGCAACTCTTCTAGGACACTCAAAAATCAAACCATTGTTCTCTAGTCATGGTAGTGCCACATCGTTTGTACCATGGTATTCCATTGTCTTGGGTTAGAGTTTTCTTGCTTGAGGGTACACCCAGGCACACTAATCTATCTGTTTCCTTATTTCCTTTCCTCACTGAGCTATTTTCCTTGTTGGAGCCCCTGGGCTTATGGAATCCTGTTTTCCCAACTAATAATAATAATAATAATAATAATAATAATAATAATAATAATAATAATAATAATAACAGTATAAGCTATGTAGAAATTTGGATATCAAGGCATTAGCCGGCATCATTCTTAAGCCCCTTATCAATAAATAAACTCTCTTCACAACCTAGCGTTGTTAAATAGTCGCAGAAGCTGCACAGCCAAAGAGGCAATTCATATAACTTCTGAGCTCGTTATGCGACATGAAATATTAAGAAGGAAGGTGAAGCACAAAACGTACTAGGCGTCATTGAAGTGGCAACAGTGTACACTGAACGTCCGGCCTACC
>NC_090737.1:24000572-24010572 GCF_036898095.1 Palaemon carinicauda
AGCTAATTTCATCACCACGTTGGCCAGTGCGGAGAGAGATTGAAAAAGAGTTGAAAATTTCAAGTATTTAGGATTAACAGTTGCAGAGGATGGTGATCTGGGGGCAGAAATAAACCACAGAATACAAGCAGGATGGAAGAATTGGAAAAAAAGTGTGAGGAGTACTATGTGACAGGAAAATAGGGGTTAAGCTGAAAGGTAAAGTGTACAGGACAGTTGTGAGACTGGCAATGATGTATGGAGCGGAGACGTGGACAATAAAGAAGACAGAAGAGAAGAAGCTGGATGTGGCAGAGAGGAGAATGTTGAGATGGATGTGTGGGGGGACAAGAAAAGATAAGTTACGGAATGAGGTAATTAGGGGTACCACAAGAGTTGGAAAAATATCAGATAAGATCCAAGAAAGTAGACTGAGGTGGTATGGTCATGTCATGGGAAGAGATGAACAGTATATCGGGAGAAGAGTGATGGAAATGGAGGTACAGGGAACGATAAGTAGAGGAAGACCAAAGCGAAGGTGGATGGACTGTATCAAGGATGACCTTCCATCAAAGGGATTAACCGGCGATGAAGCATGAGACAGAGGTAGATGGAGAACGCTGGCTAGAAACATCGACCCCACATAGAAGTGGGAAAAGATGCAGACAAAGAAGAAGTTGGCCAGTGCGGATTGGTGATGGTGGGAGACTTTTATCTGACCACTCACAGCAAACCAGCCCAGTATAGGTGGCTCTGACTAGTACAGCATTGTTAATCATGGCGATGAACGCTTTCACCACATTAAGGTATCCCCACTCAGAAAGGATGCAATTATCTATGACGATGTAAATCATGAATGTAAGAAAATACCAAAATACGTGCACTGTGGTGAGCTCTGAAGGGGAAGCCATCTCTGTAAGATGCTGCCTTCTGTTCCAAAAAGCAATTAACTTTGAAACGCTGCCCTAACGGTTTTCCTAATTGGCTAATCTTTTTTTTTTCCGGGGAAATAAACGTGATTGTGAGAATTGCTCTTGAAGAGATTCTGCCAATTCTCACACAGAGGCAATAAATTGTTTTTTTCCCATTTATTTAATCAGAGGAAATTCTGTTAGTTGTTCTTCGCCCTCAGAACAGACAAAGACCAGATGCCGCACAAATTAGATTCTACGAGGGACCAACCAGACATGACTAATTGGCCATTTGAAATATAATGAGGCAAATTCATTTTACTTATAATTGATTCTGATGCACGGTACAGTTGTACACTGGGGTCTCTGGCACACCTCGCTCCGAAGAAATGCACCCTGTCACACCCTTACTGCATGCGAGTAACTAGATAGAGTAGGAGAGATAGCGCAGATGATGGACAGGGCTAAACACACGAACTTCCAGTGCAGCAAGGGTGTGGCTGGGTGCACTTCTTCAGAGCGAGGTATACTAGGAATTACTGTATGCAACTGTACATAATATACCGACCGACTGAATAACTACTTTGTGAAAATGCATTCATGTGCCTATAATATATTTTTAGGACCATTATAGGCCTGTTTCAGTTATAGATATTGATTAACCACTGGTTTTGAGATTGAGAATTTCTGTAATACCACGATTGTTAAAAAAAAAAAAAAGGATATTGTTCATGTAATTCGCAGTAAAGAAAAAAATAACTGTAAGGTAGAGACAGGGACTAATCGAAAAATAACTTAATTTTGCTTACATTCAGTAAACCAGAGTTACTAAAACTATCAGTATCCATAATAACGTTATTTATTAGAATTGCATAAAACATTAAGTTTTAGAAGCCAGTGTCACATGCTGTAAAAAAAAAATGAACTTGAGGGGCACTCAGTAGAGCGCAGACCTCCGCCCCGTGCAGCTTATTTCTCGACCTTCACCTTGACCTTTGACGTTAACATGTATCATACACTCAAATGTGAACCAAGTTTGAAGTCTCTGTGACAACGAGGTCCAAACTTAAAGCTAATTACGTGAATTGAACATTTTGCTTGGCCGTGATCTTGACCTTCCAAGATTTAATTATCTCCAGCTTTTTACATAACAGTTAATTCCTGCAAGTTTCATTACTCTGCGATGAAAAATTGTGGCCAGGAAGCTGTTCACAAACAAACACACACACACAAACAGGGGCGAAAACATAACCTCCTTCCACCTTCGTTGGCAGAGATAATAAATCCAACTACACAGCAACACAGCCAGAAATCGAGTATTTTAGTGATGTGTAAAAAAAGAAAAGAAAAAAAAAATAAATAAATGAATAAAATAAAAAATAAAAAATTATATTGCGAGGAAAGTTTTCCTTATAATTACTTCTGGGGAATATATTCTCAGAGTTTGTTTTGTAAGAAGTTGACGTCGGTCGATCAAAGGAAGAATAAGAAAAAAAGGTATTGCATCCTCTACGTCCGTTACGGAACAAGGCCTGAGGAGTTGATAAAACCGCACAGTGATGTAAGATCAGGAAGGCTGGCGGGAGAGACAATTTCTCTCAAACATTAACCGAAGAAACGAAGATAAAATAGGAAGGTGAAGAATATAAGACTTTGTGGAAATAAAATAAAAACAAGAAGTAGATTAATAGCTGAAGAAAAGATGAAATAGGTATATGGTGAAGTAAATAAGACTGGAAATAACAAAAAAAAAAAAAAAAAAAAAATAGATTAATGGCTAATAAAAGTTTGAAAATGATGGAGAAAATAAGACTGTATAGGAATGACAAAAACAATTAATAGTTTAGTGGCTATATAAGCAATAATTAAAGATATATTTTAAAATCTTATTTTCTTATGTAAATAAGAAAAGTTAAGAATACAAATTGAATATAATTTAGAAATGATAAAAAAATAATAACATAGATTAATGGCTAAATATATAATATATAAAAAGCTAAATGCCTAAATAAAAAGATTATCAATCCGAAAATTACAACTTAGAACAATTTGTCCATTGGAAGTAGGAGCTATTCAAAATAAATAAAGATTTGATTAAAATGTATAAATAACGTGACAATTATAATCGGCATCATAAGAATTAAGTTTGATAACGCTTCAATGTGCCTTATTCTTTATTAAATGCATTATCAAATATATAAAAATAATCAAAACAATTCGTGACATCCGAACAAACAAGAACAAAAAAGTGTAAAATAGTGAAAATCATAAAAAAAAAAAAAGATGAATTCGGCAAAAAGCTTAATTCACAGTAATTTTTAAAACAACTGATTCATTCATTGAAAATCCGACAATGTAGATTAATTGGCAGAAAACTGAAATAATTGGATCATTCATTGTAAATTCAGCTATGAGGTTAATTCCCGGTAAATCTAGTTAAAGAAAAAAAATAATTCGCAATAAGCTTAAAAATGAAAAAAAAAAAGGTTCTTTTAAAAGCAAATTTACGAATAGAAGAAGCCCTTAAAAGTTATAAGAGAAAATTCATTTATTGTACATACAGCATAATAATCCATATACTGAAAAATCGGGAAAAAATTTTGATTTCCTACACAGCTGAAAATCACGTGACTTATGATTGATTACTACAGTATATTTTATTCATGCGTTTGTATAGTCATTAGTTATCGTGTTGTCTTGGATAGAGTTCTCTTGCTTGAGGGTACACTCGGGCAGACTTTTCTAGGTTATTTCTCTTCCTCTTCTTTTTTGAAGTTTTAATAGTTTATATATGAAATATTTATTTTCATGTTACTGTTCTTAAAATATTTTTCTTTGTTGTTCTTTCTCTTGTAGTTCATCTATTTCCTTATTTCCTTTCCTCATTGGGCTATTTTCCCTATTGGAACCCTTAGATTTATAGCATCCTGCTTTTCTAACTAGGATTGTAGCTTAGCAAGTAATAATAATAATAATAATAATAATAATGATAATAATAATAATAATGTACGCTACCTATCTGCAAATGAGCACTTGTCATTCGAAATTGATATCATTGTTATAACTGCCTTTAAGATCAACAATCAATTTCAATTAAATATTCGTTCACTCTGGCGACTCTGATTGAGTTATAAGATGACTCGCAAAATTCGTCGATTCATTGATGAACAAAATAAGCGTAACCTTATAAAACTAGATTTTCTTAGTCTCAAGTATTGATGTCATGACTCCAGACAAAAACGATTTTGATGCCTGTGAATCTGGACTCTTTACGGAAAACGCCAACAGATGGTGCTGATGACCCAGACGTTTCGCTGGTTAATACATCTTTTTTTTTTCCTGCTTGATACATCATCAATGTTCAAGGGAGGGAAGAGGGGGGGGGGCGGGATTGAGAGGTGATAATTGTGTTGCTTTTGATAAATCTTATTTTAGAATAGTAGGTATGTCGTTCATACTCTTCATTTGAAATCCCTGACCTAGGTACAGGGTAAGTTACTATACACTGAGGATTAATTGTGGAAATTTCTTGTTCAACTAAATACATCACAATGTAAAAATTTTACAAGAGTAAAACTAACCACTCAAAAAAATTTCATCATAATCATCATCTCCTCTTACAAGGCAAAGGGCCTTAGATTTCCCCAGTCGTCTCTATCTTGAGTTTTTTAATCAATACTTCTCCATTCATCATCACCTACTTCGCGCTTCATAGTCCTCAACCAAGTAGGTCTGGGTCTTCCATCTCAAAAAAAAAATGTACAAATTCCAAATTGGAAATTCCAAATAATCTAATCAATTTCAAACGCATGAATGATAAATAGTATTTTGCATATTTCACAATAAGCCTCTCAAAGACCCGGTCATCTATTAAAATAGCAGTCAGTGCGTATTTGGACACTTATCCACGTCCATAACTGTTTATATACAAATATACACCCAGTAACCTTCATACCACGCATCTACCAACATCAGCCCTCAAGATTCAGTGCTAAAAGTAGGCAGCCTGGCAATATCAATCTCAACTGAAATGGTTCCTATTTATACACCTTACTGAATGACGTCACTGCGGTACAAAACGGATCAAAGTAAGTCATTAAAAGGCCAATATTCTCTCTCTCTCTCTCTCTCTCTCTCTCTCTCTCTCTCTCTCTCTCTCTCTCTCTCTCTCTCTCTCTCTCCACAACATTACGCGCTTCCCCTAATAATGATAACAGGCGTCAATGACCTCAGATGTCAGGATGTCAGAAAATTTAAATCAATCAATTGATAATGACAACAACAACAACAACAACAACAACAACAACAACAACAACAACAACAATAATAATAATAATAACAATTTTATACTTTATATTTTAGCTCCGTTTTTCTTCCTTTCTTCTATGTTTCTCTCAAACTTCTAACTGTTACCTCATTCTGTAATTCTAGGGTGCAATTGGTCGTTGAATGGCCTCAACGGCCCCAGCGCAAGGTTATGTATCCCAAATCGATGAATCCATCCTTCCCATCTAGAGGGGGCTAGACAGAAAACTAAACCTACAGTCACTGCTCTATTCATCGTTAGTGGAAGCTTCCACAACATAACTCGCTTCATACACTTATAAAAAAAGCTCACCGTCAGTACGTCAACCCTCAACACCCACCCCATGTCAGGCCAAGACAATTAAGATTGATAACTACCGCAGAGCCGGTAAGCTGTACGATCTGAACATTCCTATTCTAAGTAGTGCTATTGGCTAAGGATTCTAATGCATTTGGTTCTTACGCAGAGGATTCCTTAATCTAGGGTTTGTGTATCGCTGGGGATAAGAAATGCCCTCTAAATGTAGGAAGAGCCTTTACATTAAGACCATCGGCAACCACAATCGTCAGATGAGTCTATTCAGTGAACACTTTTGTCTTAGGAAGTGCCAATGGTTTGAGGTACAGATAGATAGTACTTCAAAACAGAGGAACGACCAATTTAGTGTTGAGGACCCCTTGGTGAGAAGATATTCACCCTTACTGACAAGTGAATCTTTTTCAGGGACGAGTGGGAAATCAAGCAAAGGAAATAATTGCCTTCTCACTACATGGTATGAATCAGAACATGGCTGGGGGACATGAGGTTTGCAATTTTATTGTATAAGGAAATAATAACAAAATTAGGAATATACTTTCAGCATGTATCTATGGATGAGGTTGCTAGATGCACGATATAATCAGCCTCATGGATCTTCAAGGGTGCTTGTGAGCGACTTTCCTGATGGTAGTTTCCAGACCTAAAAATTTCAGCCATTGTCCTATTCCTATGCCTTTTGACTTAAATTAACCCATCCCATTCTGTGATCGCTTCACAAAGCGAAATATTAAATCACTAGAGTACGTAACCCATAAAAAATGACGGCTAAAAATTTAGATAAATATGCACGCACACGTAACCACCATCTCACCAGGGTATGACTACTCTTCTCCCCCCTACATGAGGGACATGGTGAGACCAAGTAGTTATACGTTTGTCAATGCGGCTAAGCGTGACAGGTATATATATATATATATATATATATATATATATATATATATATATATATATATATATATATATATATATATATATATGTGTGTGTGTGTGTGTGTGTGTGTCTGTATAGAAGCAGACAATTGTTCTTTATCTTAAAAGGGAGATTTCTTGGCAAAATTAGGAAGTATACTAGAGTACGAGTCATCTTTCAAATTCTCGTTACCTGAACGAATAAACTGAAATGATGCGCGAGTGGGAGATAATCTCCCCAGCCCCCTTTAGCCTGTATCTCTTTAGCTGTGGATTACAAATAAACAAGAAAAAACAAAAACATATCATCCCCCTCTTAGGATTCACCCGCAGATAACAGGAGCTCAAGTGGGCAAAGGCATTCGGATTTGGGTGTAAGGAAGGAGCCCGCGATGAATGCAACGTTGTTGTTGAGAACGGTGCCACGAGTGCTCGCGTACTTGGGGCCACTTTAATTTTTTTTTCTTCTTCTTTTTTTATAAGTCGTAGCAAGGCCTTTCAAAGAGGAAGGTTGGGGAGTCTGTTAGGGTTAATGTACTTACAGAAATGTAAAGGAAGAGAGAATATAAACAAATATTCCTTTTTTTTTTATCTTTCAGTGGATAATTTGTATTTTCTTTCATTAAAATTTCCTTTCAGGTGTATTTACAAACTTTAATAAATTTATTTTATTCTGCTTCTAACTGAATTTTGTTGGTCTACACATTATAAGGCTTTCTATTTCGCTTTTTTATTATACAATAAAATTTGCCTTTAGAGATATGAATTATATTTCCAAATATTCCTTCGCAAAGACACTGCGATTTGGGTGGGTGAATTTGAATTACAACAATAATACAGTGAATTAATGTGTAAGTGTATGAGAGAGAGAGAGAGAGAGAGAGAGAGAGAGAGAGAGAGAGAGAGAGACTTGACGTACCACATCCTTGTCAGTAACCTTCGTCAGACCATTAAAATCCCTCATCGTTATTTTCTTTGGTTATCGAAGGACGTCTGTCCTTAGCGGCCTTGGGTTAATTGCAGACGGCAGACCCGAATGATGACGAAGACGGTGATCTACTGAAGAAGGGAATGAAGATGGATCCGGACGGATTATCTCGCCGAAGGTTTAGAGCTTTGTGATCTGTCTTCGTGTGCCATGAAGCGTTGTTGATTTGATTCGTGTGCGTGTGTGTGTTCTTTTTTTTTTTTTTTTTTTTTTGAAAGTTAATTGAGAAGAATGTTAGGTAATTATATTGTGTGTGGGTGATCGTATGGTTGCATTTATAATTTGTTGATATATATATACATATATATATATACAGTATATATATATATATATATATATATATATATATATATATATATATATATATATATATATGTGTGTGTGTGTGTGTGTGTGTCTGTGTTTACATATGTGAGTATATATATATATATATATATATATATATATATATATATATATATATATATATATATATATATATATATGTGTGTGTGTGTGTGTGTGTGTGTGTATGTATGTGAATATATAAGAAAATATATCTATACATACATATGTATACACAGGCATACTCAAGAGAAGATTGCCTTGCTTAGCGGCGTTTACAGGAGTAACACTTTCCGGATGTGAAAAAATCCCAGGAAAACTAAAGCGGAACATATCCGGATTAGCCACCGAAGGCAGTAACACGGAAGGAGAGCAAAGCACAGTAAAGGAAGCAATCGCCAGAGATCCGCAAGAGAAGTAGTCGTGACGTGCCAGATTAAAGATTTGATATAAACCGCTCAAACAATAGAAAGAAGGAGAGCTTAAGCAGCACTGCTGGATGTAGTCGATAAACGCCAACCTTCGCTGAACATGGCTAACTAGAGGGGCACTCAGTTAGAGCGCAGACCTCCGCCGCGGTAGCTTATTTTTCGACGTTTTGCTCAACCATGACGTTGACCTTTGACCTTAGCCTTCCAAAATTTAATAATATCCAGCTTTTTTTTACAAAAGTTAATCCTGGCAAGTTTCGTTATTCTACGATTAAAATTGTGGCCAGGAAGCTGTTCACAACAAACACACACACACAAACGGGGGTAAAAAATAACCTCCTTCCAACTTCGTTGCTGGAGGTAATCACTGCACAAAGTTATTAAAACTGATTACAAGATATTATCCCAATTGATTTGAAGGTAAGACGGGATCAAAATAAAGCTTAAGATTTTAATACTGTTGTTGTTTATAGTTACAGGAAAAAACTCAATTACAGTATTGAGTATAATCTTAGAAGCTTTGCACCTATCTATTGAGTGATAGAATGTCTGCAAACTTATTTTGCGGAGTGAGCAGTTAGGAATCAGGAACTAGGGCCTAGTTGGGAGTTAGAAATTTAGAAAGGCCACAGGAGGGTGCGTGTTTTCGAAAGTGCAAAGAAAAAGGGAAGATGGGTTTTCTTGAAGTACAAGAAATAGAAAAAAAAATTGCAAGGTGTAAAAAAGAAGTGGGATGTGCCCTCTCCTTTCATACACCCAAGACTGGGTTAGAGGTCGCGTAATTTGGGAAGGTGAGATCATCTCACTCACGAGGTAAACACACCCACTACCCCTCCTCTTTTCATGTACCTACCCCCTCCCCCTCCCATCATCCTACCCCCTCTCTAAGAAACTCTCTTGCCTCAGGCCATTGGCGGTTCATTAGACTCGGAAATTTCCCGCTTTATAAACACTTATGTGTCTTTATTCATCTGATGATGAGCAAAACTTTTCACATGCTAAATTATTTGCACAAAAGCCAATGTTTTTTTTCTTCTTTTAACAGCTGAAACGTTCAGGGGAAAACTACTCACAACAAAGGGTCATAATTAGTTACTGTGATTTTTACGTCAACTATTTAGCCACTTTCTTAATAGTTGTGAAAGTGCTATTCACGTACATGAGGAAAGTTTATTTTGAATAAAATAATTTGGGGTAAATAGCATAAGTTCTTTTAACTCCCATGGAATAGGAAGAAAATTAACAACAATAGAGTGGGCAGTCCTATCTGCTAATTTAATATAATTTTCATTAACAACTTTCAAAACTAACATTTTGTCTGAACCTTTGAATGTTTTAGTTCAGGGTCTGAAGGGCTCTCTCTCTCTCTCTCTCTCTCTCTCTCTCTCTCTCTCTCTCTCTCTCTCTCTCTCTCTCTTCTTCTTCTTCTTCTTCTTCTTCTTCTTCTTCAACTACTTATCTCGTTCACTGGGATTCATCCTTCGATTACCCAATGTGTTAGATAATACTTGAACTAAAGCAGTTCAAGTAGTATGACTAAAATATACAAAGGAATTTGAGTTCGGGTCAAAAGGGTTACAGTCTAGTATTCTTTCCTTAAATGGTTTGACCGGAACTGCTGTAGTTCATTTGTTATTATCTATATGAGATAACAAATACTACAAAATAAACTGATCTGAGACTAATTTACTCTAAGAGATTTAATTTTCAATAACATCTACCTCAAAGCATTCTTGTTTGGGGGTACACTCGGGCATGCTGTTCTATCTTATTTCTCTTCCGCTTGTTTTTTGAAGTTTCCATAGTTTATATGCGAAGGATCTAATTTATTGTT
>NC_090737.1:24013072-24018072 GCF_036898095.1 Palaemon carinicauda
TATATATATATATATATATATATATATATATATATATATATATATATATATATATATATGCGTGTGTGCATTTTCATAATCCCCATGTACATTTCCTCATTAGAGGATGTATCCCCAAAAACATTTATTTTGCGGTTTAAAGCAAGTGGCCATGGGGGTGAGGTTGCTGGCCTAAAGACCTGACCCATGGATATTGATTAAGCACTTACCTTTTCTTAGTGTAGATCAGACCCTACATTTTTTGGGTTTTATTGAACTTGTATGCTTTAATTTTCGTATGTACATATATAAAAAATGATATAATGAGTATAAGTTTATAATAGAGTATCTCATATATTATAATAATAATAATAATAATAATAATAATAATAATAATATTAATAATAATAATAATTATTATTATTATTATTATTATCATTAATTTTATTATTATTATTTTTATTATTACAAGCTAAGCTACAACCCTAGTTATAAAAGGGCTCCAACAAGGAAAAATAGTCCAGTGAGGAAAGGAAACAAGGAAGCAAATAAACTACAAGAGTAGTAATGAATAATCAAAATGAAATATTCTAAGAACTGTAACAACATTGAATTAGATCTTTCATATATAAACTAATAAAATTTAAAAACACAAGAGGAAGAGAAATAAGACAATAGTGTTCCTGAGTGTACCCTCAAGCGAGAAAACTCTAATCCAAGACAGCGGAAGACCATGGTACAGAGGCTATGGCACTACCCAAGACTAGAGAACAATGGTTTGATTTTGGTGTGTCCTCCTACAATAGCTGCTTACCATAGCTACAGAGTTTCTTCTACACTTACCAAGAGGAAAGTAGCCACTGAACAATTACAGTGCGGTATTTAACTTATTAAGTGAAGAAGAATTATATGGTGATCTGTGTTGTCAGGTGCATGAGGACAGAAGAGAATGTGGAAAGAATAGGCCATATTACTCTTTATATGTGTAGGCAAATGAAGAATGAGCCATAACCAGAGAGAGGGATCCAATGTAGTACTGTTTGGCCAGTCAAAGGGCCCAATAACTATGGTGATAGTGTCTCATAGTATACATATGACAGATCTATTTTAACGTTGTTGCTGACCTTAAGGTATTTTATATTTATCATTCGTTACTTTTCATTTTAGTTTATCTATTTCCTTATCTCATTTCCTCACTGGGCCAATTTTCCTTGATGGAGACTTGTACTTATAGCATCCTCCTTTTCCAACTAGGGTTGTCGCTCAGCTAATAATAATAATAATAATAATAATAATAATAATAATAATAATAATAATAATAATAATGATACATGGATGGACTTTAAAATCTCAAATGTTTTATAAGTATTTATACCGAAGATCAAACTGATTACTAAATATATAGAAAAAAAATACATATTTCCATACGCACTCAAGCAAAAAAAAAAAAAAAAAAAAAAATCCTTCACATATGACGTTGCATATAAGCAATTCATCATTTTTTTACTACACTAATGCCATTATCTTCCCAACCACAGAAAGGCGTCTCCTGGGAGGTCAGGGACGTCAAAACCACACAAATTTCAGCAGATGCACAAAAAAAAAAAAAAAAAAAAAAAAAAAAACAGCCGGAGGAAAAGGTCTAATGCCCGAGGGAATGGGAATGATGCTTGGCACTCAAATGACTCTTTTAAAGGTTTTTAAAGGTTTAAAGGCTGCTCATGAATGGCAGAAGCAAGAAACAAGCAGGAAAATGTCCTAGAGGCTGACCATATATACATATGATCAGCATCCAAGTCCCCTCCCCACCCAAGCTAGGACCAAGTAGGGCCAGGCAATGGCTGCTGATGATTCAGTAGATAGACCTATCGGCTCCCCCAAGTCCCCCATCCTTAGCTCACAAGGATGGTCGGGTTGCAGCGATCAAAGGAACTAACGGATTTGAATGGGAATCGAACCCTAGCCTGGAGCTGGAGATCACCAGGCAAGGACGTTACCAACAGGCCACCACAACCATTATTGATTCCTTTTATTTCCATTCTTTACTTGATTGATTCTCAAATATAATATTCATTTTCATAAGGCAGTGGGTATTATGTATAGATTTGCATTTGAAAAACCTTCGTCGTAATAGCCTGGCGTATTCCCACTCAAGCATATATTCCACAGTCATTTGGTGCTGTCAATCATCTCCCATATAATAATATACTCGGAAACTACAACTGCCGTGTTGTAGTTAGGAAAGTGGGGTGGGGTAGGAATGGTTGATTCTGTGTGTGCGTGTGTGTATATAGCTATCTAATTATATAACAGTCATTTTTGACTGGTCACAGTCACTAGTAAGGTATATTCTTGGACATACTAACCCGGCATATTCTTGCCTCCCAGTCAATAAAATATTTGCCTAGAAATAATTTTAAGTTCATGCAAAATTTTGACATTCATATTTACCATCAATACTTATTATCATTCTCATTATCATCAATAATATTCGTGTTTCCCTTAAAAAGAAAATTTTCAGTCGCTTATATATCATTCATCATTTTCTCTCCCATACAAAACACATTTCTGTCAACGTTCATCGAAATCATGCTCATGCACAATTACCAGGCTAAGTTCTCTTCTCGCTAATCAAAATTATTCACACGCATTTGAGCAGAGCATTTTCTAACCTTCCCCAGATAACGGTACTTTCATTCGTTTTTGTATCCGAAACACGCCATGTAGACTAATGATACATTATAAAATTTATTCATAAAAATAATCAATCATCAATTGCATATTATATAAATACTAGTGTACCTGAGCCGTCAAATTGACGTGTAAATAAATAAATAAATAAATATGCACATACACGAACACGCACGCACGCAGATTCAGCCCTTCTCACACCTTACCCTTTCTTATGTACAACCCGCTGTTGGTTCAGCAATTTGTGGAAGAGTGTGGTTTTCGAGTTTACCTCGCATGGTAACCTCCTCTCACCGAGGTATGACTATTCTCTCTCTCCCTGAGTGTGACAGGAAGGATATATATATATATATATATATATATATATATATATATATATATATATGTGTGTGTGTGTGTGTGTGTGTGTGTGTGTGCGTATACAGTATACATATATACATACATATATATAAATATATATACATATATATATATATATATATATATATATATATATATATAGTCAGATATTTGCTTTATATATCAGTTTCTTGTCTTATCACTCAAAAAAGCAAAGAGTCAGAAATAAATATAAAAGAAACTGAAACCAAACAAAATGAGCGATAATGGAATACCGTCACCAGTCACCCTAACTAAACGCTGCTTAAATAACCACAACAATGTCACCCAATCGCCGACAGCCATCGCGAAACCATCCCTTTTCTCTGCTGTAGTTTCTGACAGATCACAAAATTGCTTAACGTTCGTTATAGTCCTTCAACAAAACGTCATTTATTTTTTTTTTCAGATTCTAGTGACAAGATGCATTTCATTCGAATCGCTATTACCTCTGGATTGCTATTAACTATCTACATCGCTATTACCTATCCGGATGGCTATTACCTCTCTGGATCGCTATTACCTATCTGGATCGCTGTTACCTCTCTGGATCCTTAGTACCTATCTGGATCGCTGTTACCTCTCTGAATTGCTGTTAACTACTGTATCTAGATCGCTATTACCTCTACAGATCCCTAGTAATTATCTGGGTCACTGTTACTTATCTGGATCGCGATTACATCTCCAGATCGCTAGTACCTGTATGGAACACCATTACCATCTCTGGATCGCTATTACCTCTTTGGATTGCTATTACCTCTCTGGATCGCTATTGCCTCTCTGGATCACCATTACCTCTCTGGATCGCTATTACCTACATGCATCACCCTTATCATCTCTGGATTGTTATTACCTATCTGGATAATTACCTCCTCTCTGGATCATCACTTCTCTATATCAGTATTACCTCTCCGGATCGCTATTACATATCTGGGTCAATATTACCTCTCGGGATCACTATTTCTTCTCAGAAAACTATTACCTCTTGGGATCTATAATACCTCTGGATCACTATTTCCTCTACGGATCAAAATTACCTCTCTGGATCACTATCACCTCCACACTACTATTACCTCTCTCGTTTATCATCATCTCTCCGAATCAACATGGCCTCTCAGGATCTCTATTACCTCTCCGGATTATTATTGCCTCTAAGGATCACAAATATCTCTCCAGATCATCATTTTTTCTCCGGATTATCTCTCTGGATCAGCAAGGATTTACGAACTTCCTCGACATCATCATATAAAGATAGTGATTCTCTTTTGAGAGTTTCAACACTGCCACTCGAACAAAGCTTATGAGATCATGTGGCAGATGTTGCAGAACAAAGATGTCTGAATTGCAAGAATTGGTCGAGTGTTGTATGAAAAATCATGAACAAAGTGCCTACGTAGAAATCTGAGCACTCTCATATCGTATATCTCCACAGAGCAAAAATTATAAAAGGATTTCAGAGTCTGCATCCGGTAATATTTTTAGGAAATTAATAAACTCTTTCTTACTTTACTTTAAGGGGTGTTTTTCTGGTCTTATACAGCAGGGGAACCCTACTCTCTACTGGACTTCCTCTGTCATTTTATCTTGTTCGTTCAAAAGCATTCAACATTTCACACAGCGTATTGCTCGTTTATTGTTAAATCGTCACTATCGAAGCACTATTACCTTGTAGCATAGTTCATTCTATAATAAATTTTTATAAAAATTCATCAACAACTTTAAAAATTCATCAATCGGTTTTGAAAGTTATCGATACCTTTAGAAATCCATCAATATTTTTTCCTATTCATCGATAATTTTTGAAAGTCGTCGATATTTTTAGAAATTCGTCAATATTTTTTCCTATTCATCGTTAAGTTTTGGAAGTCGTCGGTAACGTTTGAAATTGATCGATAACTTTTGGAATTCATTGGAAAGATCTTCACGTAATGTTATGGGAAATGAATATTTAA
>NC_090737.1:24023072-24025572 GCF_036898095.1 Palaemon carinicauda
AACCACAGACAATATACAGTATAATATATATATATATATATGTACATATATATATATATATATATATGTATATATATATATATATATATATGTACATATATATATATATATATATATATTTGTGGTTATAGTGTATAGATACATACATTACCGAGGAAAGGTGTAACCCCAGACTATCCTAAAGTAATATACAACCATAGCATCTATCATTTATTTGAACTGATTGTCTTGTATTTGTAAATTTCGGACTATGTTTGTGCAATTACTTTGTTTACTAAAAAATTTCTTTCACTCATCTGTTTCTTGTTTTTGATAAAAATCGATAATTAATCAAGTTAACTAATTTAACATTAAACTAAATATTATTTTGGTATAATAATATAATACTAATGATAATAATAATGATAATAATAATAATAAAATTAATAATAATAATAATAATAATAATAATAATAAAATTAATAATAATAATAATAATAATAATAATAATAATAACGATATACAGTTATACTAATAATGATAATAACAGTAATTATGATATTAACAACCCCTATAATTTCCCTTGTAAACATTAGCTTTAAAAATCCAACTGAACCCTAATTTTACTATTGAAACGAAAATGCATACATACACAAATACATCGTGTATATTCTTCCCTCATATCAATATATACAACACGGAAAGAGAAAATGGGTGATCATTAAGCATTTCAGTACCAGACTCGATAAAATACAAAGATGCACGCACACACATAAATAACAAAAGAAAATACGCAGTAAACATTACAGTACAGCCTCTTTGATGTACCGCCTTCTTCCCATCATCCCCCCCCCCCCCCCCCCACCCCTCCTTTTGGTACACCACAAGAACAACTCCCCTAACTAAAATAAGTCTCAAGAACCTTAGAGCATATACTATATAGGTAGGCAACCATCGACTTACATCACCAAAGCAAAATGCCTATTGGCAAACGCAAAGCTGCGAGACCCCCCCTGTGTACCGAGTCCTATTTTCTTCCCCACGGGTGCTGTCAATTTTCCCACGCTTGTCAACCCACTCTCGCTATTGTTTAACCGGGTCGACCACACTTGGATTTGGGACCGCCACCGTTTCTCAGTCGGTTCCAAGTGTCGTCTTCATTTCTCTGGTTTCGGGTTGAGGAATCTTTAATGATGGGTGTACTGAGAGGTTGATGGTGAGGAAAGTTATGAGCCTTGGATAATGTATCTAATCCATAAATCGTAAAGTCCTCGATAATGTCTGACTTTCGAATAATATTTAATACTTTCACACGGCCTCGTATAAAAAATACTTAATTTTGCAATTCTGAAGTCCCAGATGATAAACAAATCTATTCTCTAAGCTTCAAGTGTAGGTTAAGATAACATACCACTCATGTATTTCCAAATTATCTATGAGAAGTACTTTATAAGATTTTAAGGCCGAATATATACAAGTTGATAGTAATATAAAAAATGTAAAAATATAGCCTTATGTATAATGGAATAATAATTTCAAATCTTTAATATACAAAAAATATTGTAACCTATACAACAAATAACAACAACAACAAATGCAGCCGTTTATAGTCCACTGCAGGACAAGGGCCTCAGATACACCAATTCATGTCTAGGATTTGGTCAGTTTTCATCCCAACGTTGGCCAGTATTGATTGGTGATGGTGGGAAATATTTTTTGTTCGCTTACAGCAAACCAACCTAGTATGGGTGTCCCTGACTAATACAGCTTTACTGATCATGGCGATACGCAAACCCATTCACCACGTTAAGGTATCATCACTCAGAAAGGACGTATTATTATTATTATTATTATTATTATTATTATTATTATTATTATTATTATTATTATTACCAGCTAAGCTACAACTCTAGCTGGAAAAGCAAGATGCTAAAAGCCCAAGGGCTACAACGAAGATGAATAGCCCAGTGAGGAAAGGAAAGAAAGAAATAGATAAACGATAGAAGTAATGAAAAATTAAAATAGATATTTTAAAAAAAATAACAACATTAAAACAGATATTTAATATACAAACTATAAGAGGACTTCTGTAAAGAATGAAATTTATCTTTGGATATCGTTCAGAATCTTCTCCGATAAGACGAAGAACTTTCCTCCAAAGCCAACGAGGCGTACAAAGGAAAACGGTAATTTACTGACTCAAGGTGAAATACATCACAGGCGAAATGAATGAAAGTTGACACAGATTCCTCGTTCGTAGAGCGTTGGATAGAAACAACGGTCTTATTCGTTGAACTTATGAGAATAGCCATTTATATACACGCTTACAAACACAATTAATCGAGATCATATCTGAGATCATTCAGTTGTAAATGGATATCTGTACCTTCTAAGTAGTAGAAAACTGAACTTTTTTGGCGAATTGATATATACTACAATATGAATTTTTATATATACATACATACACACACACACACACACACACATATATATATATATATATATATATATATATATATAT
>NC_090737.1:24038072-24070572 GCF_036898095.1 Palaemon carinicauda
TTAACCGTAACCTTAACCCCTAGTTCGCACATGGTTGGCACACAGACTTCATATACGAAGCTGCCGTGGAGGAGGTCTGCACTCTCGGAGTTATTTTCTAGTTGTTGTTGTTATTATTATTATTATTATTATTATTATTATTATTATTATTATTATTTAGCTAAGCTACAACATCACTTGGAAAAGCAGGATGTTATAAGACCAAGGGCTCCAATTTGGAAAATAGCCCAGTGAGGAAAGGAAATAAGGAAACAGATAGAATAGTGCGCCTAATTATACTCTCACGCGAGATAACTCTAATCTAAGACAGTGGAAGACCAAGGTACAGAGGCTATGGCACTACCCAAGACTAGAGAATAATGTTTTGATTTTGGAGTGTCCTTCTAGAATAGCTACTTATCATAGATAAAAGTCTCTTCTACCTTTCTCAAGTGGAAAGTACCCACTGAATTATTTCCGTAAAGTAATTTCGAAGTCTAGAGGATAGAAGGATTGTCGTTAATTGGATAGAGGGGAGTTGATGGAAATCTTAAGAGTAAAACTAAGAAATTCAAATAAAGATTTAGATGACTTCAATGACAGTTAAGGCCTAATTACTTTTAACTGTAGATATATATTTGGTAAACAAAATGAGACTATGAAAAGCAAAATGCCACTTTCTCTAAAAATAAAAATATTTAATCAGATGGTCATACCAATATTAACTTATACATCAGTAACTTGGAGCCTTACTAAAGCCTTCGAAATTAGACTAGTTATATCTCAGAGATATGGAAAGAATAATGATGGGAATAACGCTAAGAGACAGAAAAAGAGCAACATGGATACGAGAGCAAAGTAAACTAGAGAATATTCTAACAACATTTAAGAAAAAGACATGGATATTTCTGAAGCCTTTATCCTGCAGTGCACTATCAACAGCTGATGATATGTGTGTGTAAACCCCCTAGGTTTTTATATAAAGTATATATATATATATATATATATATATATATATATATATATATATATATATATACATTCAATTTTCTTATTGTTATTTGGCATAAAAAACTTACGCATATAAAAACATTAAATAGTATTACTTAAAAACAATGAAAAACTTAAGCTTAAAACTTAGAAACAATAAATTTTTTCGTCACAAATTCTTTCAAAGAAGTACAGTACACCAAACGCGAATCAAAATGTGAATTTTTCCTTCAGCCAAAATGTCTCGAACAATGCTTCGGAAATCAAATAATCATCTCAACATCTTTTTTATCAACAGGGAACAACTTTGGTAGTGATTCAAACTTCTCACAGACGCTGTACCCAACTGACTGTCCACGGACCAGCCAGTTCCCTGAAGAGGTTATTCCCAGGGAGTCCAGTTCAGACAGATCACGCCACCTATCCGCTACTCGATTCCCGTACGGCACCCGCGTCTCCCAGCGCCTCCGTTCTCCTTGCAACATTGCGAGATCAGGGCTACCAACCGACTGTCAAGTGAGTCTATTTTTTTTTTTTTTTTTAAGTTTGTTCTATTATTACATCAACAGATAAAACACGTTAGCGATTATGACTACTGAAAACGTTTTCTTGCTTTTCTTAACTGTTATTTCATAAGTTATACGATCGAAAACGTTCGTGGTTATTATGACTGACAACGTTTTTGTTTATCTTAATCTTTGATGAAAGTCTTTTAAATCGCTGATAAAGGCTTTAGGTTGTTAATATTTGCAATAGCGAACAGGTCACGCATTTATAAAAAATATTGTAAATGAATATCAATTATATCATATTTCCTGCAATTAATATACTGTAAATATACATAATGAATAAGAGGTAGAAAGCAATCTAGTTCATTCGCAAACAATGTCACAGCAATAATCCCAATTCATAAAGGGAAAATAAAATGACTCATTATAACAAGTAATAAAAGAACAATACTAAAAATTCTGTTTTAAAAATTTTGTTCTTTTGATAGAGCAGACATGGTATGTTCTCTTTCATATCCTTATACAATTGTCTGCATTAAGATAACCGAAAAATTGTTCTTCACTTAAGGGGTTGATTACTGCCTTACGATAGCTGTTTTCCACTTGATTAGGGTAGAAGAGACGATTGGTAGGCATCTCTTTTAGGAGGACATCCAAAATCAAACAATTGTTCTCTAATCTTGGGAAGTGTCATAGCCCGTGTGCGATGGTCTTCCACTGTCTTGGGTTAGAGTTCTCTTGCTTGAGGGTACACTTAAGCACACTATTCTATCTTATTTCTCTTCTTTTTTTCTGAAGTTTTTAGTTTATATATGAAAAATCTAACTAAATGTTGTTACTGTTCTTCATATATTGTATTTCGAATGTTCATTACTTCTCTTGTAGTTTATTTATTTCCTCGTTTCTTTTCATCACTGGGCTATTATTCCCCGTTGGAGCCCTTTGGCTTATAGCATACTGCTGTTCCAACTAAGTTTGTAGCTTAGCTAATAATAATAATAATAATAATAATAATAAATCAATTTCTCTCATCAGGTCTTCGTGGGTCGAGAGGGACAGCGGCGCTCTAATCACCCAATGGATCGTCTACCACAGGAGAGGCGGGCCTAAACCCCTCTCCGTAACCCCACCTCACCTCCACTACTCAACCTCCAGCATCAACCTCTCAACCTCCTCGTCTTCCTCCGCGGAGGACGACGACTTCACAAACAGACGGGGCACTCTTCCCAACCTACTTAGGTCTAAGAGCAAGTCAATCTTCAGCCTGGCCACTGAACACACGACGACTTATAGGCCTACCCTCACCCTCAAGCGAATTTTAAGCGTTCTGCTTTGACCGTAAATTTTTCGTTTGTTTATTTAAATGTTAATTATTATTATTATTATATTTAATCGATTTTAAGCAGTGTATATTAATAACGAGTGGTGTTTTATGTGGATGAGATTCGCTTTTACTAATACTTATCGCTGAATGAATATTATTTAACAGTTTTTTATAATCAGATAATTATATATATATATATATATATATATATATATATATATATATATATATATATATATATATATTATACACCAACAATTCAACAATTATATACTGTAGTTGTAATATACAACGCTGATATATATAAATGTGAAAATGAGAAAGCATGCTTAAATACTTAGATAACCTATAATCTATATCCTATTGTACAGTAATTTATAATTTCTATACAGCGACCCCAAAGAGGATTGTTCAAATGGTTTTTTATCTTTTATCAAAGGTGTAATAGAAAAATGTATTTGTAAAATGAAGACCAAAAATGTTTTATGAGTAAATGCAATTATGATGAATGTTATTGGTTGTAAAAGGTAATGATATTCTTATTCCGTGTATATTGTAAAAAACAAATATATTATACGAATCTTATGGTGTCTTTTAGAATCCTCGTAATTAATTTCTTATTTGCTATTCGTTATAATTTTTATATGATCATGCATACACCTCTGATTACTATCTTTCAGAAACAACTAATGAATTCGAGTTTTGTATTAAATAAAGGGAAATATGTGTGTGTATATATATATATATATATATATATATATATATATATATATAAATTTATATATATATAAATTTATATATATATGTATGTATATATATATATATATATATATATATATATATATATATATATATATATATATATATATATATATATATCATCTGCCTTTCACGAGATAAAAAGACAGGACAAACGTATAAAGAAAAATGTCTACTTATCATTACAAGATTCAGTACTCACCTCTGACACAGCTCCGGCACATGGCGTATTCTCCGTCTCGATGCTGAAGTCGTCTCCCTGAACGAGGTAGTAGGAGCACTTGCCCATGAAGTCGTAGCGTCTCCCGTCGAAGGTCGTGTAGTGAGGATCCCCGACGGCGGCGCAGCGGGAGCCGCATTTCACTTCGGTGCATTTCCACTCGCCGCCCAGACAGGTGCTGTCGGGGGAGGGGGGGGGAGTATTATTGAAGGTTTAAAGGTGTTCGTGAATAGCAGAGGGGACAGTGACAGTTGGTTAGAGACAGGCCCTTATATATATATATATATATATATATATATATATATATATATATATATATATATATATATATATATATATGATCAGCGCCCTAGCTTGGCTGCTGATGACTCAGATGATAAATGTATGGAGGTAAATATATAAAATAATTGACTTAGTGAAAAATATGCAACTAAATACATGACGTATGAATAAATCAATGAAAATGAATAAAACACTAATAAATCAAATATAAGGAATTATACGCATGATGCATAGATACAAGAATGAGAATGTAAAAAAAAAAAAACTTTATGCTGGATAAAACATATATATGATGCATACAAATTTAAAAATAAGAATATATAAAACTATTCAATGATTTATACATTTTTACGACTATTTTAGATTTATAGATTTGATGATAATGATAAGATAAAAACGATCTTTCTCATGAGAATTTCCCACATTTCCTGCCCAGAATGATCATTTCTATGTATCTTTTAAGCTTCAAAATTAGTCATAAACAGTGTTATGGCACTAAAATACAAAAAGACAAATTCTCTCTACATGTCCCTAACATGAATACAAATTCTCTCATGTGTCTACCAAGAATAGAAATTCTCTCTACATGTCCCTACCATACCATGAATACAAATCCTCACTACATGTCCCTACCATGAATACAAATTCTCTCTTCATGTCCCTACCATAAATACAAATTCCCTCTACATGTCTCTACCATGAATACAAATTCTCTCTACATGTCCATACCATGAGTTACAGTCGTTTGGTATAGTATCGCCAGGTTTGTACTCCTTGTTCCTGTAGGTGCAAGGGCAGTCCTTTGGGTCAATGCAGTGCCCTTCGTGGAGAACGAGGTCTCCAGTACAGTCACAGCCTTCCACACAGAATTCCGGACGGACACTGTCGGAGGGCTGACCGCAGTGAGGCTGCAGGGCTGACATGCACGGGTTGTAGACCTTGCCGTGTTGGCACTCCATGGCTGTCGAAATAATAATAATAATAATAATAATAATAATAATAATAATAGTAATAATAATAATAATAATAATAATAATAATAATAATAATAATCTACCTCTCTTAGTTCCCAAGTAATGTTTATCTTTGCCAAATTAAAAAAAAAAAATCAACTTGAAATAATGATTTAAATGAATGGATTTATGAATTTAGGCCACTTGGTTCAGCGCTGGGTCCGAGGAGGACATGTAACACTGTGGTGATACTATGGGGGAAAACCCTACAGTTGCACCATGGAGCTGCTACACCATGGAACAGTTGTACCATGGAACAGTTGTACCATAGAGCAGTTGCACCATGGAGCAGTTGCATCGCGGAACAATTACCATATGGTGCAATTACACAATGGAGCAGTTACATCATGGAACAGTTGCACCATGAAGCAGTTACACCATGGAGCAGTTACATCACGGAACAGTTACAACATACAGCAATTACACAATGGAGCACTGGCATCACGGAACAGTTACACCATGGAGCAGTTGCACCATGGGGCAATTACATCATAGAACAGATGGACCATGGAGCAGGTGCACCATGGAACAATCACCCCATGGGCCAGTTGCAGCATGCAGCAGTTGCACCAAGAAACAGTTACACCATGGAGCAAAATTTAAGAAGCTTAATACTAGAATGATTCAAATAAAGGAAGCCTACGATTATTCCTACATAACAAAAATATAATTCGTTTCTTCAACCAACGACAACTCACGACATAAATCCGACGATCTCCAGCCCCCAGGAATCTCTATCCCGAAGGAGGCGCACTCCTTGAAGTAGGCTGAGAAGGTCTGGCAAGCGCACGCCTCAGACTCCTTGGCATCGCAGCTGCAGTAGTCCCAACGACAGGCGCTCAGGTACGGTTCGACGTCGACAATCTGGAAATATGATAACATAAGATTCAGACTTGATTCCAGGAGATCTGGATTTGATTCCAGGATATCTGGACATGATTCCAGATCAGGATATGATTCCAGATCAGGATATGATTCCAGGATATACGGACATGATTCTAGATCAGGACATGATTCCATATATCTGGAAATGATTCCAGAAAATTCAAACATGATTCCAGGAGATCCGGACATGATTCCAGATCAGAACATGATTCCAGATTATCCGAACATGATTCCAGATAGGACATGATTCCAAGAGATCCGGACATGATTCCAGGATATCCGAACTTGATTCCAGAGGGGTTTAATTTCAAGGTATATGATTGAAAAATGTGACAGCTTGTTCAAGTTAAATAAGAACCTCCAACCATATTGTGACTCAATATCAGCTTTTATATTAGATAATCACTCCAAGCACTGTTAATTACACACTAAAATTGCTAGGGTACCAAAAATATGTCTTTCTAAACCTTTGTATCTGGATTATCAGGTCCCAGTGAAAACAAGCAAACAATGTACAGAGATCTACGGGCGTCGCAATAAACTACAATGATAGCTATAATGACGATTGCAGAACAGTCTTATTATTCATTACAATGTGGTCTTATTCATCTTTCCGCGAGACCTTAAACTTCGCCTATACACATTCCTTTATCATCATCACTGCAATTTTTTAGCCCCTTTCATGAGCTGTAGTTATTCAACGGAACTTACATCTTATAACATGGATTATGATTGTAAGCTAATAAAGCTCCAAGATTTAACGTTATTTTTTTCTTGATATCAAAGGCGATGTTAGTTTATATGAAGACACCAAGATCTTGATTTTTTTCAGTATTAAAAATCAAGTCCTCGTCTGATCCTACGCTGAGCTTTCTAAATCAGTTATTCGATTATCATTATTATTATCATTATTATTATAAGCTAAGCTACCACTCTAGTTGGAAAAGCAGAATGCTATAAGCCTAACAAGAAAAAATAGCCCAGTGATGAAAGGAAACAAATAATCTACTAGAGAAGTAAGAATCAAAATAAAATATATTAAAAACTGTAACAACATTAAATTAGATCTTTCAATTGTATTGGTTTAACCCACCCACAAAAGTATCAGATTAAGGAATATTTTTTACAGTGACCTAACCCAAAGCGGAAACAAGAATTAGCTCTTCTTCTTAACATGGAAGTACGATTGAATAGAATTAGACATGGCCGCTATTTTCTGACTATACTCGTATAAATGATAATCATTATTAGCGTATTTCATCAACTTGAAAAGAAAGTTAAGGAACAAATAATTAAATCCAATTAAACTAAGGTGTATGATCTTTAATGCTATATCGCAGTATTGTTGGTCAGAAGTAGAATGCAAAACGAGCCAAATGGTTAATCTTGTTAAGACCCAAATAACACAACAACAACAAAGGCAGCTGTTTCTATTCCACTGCAGGACAAAGGCCTCAGACATGTCATTATTAATGTCTGGGGTTTGGCCAGCGTCCTCACCGCGCTGGTCAGTGCAGATTGGAGTTGGTGGGAGATTTTTGTCTGATCGCTCACGGCAAACCAATCTAGTATGTGTGATCCTGACTAGTACAGCTTTGCTGATAATGGCGACACACTAACCCTTTCACCACGTTAAAGTATCCCTCCTCAGAAAGGTACCTTAGGTAGAGATTACTAAATGAAATTGGGACTGACCTCACGACACACGTCGAATCTGGGGTCATCTTTCAGTCTGTCGCAGAAGGTGGTGGCCTGAGAGGAGAACGAGAAGCGGCCACAAGGGGATTTCACCATAGGAGATTCCAGGCATTGGTCTGTCCAGAGAGAAAAAAATATATATTAGTTGTTAAAAAAAATGCAAGGGGTGGGATCCTCTGTCCAGGTACGAGAGAAAAATATGCAATAGTTGTTAGAAAGGAATGCAAAGGGACGGGTCCTCTGTCCAGGTAAGAGAGAAAAAAATATGTATTGATTGTTAGAATGAAATGAAAATGGAGGGATCATCTGTACAGGTACGCGAGAAAAAAATTTATTGGTTGTTAGAAAAAAAATACTCTGTCTGGGTACCGCGCAAAAAGCTTATGCTGGTTGCAAAAGGGAAATGCAAAGGGGAGATTCTAATCATTCATTTTCGGATCAGGGCTATAAAAAGATCAGATAAAGTAAAAACAACAAATGAAGTGCGTGGCTTATCAGTGAAGGAATTTATAGACCTGCATTTAATAGGATGAAAGCATATGTTTGAATAAAGGCAATATGCCCTATGGAGCTGAAGTTAAATAGAAGGCTAAAAATTGGGGCTGAATGGTCGCTGTAATTTAGTAAAAGCTCAAATGGACAAACCCATTCTAATACTGTACATAAAAAACTATGTATACCATTTACACATATTCGTACATAAAATACGCAAATAGACGTCGAAAATTCAAATATTAAATAATAGATGAGTAAATAATGACCTAAATTTCATTTCAAAATTATTAATAAAATCTATATGTTGCTCAATATTAAAATCTCAATAAAAATAAAAGTTGGACAAATTTCCAAAATGGAATGAAACGATTATGTAAGAGAGAGAGCATTCTGAATATCTCAAAGACTTTTTGGTCCATCAGGGGAGACTTCATTTGCTCTTGGGTTGAGCGATTTGGTTTGAATGTTGAGAGAGTTTTTATGATCTTGTCTAACTTACTCTTGAACTCGTTTACCGTGTTACTGTTTACTACATCCGCTGGAAGTTTGTTCCAAGTATTTGTTTTTTTCTATGTATAAAAAAAATTACCACAATGAGTAGTGTTGTATCTTTTCAATTCCAGTTTGTATCCATTACCTCTGGACTGAGCAAAGCGTGAAGAGGTTGTTGTAGTCTAAATTTATTCCTTTAAGAATTTTGAATGCCTCTATCAATTATCCCTTGAGTCGTCGAGTTGTAGATCAAATAAGTTCAAACATTCCATCCTCTTTTTATATCAAAATTGTTTCAGTATTGGAACTAGTTTGGAGGCCTTAGCTTATACTGCTTCCAGTCTATCTATATCCTTCTGAATACTTGGAGCCCAGAGAGAGAGAGAGAGAGAGAGAGAGAGAGAGAGAGAGAGAGAGAGAGAGAGAGAGAGAGAGAGAGAACAGTGTTACGTAACAATGCAAGAGACAAAAATACCCCTTCTTACAAAGCTCATGAATTCTCTATTGTTAGACACATTCTTCGAAGGGCCTTTTCTATCCCTTGTAATTGCTGAAGCGTAATGGTTCTTTACACGCTACCAACAACAACAACAACAATAACAACACCAAATGCAACAACAACAATAATAATGATACTAATTATAATGTACTGTATACTATACTTGAGCAGTCCAGTTCCGCAGGTTTCCAAATATATCAAGAAAGACCTGTCTTTTTATTCTCGTTCAACTGCCTAGTTTTAAAATAAGCACCATCGAAATTAACTAACTAACTAACTAACCTCCGAGAGTCTTCGCCTGCCACGCCTGCAGGAAGTTCGTGATCTTGGTCTCCGGAGTGCCGTCGGAGTAACTCCAGTCGTTCTCTTTGCTTCCGTCCCGTCGACCGCAAAGTCCGCTGGTTCGGTTCCACAGGAGCTCCGTGATTTCGACAATCACCAGAGTCTGGAAGGGAGAAGATAACCCAACAGTGTTTTTACTTCTGCGTAGGCGAACAGGGTTGCCTGGTTGGCCTTTTTTCGGGCCAAAAACGTCAAATTTGTCCTTTTTTCGTGCTAGATACCTAAATTTGGCCTTTTTGAAATTGGTGTATGCTGGTAATTCTGTTACAATACTATTACTACTGCTGCACAAATACCGTGAGTCTATTTTAGTTTGTTTAGGTAAATACAAACATCATTGTCTTGAAAAGAGTGCGACTATAATTAACAAATACAAAGGTAACTACTAATGCTACTGTATTACTACTAGTGCACAAATAAATATTGTGTGTCAGTTTTAGACTGTTTAAGGTAAATGCGTTTGTTTTGATTATCATCATTGTCTTAAAAAGAGTATGATTATATCAAACAAACACAACAACAACTACTAATACTATAACTACTACTGCATAAACAAATATCGTGATTATGTTTTAGATTGTTTATGTAAATATGTTTATTTTGACTAACATCATTGTCTTGAAAAGTGTATTCTTGTCATTAACAAACACAAAAACAATGACAATAATAAAGAAAACTTAAACTGTGCAGTGTCAATTTCAAATTTGACAAAATTCACGATCTAAGACCAATTCTTGAATGCCAATTTTAAGATAAGTTCAAGTAATCTCTAGTTTCACTTATGATGAAAATTAGAATGGCGGTCGAAAAATCGTTAAAATTGAAATTTCGTCATTTTGATTAAACTTTTTAGAATCATATAATCATCAGAGCAATTCTGAGAAATACAGTAAGTTAGCTGTAAACCATTCACTAAAGAAAAAGTGAATAATTAAATTAAATATAGTTTTAATACGATGTTAAAGGCAAGAAGTCATTCGATAGATAATAACTAGATGAAAAATCAAATTAAAAATTAAAAAATATTTACAAATATACCCCTCAAAAAACTATAAACTATTTACTAATCAAAATCGTGAACAATTAAGAAAAATAGTTTTAATTCGATGTTAAAGGCCCAATGCCCTTTGATGAATAACTAGACGAACAATGAAAATTAAAAAAAAATACAAATATACCCTTAAAATCCTATTGCCTTTAGCTACTTTAACAGGATGAATGACCAAACTAAACATAGTTTAAACACGATGTTGAAGACACGAAGACAATGAATAATAATGTGTTACTAGATGAAAAATCAAATTATAAAATATATAAATAAATATACCCATAAAATCCTATTGCCATTTAATGGGTTAAGGTAAGTTACTCTGTCTACTGTATCTGCATGAATGATTAAACTAACCTAGTTTTAATACGATGATGAAAGCAAAAAGTAATTCAATAAATAATAATTAGTTGCTAGATGAATAATATAATTAAAAAATATATATACAACCATACATGGCTGAGGACTATGAAGCGTGAAGTAGATGATGAATGGAGAAGTATTGATTTAAGATCTCAAGACAGAGACGACTGGTAAATCTAACCGAGGCCCTTTGTGTCAATAGGCTTAGGAGGAGATGATGATAATAATGATACACATAAAATCCACTTGCCATCTTATGGGTTAAGGCAAACTACTTTAGCTACTGTACCTGCATGTCCCACTTGATGGTGAGGCCAAGGTCGTTAACCTTGATCACAACGAAATGGGCTACACGTTCTGACACGACGCCGTTCATCTGACCGGGAATGGCTAAGCTCGTGTCGTGATAGGCTAGACTCGGGTGACCTGATTCTGGTCAAAGAATGGAAATATGAGATATAATAATAATAATAATAATAATAATAATAATAATCTCCCCCTATATAATAAAGACCACGTGTCTGGTTGTATACAAGAATAGTAACAACAAATGAGATAATAATAATAATAATAATAATAATAATAATAATAATAATAATAATCCCCCCTTTACGATAAATAACAACAACAATAACAAATGCAGCCGTTTTTAAAAAAGTCCACTGCAGGACAAAGGCCTCAGACATGTCCATATTCATGTTTGGAGTTTGGCAATTTTCATCATCACGCTGGCCACTGCGTATTAGTAATGGTGGGAAAATTTAGTCTAATCGATCAATGCAAACCAACCTAGAATGGGCGGCCTTGGCTATATATATATATATATATATATATATATATATATATATATATATATATATATATATATATATATATATGTGTGTGTGTGTGTGTGTGTGTGTGTGTGTGTATATATATCCTGTTACGTTGAGCAACATTGGCAACAGCACGACTACTCGGTCTCTCCCCGTCCCTCGGGTAGAGGGGAGAGGGAGTAGTCATGCCCTGGCGAGAAGGGGTTACCCTGCGAGGTACACTCGGAGACCACAACTGCAGTGTTGTAGTTAGAAAAGGGGAAGGGGTCGGAAGGGTTGAATCTGTGTGTGTGCGTACATATCGATATAGATATTTAGCCATAATTTTTGACTGGTTGCGTACACTGGTAATAATAATAATAATAATAATAATAATAATAATAATATTCTCTCCTAAGTTCATCTCTTATTAGGCCAGTGTGAAACTTGTTAGTCTTTCAAAAAATTAGGTCAATTTTTGGTCATGCCTAATTTTCGTAAAGATAAGGAGCGATATTTTATCATGGGTAAATCATACCTTTAAAGTTACGTTAATCTCGTTTATGGTGAATATGAATTACGGCTGCTTTTATCATCAAATTCAAGACAACATACCAAATGTTCAGATATTATTACAGGATTAAAAAAAAGATAAAGAAATATGATAGTATTTTCGTTTCGGTTTTTATCTACACATTATAAATTGCAGTAATCTCAAGTTGATTTTGTTCAACTGATAAGACAAACTATTAATTTTATGTGCTTCTATAAAAGGAAGTATCAGTCAATAAAACCTATTTGAAGAAATAAACCAAAGAGTGGATACAGATTTCAAAACCCATCTAAAATCACTTCTTCAAAGCAAAGAACATCAACTATTACGTTACACTATTATGGATGACGTCACCAACTATGGCGTCACACTTCTTTGGAGTACGTAGTGATCTGAAGTCTTACCTGTGGACTGTAGGATGTACTGATCGTCCTCAAGGAAGATGTGAATCTCCTTTTGGCAGGAATGTCCTTCGCATCCTTCAATAGTCTTGAGGTTGATGCTGAATGTCCCGTGGATAGGATCCTGGACTAGCGTGTGGGGACAGGAGCTCTCAAAGCTAGAAAGATTAAGTAGGATAATATAGGGGAACGAAGTATATGATTCTGTTATTATTATTATCATTATTACATCTAGGAGAAGGACACTCCAAATTCAAACCATCGTCTCGGGTAGTGCCATACATAGCCTCTGTACCATGGTCTTCCACTGTCTTGGGGTAGAGTTCTCTTGCTTGAGGGAACACTCGGGCACACTATTCAATCTTATTTCTCTTCCTCTTGTTATTTTGAAGTTTTTAAAATTTATATAAGAAAGATCTATTCTAATGTTCTTACGGTTCTTAAATTATTTTATTTCAAATTGTAAATTACTTCTAATGCACTTTATTTCCTTGTTTTCTTTCCTCACTGGGCTATTTTTCCCTATTGGAGCCCTTGGGCTTATAACATCCTGCTTTTCCAACTAGGCTTGTAGCTTAGCAAGTAATAATAAGAATAATAAAATCTAAGCTACAACCCTAATTGTAAAAGAAGGATGCTAGAAGTCCAATAAGGGGTCCAACAAGAAAAAAATAGCCCAGTGAGGAAAGGAAACAAGGAAACAGATAGAATTGTGTGCCTGAGTATATCCTCAGGCATTTTAAGTATGATGATTTTAAGAACCAACCAATTTATATTTTTATCGGAAATGTTCTTACAATTATCTTAGAGATATAATAATAATAATAATAATAATAATAATAATAATAATAATAATATTAATAATACCAAAATCAATAGAGTATAATAAACTAAAAAAGCAAAACAAAATTCTATGCTTATAACTTTAATTAAAATCAAAGATATTTCAACGGGAACGAACTTAGAATCATTTCGGTACTACTACTACTACTACTACTACTACTACTACTACTACTAATAATAATAATAATAATAATAATAGACTAAATTCGATCATTGTAATTTTAATTACAACTAACGATATTTCGGGTTGAACTTCAAATAATAATAATAATAATAATAATAATAATAATAATAATAATAAATGGAGAATTCTATAATTCTAACATTAATTAAAACTAAAGATATTTAATCGAGAACGAAATTGTAATAATAATAATAATAATAATAATAATAATAATAATAATAATAATAATAATAAAGGTTTCTACCTGTAGATTTTCCCATCGAAGGTCTTGTAATGAGAGCCAGACCAGGTCACACAAGACCCCGGGGACTTTTTGGGTCCTGGAGGCAGTGGGATGGGTTCGTATTCGTTAATTGAGGGGAAACCCAAGAAATCCGGAGTCACCAAAGACAGGAAAGCTGAAAGGAAAAATAGGATAAGTTAATAAAAGGAATTATAAAATGGGTTAACAATAGAATATTATCTGGTATGATGTTCCACAGGTGACCTTTGTAGCTTTAAATTTGTACGCGTGAGTTGTGACTGATTGTTCAACTATATATGAAAACACACTGTTAAAAATTTTCATTAAAAACGGTAAAAATCCTGGAATAAATGTTGCCAGGCTTTTACCGTAGTAGAGACTCTTTAGCTATGGTAAACAGCTCTTCTAGGAGAAGGATACTCCAAAATCAAACCATTGTTCTCTAGTCTTAGGTAGTGCCATATCCGCTGCACCATGGTCTTCCACTGTCTTGGGTTAAAGTTCTCATATTTGAAGGTACACTCGGGCACACTGTTCTATCTAATTTCTCTTCCTCTTGTTTTGTTCAAGTTTTTATAGTTTATTTAGGAAATATTTATTTTAATGTTACTGTTCTTAAAATATTTAATTTCTCATTGTTTCCTTTCCTCACTGGGCTATCTTCCCTGTTGGGCCCCTGGGCTTATAGCATACTGCTTTTCCAACTAGGGATGTAGCTTAGCAATTAATAATGATGATAATAAGAGACTCTTTAGCTATGGTAAGCAGCTCTTCTAGGAGAAGGACACTCCAAAATTAAATCACTGTTCTCTAGTCTTGGGTAATGCCATAGCCTCTGTATCATGGTCTTCACTGTCTTGATTTACAGTGCTCTTGCTTGAGGGTACACTTGGGCACACCATTCTATCTAATTTCTCTTCCTCTTGTTTTGTTAAAGTTTTTATAGTTTATATAGTAAATATTTATTTTAATGTTGTTACTGCTCTTGAAATAATTTATCTTTCCTTGTTTCTTTTCCTCACTGGGCTATTTTCCCTGTTGGAGCCCCTGGGCATATAGCATTCTGCTTTTCTATCTAGAGTTGTAGCTTAGCAAGTAATAATAATAATAATAATAATAATGATAATAATAATAATAATAATAATACTGTATAAAGTTAATGTTGCTCTGAATTATTTTAATACTCTAAAATACTCTGAATTGCTTCCCAATATTGGATTTCAGTTTGAAAAACACATTATCTAAAGCACCCAATAATTGATATCTTATTTACAGGAGTTCGTGTACCTACAGAGATAATATTATCTTTACACACTTCAGAGCTCTTTCAACCATTTCTGGGATATCAGTTTCCAGCGCACCTATAAATAGCTTCCAGAGATCTCAACTTTGCCAAGTTATTCAAGGCCTAAATTGCTCAAGGACTAGATTAGGCCTACTCAAAAGCAAAGGCAAATAATTGTTCAATGAGGTACTTTTCATTTTCTCGTCTTAAAATTAGTGCGTGCCACTCGAAGCTGTTGATGTACCGTCACGTCAAACTACCGGCCACATAAGACTTTCAAAACGCATTCTTGAATAGCTACTGCAGTAGTAACTTTGATTTTCCCGATTTCAAATGGCCGAGTGCTTATTTTGTCTTCTTTATCTCTATCATTATCTTGTATCTTGATTATTTTATGCTCTTTTCAGGGTCTTAATGCAGAATAATAATATACTATCAAGTAACAGCAGAAAAATCACCATCAGCCAATTAAAACTTATAAGATTAACTAATAATGACATTCTATATAAAATAAATTCTAAGAACAGCTATAATTACAGTTGGACACTGGAATTCCTGGCATACCTCGCTCTGAGGAAGTGCACCCTGTCACACCCTTACTGAGTGGAGCATTCCTGTGCCATCTCTCCCTACACTATCTGTTTGGTTATTCGCCGTGCAGCAGGGATGTGACAGGGTGCAATTGCTCAGAGCGTGGTCTGTATTCAGCTGTACCTTATGAACCCAAGTACTGAAATTACAAGTAATATCAGATACGAACTACCAATAATGACATTACCCAGGAGAATTCACTTGATTTGCCCATTAATAACTTCCCCAAAACATAAAAAATATATATCCTACTTACAATAATCGCACATAGGAACAGGCGAAGGCGTCCACACGCTGGTGGCGTAGTCGCACTTGTAGAAGTCGGCCTGGGGGAATTCAAACTCGACGCCCTTGGGACACCAGAGAGCGCAGCCGAAGTCCATCCCTTCGCCAGAGCAGTTGTAGCCGCCGTTGAACCCGAGGTTCTTGGGGTCACAGTTGCTGATGGCTGTTGAGGAGATGATTATAATTTATTTTACCTTTCTATGTTTTGTAAAGAGAATCTTTTTTGTTTCAGTAGAGAAAATCTTTTCTGTCTTGGAGTGAGAGAATCTTTTCTGTCTTGGAGTAGCGAGAATCTTTTTTTTTGTCTTGGAAAAGAGAGAAGCTTTTTTGTTCCGGAGTAGAAATAATATTTTTTGTCTTGAAGTAATCAGCATTTTATTGTCTTGATGTTGAGAATTGTTCTTTGTCTTGGAGAAGAGATTATCTATTTGTCTTAGATTAGAGCGCATTTCATTGTCTTGGTGTTGAGAGAATCTCTTTTGTCTTGGAGTAGAGATTTTTTTGTCTTCTCTATTCCAAGATAAAAAAAAAGTCTTAGAAGAGATGCCTATTTTGTCTTGGAGTAGAGAGAATCTGTTTAGTTTTAAAGAAGTGAATCTTTTTTTGTGTGTTGGAGTAGAGAGAATCTATTGTATCTTGGAGTAGAGATAATCTCTTTTGTCTTGAAATAGAGAATCTTTATTGTCTTGGAGAAGGAAGACTATTTTTTGTCTTAGAGCAGATAAGGTCTTCTTATCTTTTTATCTTGAAGTAGAGAGAACCCTTTTTGTTATGGAGTCGCGAGAATCTTTTTTTGTCTTGGAGTGGAGAGAATGTTATTAATGGAGTAGAGCGAATCTTTTGTTTTGTCTTAGATTAGCGAGAAGTTTGGAGTAGAGAAAATCTTTATTGTCTTGGAGTAGAAAGAATTGTTTTGTCTTGGTGTAGAGAGAATCTTTTTTTTTTTTTTTGTCTTGGAGTAAAGAGAATTTTTTTTTGTCTTGGTGTAGAGAGAATCTTTTTTGCCTTGGAGTAGCGAGAATCTTTTTTTTTTTTCCTTGGAGTAGAATTTTTTTTTTTTTGTCTTAGAGTAGCGATAATCTTTTTTTGTCTTGGAGTAGAAAGAATCTTTTTCTTTTTGTCTTGGAGTAGAGAGAATCATTTTTTTTTTGGTCTTGGTCTTGGAGTAGAAAGAATCTTTTTTTCTTTTTGTCTTGGAGTAGAGAGAATCATTTTGTCTTAGAGTAGAGAGAGTCTTTAATCTCTTGGAGTAGGGACATTTTTTTTATCTTGGAGTAGAGAAAACTACTTCAGTGTAATGCTTGCAAGAAAAGGGTTTAAGGATCAGGGAAAACGCAGGCGAGATGAAAATTCCAAAGTTTTGCAGCATTAATATAAAGAAATTTAAAAATCTTATAAAACTTGACTAAACCTAGTTTTTTTTTCTTTTTCTTTTTTTTTTTTTTTTTTTTTTTTTTTTTTGGTAAATACAAATGTTTCAGAAGTGACTCTATCAAGAATGGAAACAATAATGATAAAACAGATACATATATATGTATTCTTCATGTATTTTACCTGCCTAATCTAATGAATTTAATACATATTTACAAATATAAATGAATATGTGTGAATATCGTGAACGCAATAACTTAGCAATGTTGAAGTAAAATAGGCTTATAACTTACGATACTGGCAAATTGGGCCTCTGAAATCTTGTGTGCATTCGCATACATTAGGAGCAATGCACCGACCATCGTTTATACAGGCGGGGTCACAAATGGCTGCAAATAATAATAATAATAATAATAATAATAATAATAATAATAATAATAATAATAATAATAATAATAAAAACATCAACATAAACAACAACAACAACAATAATAATGATAATAAAAACATCAACATAAACAACAATAATAATAATAATAATAACAACAACAACAACAATAATAATAATAATAATAATAATAATAATAATAATAATAATAATAAAAACATCAACATAAACAGCTACAACAATAATAATAATAATAATAATAATAATAATAATAATAATAATAATAATAATAAATAAATAAATAAATAAATAAACAAAAAAGTTCCACTGTCTACATAGCCAGCTGACACAGGTATATCTAACTTTTCATGTTACCCATTATAGATTTTCTTCAAACATAAATAAAATCAATCAATCAAACATAATATCATGCGGTTTTCCTGCAGAACTTTTTCTGGCATATGTAATATGAGAAAATGCAGATTTCCAAGGATAAATCTAAGTAAAAGAGCAAAATTCCAGGTTTAATATTTCATTCAAATATCCAAATACCATTAATATATCATACGGATTTAAAAATTAGGTACAAATACTAAGTTTAATACATTCTTGGTAATATAAGTATCTTGAATAAATATATACATACAAAAAATACACACACACATATACAGTATATACATGATTGTTTATATATATATATATATATATATATATATATATATATATATATATATATATATATATGTATGTATATATATACATACATATATATACATATATATATATATATATATATATATACACATACATATATATATATATATATATATATATATATATATATATATATATATGTATGTATATATATATATATATATATATATATATATGTATATATATATATATATATATATATATATATATATATATATATATATATATATATATATATATATATATATATATATATATACAGTATATACACACAAGATGGTAAGATACCTATATCATCAAGTGTTTTGTAGCGTGTTGGGGGCAAAGATATCAAACGTATGTTTTGTGCGTTCAGCTTTAAGCCACTTCTCATAATAACGGTTGACTCTAGGGAAAATGAATTCATAAAATTTACACTACATTTTCCACTGTGCACAACTCCTTTCATGCATTGTACCATTTATCCCTTTGGTTCACCTTCACTCATATTAAAATCCGTATTTTTTCCTTCCATGATAACCTTACAAATCAATAACTTTCAACCTGCCTCTCTGTTGTCACTATGACACTATCCTGGCATTTTAAATACTTCTCTACTTCTTTTGCCCCGCTGGTGTCTTTAACCTTAGTAAAAATCCTAAAAGGGTGTCCACTGGGATTTTACTGCTCCGATCAAGACCTCAGAGAGGCAAAAGACAAAGCCCTCCTGCATTTTTGGCTTAAATGCGGTTTTCACTTCCTTTCAATAAACATTGTATTATATCATTTCCATCCCCTCCTTTCTAATTAATAATTCCATCGATCATGACTTTATCTCCAACCAAACAATTATGATGTATCCTCAAGCCATTTCTCTTACAAGCTGCAACTAGCTTGTCTGACTACTTAGCACTAATGCAATCTACTTAATTTTTTCCAACAGCCAGACCTTTTTCCAAAGGCTCTCCCAAGAAATTCTTTCCTATCTTTTTTACTCGAAGAACTCTATACCTACCAACATCATCTCTTTCTCTGTTAGAGTTCTCTTCCTTGAGGGTACACTCGGGTTCACTACTCTACCTGTTTTCTTATTTCCTTTTCTCATTGGGTTATTTTCCCTGTTGGAGCCCTTAAATTTATAGCATTCTGCTTTACCAACTAGGGACTCTAGGGTTATAATAATAATAATAATAATAATAATAATAATAATAATAATAATAATAATATAATAATAATAATAAAACCCGCCCCTTCTGCCTCTATGACCTCAAAAGCATTCTGCAATTCCTAATCTTGTACACCCTGTCCTTTCACCTTTGTTTCCTAAGAACCAAATATCCATTTTTCTAACCTTAAATAAGTCACAGAACATAAATAATGATAATTCTTAACCAATTCTGCAGACATTCAAAACCCTGCAACTTTGATTCTATTTTGGTTTTGCACAATATGAATGATATGTATACACTTAAACACATTTTTTGAATTATAGCTAACTCATAGCAGACCATCGTTACAGATAGTATTTAGAATTCCTTGATAGATGTTAAATGCAGTAAGAAAACTTAAGATTTTAACAATAATACAATTTTGAATAAAGACCAGAGAGAGAGAGAGAGAGAGAGAGAGAGAGAGAGAGAGAGAGAGAGAGAGAGAGAGAGAGAGAGAGAGACCTACGTTCGCAATCAGGTGTATCAGTCCATCGCGAATTAGGGATGACCCAATCTCCATCGAGGCACTTGAAGGTCAGTCGGGTGACCCCTTCCTCGAAGTGGTAGTCTTCGTAACAACGAGCCATACATTCGCTGGAAGATAAGAATATGATGACTGGATTGGTAAACATCATCTGAACTGATCAGGATAAACATTTATTTCAGAGAGAGAGAGAGAGAGAGAGAGAGAGAGAGAGAGAGAGAGAGAGAGAGAGAGAGAGAGAGAGAGAGGAGGACTAAATCGATAAAGATTATATGAAGGGATAATTTCTAGAGAGAGAGAGAGAGAGAGAGAGAGAGAGAGAGAGAGAGAGAGAGAGAGAGAGAGAGAGAGACTAGATTGATAAATATTATATGAAATGATCCGTATAATTTTTAGAGAGAGAGAGAGAGAGGAGAGAGAGAGAGAGAGAGAGGAGAGAGAGAGAGAGAGAGAGAGAGAGAGAGAGAGAGAGAGACTAGATTGATGAATATTATATGAAATGATCCGTATAATTTTTAGAGAGAGAGAGAGAGAGAGAGAGAGAGAGAGAGAGAGAGAGAGAGAGAGAGAGAGAGAGAGAGAGAGAGAGAGAGAACACTCAGTGACACCTAAATCTTCTTACTCTTTGCTGCAGAGAATCCTGGAATTCATGGGAGTCGGAGGCTTGGTAGAGCATTCCCTTTTAGCCGGAGATTTGGGAATCTCGCAAGTGGGTCCTTCCCAGTTTTCAGGACAGTCACAGACGTCTGGCGCCACACAGATTCCGCTGTTCACACATTCAGGTCGACAAACAGCTGTTCGAGAGCGGGGGAGAAAGACTGTTTATGGAATATCCGTGTTGGCAAGTGGCAGAATGAAAGTGGTTGGTGATGATTACTAGAAGTTGCAGAATCTGCTATAAGTTTGTCTTTAGGCGTATAGTTACTTTAAAAAAATATGTTATTGATATTCAGAAGTACTTCATTTGTTTCATTGAGAATAATTTAGAATTGTTAATAAAACGAGTGACAGGGAATGTAGTATGAGGAAAAGCTCCAAGTGGTAGGGGATGGTTATGAAAAGTTGCAGAATCTGCTGTAAGTTTGTGTGTTTAGACGTACAGTTACTTAGAGAAAATATGATATTTATATTCAGAAATATTTAACTTCTTTCAATTAGAAACTAGCTAATTTGGTAATCTATTTGCAAATATAGTATGTGGGAGTATAAGTTGGAAATACTGAAATAATGGGAAGGGCTAATTTGTTTAATTTAAAAAGTAGTTGTTTTAATAATATTTTTGCAAATATAGTATATTGGAGTATAAGATGGAAGTACTGAAAAGGAAGGGTCAATTTTCCATTATAAAAAACTGGCTATTTTGGTAATATATTTGTAAATATCATCTGTTGAAAGTATTGAATAAGAATAAAGAGCCAATTCTTAGGTACAATTAAATAAACTTTTGAAAAAATCTCTTTCCCCCGTGATAGAACATTCACCAAATCAGTATCCAAACTATCAAAATTCCCCAGGAGACTTGAATTAATGTAGCTTAGCTAATAATAATAATAATAATAATAATAATAATAATAATAATAATAATAATAATAATAATAATAATACTAACGTATGCAATCAGGCAGCGTCTCCCACTGGGTCGCCGGCCACCTTCCACTGCCCGTCCTCTTCGTCACACTCCAAGAAGAGCCTCTTCTCACCGCTGGGGAATTGGTGGCGTCTGTTACACACGGCTTTGCAGCCCGAGTAGTTGGAGCATTCAGCTCGGCCATTATTCGGGGAGGCAGGTTTCGTAATACAGCCTGGAGAGAATCGTTCAAGTTTGTCATAAATTAATCGAATGACAAAGATTGTACGGTGAATGTGTAATTCGACTTGGGGTGTTCCAAGTCGGAATCAGCTTATCATTAATGGAGAGCCTTTCTCTCTCTCTCTCTCTCTCTCTCTCTCTCTCTCTCTCTCTCTCTCTCTCTCTCTCTCTCTCTCTCTCTCTCTCTCCAAAAATTTTCTAAAAATTTTTTAAAGAAACTTTCTCGTATTAACTTGGCACTTTTTTGCTGAATGAGGAAATCTCTCTCTCTCTCTCTCTCTCTCTCTCTCTCTCTCTCTCCTCTCTCTCTCTCTCTCTGTCACTGAAATTTCCTAAACATTTTGTTAAAGAAACTTTTTCGTGTTACCTGGATACTTTTTTCCTAAATGAGGAAATCTCTCTCTCTCTCTCTCTCTCTCTCTCTCTCTCTCTCTCTCTCTCTCTCTCTCTCTGAAATATCCTAAAGATTTTGTTAAAGAAACTTTTTCGTGTTACCTTGGCATTTTTTTGCTATATGAGGAAATATCTCTCTCTCTCTCTCTCTCTCTCTCTCTCTCTCTCTCTCTCCTCCTCTCTCCTCTCTCTCTCTCTCTCTCTCTCTCCTCTTCACACACACACCCGAAATTTTCTGAAAATTTTGGTAAACTTTTTCGTGCTATTTGGATCCTTTTTAGCTAAATGAGGACATTCTCTCTCTCTCTCTCTCTCTCTCTCTCTCTCTCTCTCCTCTCTCTCTCTCCTCTCTCCTCCTCTCTCATCTCTCTCTCTCTCTCTCTCGTATTTATCACTTCAATCATAAAAATATCTTACCGAAGAATAATACATATAGTTATTTATGGGAACTGCTTCATTAAATAGAAAAAAATAAACAACGAATTACCATAATCTTCATCCGATGATTATCTAAAGGTTATTTACTAACAACAAAACCCTACAAAATTAAACAATGTGGTTACACACCTGTGAAGTAATCAAAAATAATTGTAAGGTAACACTAATAAAAAAAAGATTAATTGTCCATATAAAAAATCAGTCTTTAGTCATTTGCACTGTCATTCAGGTAAACAAAAAATTTGTTGAATTAGTAAAAAATAAACAATTGTAAATTGCCGTTCGTTAGTTAATTTTTTTTTAATCTTTTACGACAATCAGATTTAACTCTTTGCAGAAGAGTAAAATCAACAACAAAAACAACATAAAAAACTACTACAAAGAACTTCATAACTTATGAAGGAGGGTTCTGGTGCCCATGACAACAAAGAGCTTACTCTTGACCTTTTGCTCGACCTTGACTTTGACTTTAACATGTATTAATTGGCGTGGATTTTCATACACTCAAATATGAACCAAGTTTTAAGTTTCTGTGACAACGGTGTCGAAACGTATGGCTGATAACGTGAATTGGACATTTTGCTTGACCGTGACCCTGACCTTCCCAAAATTTTATCATTTCCAGCTTTTTACATAACAGTTAATCCCAGCAAGTTGCATTACTCTACGATAAATTGTGCCCAGGAAGCTGTTCACAAACACACACCCTCATAAACAGGGCCGAAAACATAACATTCTTTCAACAACAACTACTACTACTACTACTAACCTTTATTACTAATACTAACAGACTGACATAAATACCTTTTTAGGTTATGTGTGAAGGATCTATTTTAATGTTATTTTTCTTTAAATACTTTATCTGAATTGTTCATTACTTCTCTTGTATTTTACTTATTTTCTTACTTCCTTTCCTCACTGATCTATTTTTTCTGTTGGAGTCCTTGGACTTAAAACATCCTGCTTTTCAGCGCAGGGTTGTAAAATTAGATTTAATAATAATAATAATAATAATAATAATAATAATAATAATAATAATAATAATAATAATAATAATAATAATAAGTTAGTGGAAAAAGGAGGAAACTAGTGTCCAAGACTTCAACAATAACAACAATTATTATTATTACTACAAATAATAATAATAATAATAATAATAATAATAATAATAATAATAATAATAATAATAATAACAGTTAATGAGCAACAACAAAAGTAAGGTTCTAATCACCTCTCCTGGTAACGGGAGATTTTCTTGTCGCTTCACCAAAAAAGAATTCTTCGTCATCATACTCCTCCTCGTCTTCCTCTCCGTCATGGCTGCCGCTGAAGACCTTGTTCTTGTCCTCTGAAGACGTCACCCTGTTGGGAGGTCTTGAAGGATAAGAGAAAGCAATTAAAAATACTTGGGAACGGAGGATCATTTTGAGGAAAGGGGCCAGGACTAATGTCTCTGGTTTCGGGAACTCAGAAAGGGATGTAGGAGGATTGTAAGGAAAAACCCAAGACCAGTGTCTTTGGTTACAGGACTCAGAAAGGCTAGAGGAACTGTGAGAAATGGGCCTGGGACCAGTGTCTCTGGTTTCAGGGACTCAGAAAGGGCTGGAGGAAGTGTTGAGGAATAGGCCCGGGACCAGTGTCTCTGGTTTCAGGGACTCAGATAGGGCTGGAGGAAGATTGTGAGGAGAGGGCCCAGAAACGGTGTCTTTGGTTACAGGGACTCAGAAAGGGCTTGGGGGAAGAGTGTGAGGAATGATCCCGGATCCGTGTCTCTGGTTTCAGGGGACTCAGACAGGGCTGGTGGAAGATTGTAGGGAAAGACCCAAGACCAATGTCTCTGGTTACAGGGACTCAGAAAGGGCTGGGGGAAGAGTGTGAGGAATGATCCCGGGATCCGTGTCTCTGGTTTCAGGGGACTCAGACAGGGCTGGTGGAAGATTGTAAGGAAAGACCCAAGACCAATGTCTCTGGTTACAGGGACTCAGAAAGGGCTGGGGGAAGAGTGTGAGGAATGATCCCGGGATCCGTGTCTCTGGTTTCAGGGGACTCAGACAGGGCTGGTGGAAGGAAAGACCCAAGACCAATGTCTCTGGTTACAGGGACTCAGAAAGGGCAGGGGGAAGAGTGTAAGGAATGGGCCTGGGACTAGTGTCTCTAGTTTTACGGACTCAGATAGGACTAGGGGAAGATTGTGAGAAATGGGCCCGGGACCACTCTCTGGTTTCAGGGGCTCAGAAAGGGCTGGAGGAAGTGTGAGGAATAGGCCCGGGACCAGTGTCTCTGGTTTCAGGGACTCAGATAGGGCTGGAGGAAGATTGTGAGGAGAGGGCCCAGAAACAGTGTCTCTTGATTACAGGGACTCAGAAAGGGCTGGAGTGGTGGGGGTTCCTCGTATGCCATGAGCCAGATTATTCGATGGAGTCATGACAGTAATAATAATAATGAATATCAGAGTATTGTACATCTTTTATGTGAAAATATGTCTTATCTTTGCTAGAAAATATAATTTACCATACGACTATAATTTAGTAAAAACGTGTTATGGGGCATAACAACAATTAAAATAGTGCCAACGTATCCCTACACGTCATAAGAGGCGACGAAAAGGGACGGGACGAGGGGCCAGGGAATCTTCTCTCCTGTATAGTTACTTCCTGAGATGAAAGAAGAGTGGTTGGGGGGAGAGTGACTGCTCCCAACACACTAGTTTTAGGGGTGTCAGAATGTATTTGGATGAAGTACGATAGACAATAAAAGATGTGAGATTGGAAGTGTGATTTGGAATGGAAAGATGAAAGTATTGGCCTTGTGTGAGACAAAGATAAGAGGGAAGGGTGACGTGATGTTTGGTGAAGTGACAGATAGTTTCTGGGGTTGAAAGGGGAAGATCAAGAGAGGGTGTGGTTTTATTTCTGATTGAATGGATGACAGGTAAAGTAGTGGAATGGAAGGAGATATCATCTAGGTTAATGTGGGTAAGGGTTAGGTTGGGTAGGGAATATTGGGCTTTTGTTATTGCATATTGGCCAGGTTGTGAGAAAAGTGAAGAAGAGGGGAATTAATTCTGAAATGAGTTAACTAGGTGTGTAGAAGAACTAAGTTGAAGATGTTATGCAGTTGTGATGGGTGACTTAAATGCCAGAGTAGTTGCTGGACAGGTAGAAGGTGCCATTGGGAAATATGGCATACCATGTGAAAATGAGAGTGGTAAGAGACTGCTTGATATGTATGTTGAACAGGAGCCGGTGATAAGCCATTTTTTTTTCAGGAAGAGATATGAATAAGTATACATGGGTATGAGAAGCAAATGGAAGAGTGGTGGAGAGGGCATTGATGGATTAAGTGCTGATAATAAGAAGGATGTTTAGAAAACTTCAAGATGTGCACGTATTTAGGGGTATGGCTAATCGTATGTCTGATCCTTTTTTGATAGAAGCAAAATTAGTTGTAGCAAAAGAGTGGGGAAATAGAATGGGGGGATATAAAAGGGAGGTAGTGAAGGGGGAAAAGTTGAAAAAACCGATGTAAAGAAAGAACATCAAGAAAGTTTAGAAGTGGCATATGACAGGAGGAAAGTGAGAGAAACTGGATATCAAGAGGAATGGAAGTTAGTAAAAGAAAATTGTGTTGGGCTTGCAAGTGATGTATGTGGTTAGAGGATAATTGGAAACAGCATGAGGAAGGGTAGTGAGTAGTGGAATGAAGGAGAGAAGATGAAGGTAGAAGAGAAAACAAAGGCATTTGAAGAATGGCTGCAGAGTAATAGTAAAGAAAAGTAAGAAGTATATATAGAGAAAAATGAGGAAGTAAAATGTAAGGTAGTTGAGGCAAAGAGGGCGGTGAACTGGAGGTAGGGTCATGGATTGGGTCGTTCATAAGAATAGAATAAGAAGTTTTGGAAAGAAGCGAAGAGAGTAAGGAAGTGTGGACTGAAGAATGAAGAGACAGTGATAGATGAAAATGGAAGGTTGTTGAAAGAAGATGATGCAAGGAAAAGGTGGGCTGAATATTTTGAAAGGGTGCTGAAATTTGAGGATAATAGGGAGGCGGATATAATTTCTATTGGAGGTGTTGAGGTGCCAGTGATGGAAGATGAGAATGAGATTACAAGAGAGGAAGTGAGGAGAGCACTAAATGAAACGAGAGTAGGAAAAGCACATTGTATGGATGGTGTGAGGGATGAGATGTTAAAGGAAGGGGGTGTGACTGTACTGGAATGGTTGGTGAGATTGTTTCATATATATTTTATGTTGTCAACGGTACCAGTTGACTGGGTGTGTGCGTGTATTGTTCCACTATAAAAAAAAAAGTAGGAGAGATGTGTATGAGTGTTGTAATTCTAGAGGTAATAGTTTATTGAGTGTGATTGGAAAAGTGTATGAGTATTAATTAATAGGATTTAGGATAAAACAGAAGAGGAAATCTTTGAGGTACAGGGCGGCTTTAGAAAAGGTAGGGGATGTAAGGCAGATATGCGAGAAATATTTATAAAAAGGTAATGAGGTGTATATTGCATTCATTGATCTGAAGAAATCTTATGATAAAGTTGATAGGGTAGCAATGTGGAATGTGATGAGGTTATATGGAATTGGTGAAAGGTTATTGTAAGCATTAAAGAGTTTATACATATGCAGTAAAGTATGTATTAGGATAGGGAATGAATTGAGTGGTTTCTAGTTAGAGTGGGGCTGAGACAGGGATGTGTGATGTCGCCATGGTTGCTCAGTTTGTTTGTTGATGGAGCTGTAAGAGAGGTAAATGCTTGAGTACTTGGTTGAGAACTGAAACTGACAGAAGAGAGTGATCATGAGTGGAAGGTAAATCAGTTGCTGTTTGGGGATGATACTGTATTGGTTGCAGACTCGGAGGAAAAGCTGTGTCGATTAGTGACAGAGTTTGAAAGGGTGTGTGTGAGGAAGAAGTTGCAAGTTAATGTGGGCAAGAGTAAAATTATGAGATGCACGAGAAGGAAGGGTGGTGCTAGATTAAATGTCATGTTCAATTGAGAGTTCTGTTGTTGCTGCAAATGAAGTGGAAGTAGATGTACATCAGAGAGTGAATGAAGGATATATAGTGTTGGGGCAGTGAAGGGAGGGGTGAAGAATAGAGGTTTAGGGATGAATGTAAAGAGAGTTCTGTATGAGAAAGTGATTATACCAACTGTGATGTATGGATCAGAGTTGTGGGGAATGAAAATGATGGAGAGACAGAAATAGAATGTGTTTGAGATGAAATGTTTGAGGAGTATGGCTGGAGTATCTATATTGGATAGGGTTAGGGACGAAATAGTAAGAGTATGAACAGGTGTGAGTAATGAATTAGCAGCTAGATTGGATGTAAATGTGTTGAGTGTGGTTTGGCCATGTAGAGAAGATGGAAAATGATCGTTTACTGAAGGTAATGAATACAAGAGTTGATGGGAGAAGTGCAAGCGGAAGGCCAAGGTTTGGGCGGATGGATGGAGTGAAGAAAACCCTAGGTGACAGGATAATAAATGTAAGAGGCAAAATAAGCATGCTGGGAATAGAAATGTGTGGCCAGAGATTTTGATGCAGTTCCGATAGGCCCTGCTGCTACCTCAGGTCACCTTGGTGACCACTGAGGTAGCAGCAGTAGGGGAGTCGTCTTATGAAGCTTCATTTGTCGTGGAAACCGGGGGAGGTTGGTCAGTGGTACCCTAACAGAACCAAACAAACTCGGCTGAGTCCCTCGTCAGGCAAAGAGAAACAAGGAGAAAAAAAAATCGCGTTTTGTTACTTTTTGATGTTGGCTACTTCCCAAAATTGAAGGAAGTGCCATGGTATATATATATATATATATATATATATATATATATATATATATATATATATATATATATATATATATATATATATATATATATACATATATATATATATATATATATATATATATATATATATATATATATATCCTTCATTTTCCCTCTCTAAGCAATATCTAATTACGAAATTAAATATTAATAACTTCCGTTATGACGTTTTAAATCATTCTTGCCGTTCTATATTCCAGAAAATTACTAACTGAAAAAAATACCTAATGTTACGTTGTAAATATAGAAAGATACACTTTAAGATCTTCGTCAACTTTTGATGTCTAAACGAAAATGAAATCTGAGATACATTTATCAATAATTGAATGTTAATAAAGGAATATAGATTCCCCGAAATTTATGGTGATATTTTAGTTAACAATTAGAATATTAACGTATCTAGATTGACAACATACACTTTAAAAAAAAAAAAAAACAAGAAATATTCCTCGATGAACAAATAACAATAAAAATATCAGCACACCCAAACTGGAGGTAATACTTATTAACAATTAGCTAAAGAATGAAATGCTAAAGCATCTGGGTCCTGCTTTAGACATTGTAATCCCGTATATGAATAATGATCAGAATGCTACTATTCAACTTAATATATTACTTTAGATTTAATCAAACATACACTTTTAATAAACCCAAGGATGTTGAGTCAATTTATTTACTCTAAATAAATAGAAAAATACTTGGGTACCATTCTACCATGTGTAGTTGGACACAGGAGTCCCTAGCACACCTCGCTCCGAAGACGTGCACCATGTCAAACCCTTGCTTTTCGGCAAGTAACCAAACAGACAGTGTAAGGAGAGATGGCAGTGGTCGTGGGAGAGGCTAAACGTGGAAACTCACCGCACAGTAAGGGAGTAGCTAGGTGCATTTCTTCAGAGTGAAGTGTACCATGAATTCCTGTGTCTATCTGTACTTTATATTTGAGCTCTGAGATTTGTATGGCAATGACTTAGCATATCATTAAAGTAAGGATACCCGAAAAACATGTCGATATCAAGCGATTGAGATTTAGAATAATTAAATGATGATTTAATATAATTCATTCTCATCAACGTAAAGATTTAATCTTTACTTATGTCTCAAGCTAAATTAGAAATTATGACAGTCAAAACAAGTACATCAAGAAACTTACTTGGGTGTGGTCGTCAAAGGATCGCCGAACATTTTGGCTAATTCGCTTATATCGAAGGGAAGGTTGTTGGGGAATGCCACTGAAGATTCAGAATCGATGGGCTGAGGGAACGAAATGTCGTACGGTTTCCCAGGCTGAGGGAACATGGCCCCAGGCAAGGGAAATTCTGCAGGCCCGAATGGATTGGTGCCCCCTGGTGCTCCTCCAGAGATGGATGGCGAAGGGAAGCCGAATGGGTTTCGGTTGGCGGGAGAGCTTCCGGAAGAACCGCCGAAGTAAGTGCCAGATCCTCCACCGAAGCCGGGTCCTTTCACGCCTCCTTTTATGCCTCGAAACCCTGAACCGGGAGCTGAGGCTGATCCGCTAAACTCTATGCTGGATGCACCTCCAAGATCTAGGCCTGCCAGTCCACCGACATCTTGACCTGAAGGGCTACCAAATGGTGACCCCGGGAAGCTGCTAAATTTAGCGCCTGCTGAACCAGAAAAACCTGTTGCTGATGGTACGCTGAAAGGGAATTTTATTGGCGGGTCTTGACCAAATGGCAGCGACAAACTGCCTTCCGAACTACCTCCAAAGGAAAATGATGCAGCTGAGTCTGAGCCTCCACCTTTACTCCCACCTTTGGCACCGCCTTTCCTCCCTCTGGTGGGTCTTGCCCTACCACTCGAGAAGCCTGCACTTCCAGCGCTGGAACCCCCAAATCCCCCGCTTCCGGGAAATTTGAATCCCTGTATGTCAAGAACTTCCTCATAGTCGCTTTTCTCAGTAGTAGCAGGCTCCAGGAATGCTTCTGGGCCGCCTAGAAGTGGGAACCCTCCGGAGGACGCACTGCTGCTTCCAAAACCTCTAGGGCCCCCTTTCCTTGCATTGAAAGAGCTTCTTCTCGGGGAGGAGAATCCTGGAAACCCGGGAAGTGGTCCTGTCCTGCTTGAAGGAAGAGAAGTAATATGTTAAGTAAATGCAAAGGAAATAAGTTTATATATTCCAAATATAATTCAAAATTACTGTTTTTAGCAATTCATCGGAAAAGTATTCTTTTGCCTCTAAATGTTCCAATGCACTAAATTTACATACTTTGGCATATGGTACAAGACTTTATCTGATTTCGAGTACTATACCATTAACAGAAGATTATATAACATTACCGTTAAGTTATAATATAAGGCAGGACATGTAAGTGGAAGCTAAATCTAGTGGCAACCAATTAAACTACAATACAACTACTCAAATGAACCAAAGTTTCAATGAAAAGTATTCCTTGTGAGTAGAAACAATACTTTTAATTCAATTTTCCTTGCATAAAGAGGAATGACTGGAGGATTGTAGCTATGAAAAAGGAATTAACAGGATTCCAGAAGAGTAAAACAATGAGCTTCCAAAAGCCCCAGCTCCGGGTTGTATATGATGAATTGTTTTGATGATATACAGTATAAAATCTAGGTACATGATAATTTTATGATGATCTGTACATTTATAAGTTGTGCCTTTACGTTTAGGTGAATAAGCACAATAATTGATATGCAATATATATATATATATATATATATATATATATATATATATATATATATATATATATATATATATATACACTGTATATATATATATATATATATATATATATATATATATATATATATATATATATATGTGTGTGTGTGTGTGTGTGTGCGTCTGCGTGTGTGAGTGCATGAGTGTGTATGAACGTGTATGTATGCGTAAAACTCACATGAACATGCTTGATGATACCAAAGAGACGAAACTAGTCACGGCTCACTTATTATTTTCCATTTCCCTTGTGGTTTATTGTATCTGAATGTGCGTGTATATATATATATATATATATATATATATATATATATATATATATATATATATATATATTGTGTTATATATGTTTAATGAATATGTATACATTTTTACATACATGAAGTTTGGCGACAAGCCAGTGGTACATTACAAAGTCGCACATGAATATCCTGCTATGTTCCTATCCTATAACATCAACTAACAATTACTGTCACTATAGGTGTCCCCATTGAGTAAAATATCTTTTTTTAAATCTTCACAAACAAGCATCACATTTAAAGTTATTATAAGGCCTTAATTCGATATAGAAAAGCACACACATACTACCATACATACTACCCTACTCCTATCTTCCACTAGAATATTTTACGTTGTTACTGATCTTGATGTTTTACTTTTTTAGTATTCATCTTTCATAGTTTATTCTTTACTTCTCTATTTCATTTTCGCACTGAATGGCTTTTCCTGTTGGTGCCCTTGGGCTTGTTGCATTCTATTTTTCCAATCTGTGTTAAGAATTGCATTTTGATTTTTTCCCTTTACCCTAGCAGCAGAACTAGCACAGAATATTCTTAAAAAACTGGGCTAATAAAAGACCTTAACACGCTATTAATACTAAAAGTTATTTAGGCAGGAGTAAGCTGGTCTCAGAAGAGGCGGTTGTTTGCAAAAGGCGTTTTTAATATTTTTTTAAATTCGTTTTGGCAATTAGTACTTCATTCTTTGACTTACTCTTCGCCACTGCGGAAGTTCCTCCTGTACCTACTGTATCCAGATCCTGACGGGTAGTGGGATGGGCGCTGTGGTCTGCGGGGACAGAAATTACACAATATCAAT
>NC_090737.1:24080572-24090572 GCF_036898095.1 Palaemon carinicauda
GACTTGTTGTCCCCTTAGTCAAGCTTGTACGAATGGCTACCCTGAGAGTTCGTGTGACCCTTTCTAAGTCGGGCTGTTGCTGTTGCGATTCTGGAATGGGGGAGGGGCTCTACCAATCACGACCCCCATGCGATAACGACTTTGGGGATTCGGACGAACGTGACTTAGGATGCTTTCGTAAATCTTTTTTTCTGAGGTGATGAAGGAGGGAGGAGTTAGGGGGAGAAAAGTTTTGTAACTTGATGAACTTACAATTAATATATACTTTATATATAAAGTGACACATGAACCCACACACACATACACAAACATATATATATATATATATATATATATATATATATATATATATATATTATATATATATATATATATATTATATAATATATATATATGTTATATATATATATATATATATATATATATATATATATATATATATATATATATATATATATATATATATATATATATATATTATATGTAATATATATATACATATATATATATATATATATATATATATATATATATATATATAACTTATACACACATAAATATAAGTATATAATACATATAATATATATATATATATATATATATATATATATATATATATATATATATACAGTATATATACATACACACACATAAATATAAGTATATATATATATATATATATATATATATATATATATATATATATATATATATATATATATTATATATAATATATATATACATATATATATATATATATATATATATATATATATATATATATATATATATATAACTTATACACACATAAATATAAGTATATAATACATATAATATATATATATATATATATATATATATATATATATATATATATATATATATATATACAGTATATATACATACACACACACACATAAATATAAGTATATATATATATATATATATATATATATATATATATATATATATATATATATATATATATATATATATATATATATAACCATTCACTTCCCATAGCTGTTTCAACTAATACCTTATGGCTATCATCAGGGCAATGGAATTGCAATTCATTACAGAGTTGAGAACAAAATTTTTAGAATATTAATAAACTTTTGAGAATTTGATCAACGATGAAGATTTTGTAATCATGTATCTCACACCAGGATAATTTTTTTGCCTCTTCAGAGCATTTTGAATTTAAAAATACGCTGGTATTTAATTTCACGGATCGCCTAGGAGCAGCCTTCTTACTGATTTATCTGTATCATTCTTGATGTTGCAGTCAAACTGCTGTTTCACTTTCTCCTTTGATGAAGAGTACAGTCCCATTTCTGCGATGGGTTAATTCGCGTCCTCGGGGTCTTCATTATACGCCCATTGCAGACTATATTGAAGTGAAGGTACAAGTTGCCATGGAATACAAATGCCCATTAAATTTAGAAGAGGAAGAACAAAAACAGTGATGGTAAAAAAAAGCAATGATGACCCTACTTGAGCAACTTCAATACCTCTGTAACGATAGGACCATTCTTCAACATTTTCTGGATGCGCAAAACAAGAAACACCACTCAATGTCCTCATCAACAACACATGAGACATATGCTAAGGGCGTCTTATTTCAATGGCACCACGTGAAAAGTCTTAGGATATAAATGAAGATAATGGATCCATCAGCATATATGAGATCTGCAAGTCCTATAAACAGATAAACTACAATATTTTTATCTCTTCAAAGGAAAAAAAGGGAAGAGATTTCATGGAAACAGTGATGGTTACAAAGGGGCCTTTCAATGACGTATCGTTACAATATATTTCTCTGGCAAGTTACAACATCCATCTTCCTTTATTGACAGATTACGATTACTAACTTCTTTTTTTGGATAGTTTTCGATTAGTAATTTCATTTTGGACAGGTTATGATTAGTAATTTCTCTTTTGTTTGACAGGTTACGATTACTAATTTTTTTCTTGAAAGGTTACGATTACTAACTTTCTTTTGGATAGGTTACGATTACTAATTTCTTTTTTGGATAAGTTACGATTAGTAATTTCTCTTTTGTTTGACAGGTTACGATTACTAACTTCTTTCTTGACAGGTTACGATTACTAACTTCCTTTTTTGACAGGTTATAATTACTATTTTTTTCTTGACAGGTTACGATTACTAACTTCCCTTTTTGACAGGTTACGGTTACTAACTTTTTATTTGGAAAGGTTACGATTAGTGATTTCTCTTTTGTTTGACAGGTTACGATTACTAACTTCTTTCTTGACAATTTACGATTATTAACTTCCTTTTTTGACATGTTACAGTTACTAACTTCTTTCTTGACAGGTTACGATTACTAACTTTCTTTTTAGACAGGTTACGATTACTAACTTTTTATTTGGAAAGGTTACGATTAGTGATTTCTCTTTTGTTTGACAGGCTACGATTACTAACTTCTTTCTTGACAGGTTACGATTACTAACTTCCTTTTTAGACAGGTTACGATTACTAACTTCTTATTTGGAAAGGTTACGATTAATGATTTCTCTTTTGTTTGATAGTTTACGATTACTAACTTCTTTCTTGACAGGTTACGATTACTAACTTCCTTTTTAGATAGGTTACGATTACTAACTTCTTATTTGGAAAGGTTACGATTAGTGATTTCTCTTTTGTTTGACAGGTTACGATTACTAACTTCTTTCTTGTCAGGTTACAATTACTAACTTCCCTTTTTGACAGGTTACGGTTACGATTACTAACTTCCTTTTTTGACAGGTTACGATTACTAACTTCCCTTTTTGACAGGTTACGATTACTAACTTCTTGTTTGGATAGGTTACAATTAGTGATTTCTCTTTTGTTTGACAGGTTACGATTACTAACTTCTTTCTTGACAGGTTACGATTACTAACTTCCTTTTTAGACAGGTTACGATTACTAACTTTCTATTTGGAAAGGTTACGATTACTATCTTCTTTCTTGACAGGTTACGATTACTAACTTCCTTTTTAGACAGGTTACGATTACTAACTTTTTATTTGGAAAGGTTACGATTAGTGATTTCTCTTTTGTTTGACAGATTACAATTACTAACTTCTTTCTTGACAGGTTACGATTACTAACTTCCCTTTTTGACAGGTTACGGTTACTAACTTCTTATTTGGAAAGGTCACGATTAGTGATTTCGCTTTTGTTTGACAGATTACGATTACTAACTTCTTTCTTGACAGGTTACAATTACTAACTTCCTTTTTTGACAGGTTACGGTTACTAACTTCTTATTTGGAAGGGTTATGATTAGTGATTTCTCTTTTGTTTGACAGGTTACGATTACTAACTTCTTTCTTGACAGGTTACGATTACTAACTTCCTTTTTTGACAGGTTACAGTTACTAACTTCTTATTTGGAAAGGTTACGATTAGTGATTTCTCTTTTGTTTGAAAGGTTACGATTACTAACTTCTTCCTTGACAGGTTACAATTACTAACTTCCTTTTTTTGACAGGTTACGGTTACTAACTTCTTATTTGGAAGGGTTATGATTAGTGATTTCTCTTTTGTTTGACAGATTACGATTACTAACTTCTTTCTTGTCAGGTTACGATTACTAACTTCCCTTTTTGACAGGTTACGGTTACTAACTTCTTATTTGGAAAGGTCACGATTGGTGATTTCGCTTTTGTTTGACAGGTTACGATTACTAACTTCTTTCTTGACAGGTTACGATTACTAACTTCCTTTTTTGACAGGTTACGGTTACTAACTTCTTATTTGGAAGGGTTATGATTAAGGCCGATTCACACGACCCGTTTTCTTTCCGACAGGCTCGCCGTCGGTTAAGCGGCGTCTAGGTTTCTTACGTGTATTCAAATGCAACTGTTCACACGACCCGTCAGGCAGACGGCGGCCCTCGGACGTCGCCCTTCCGAGGCGGCTCGGCTTTCTTCCCAAGAAACCCCGACCGGTTTGACGGACGTTAGCCACCCGTCCCAACCAGCGGGTGGATGATGTTTTGTGTGAACGAGGACCTGTATTGTACCCGTTCGTTTCGTGGCCTACAACCCCGACTTTTCCTCATAGTATAGAGTCATAGAAATTAGTTAGTTTGTTGTTGACACCATGTATTAGAGGTTAATTGAACTTTTTCAGGGGTATGAGGAGATGTTTGACATGGCAAACAAGATGTATAGAAATAATTTACATAAATAAAAGATATGGAAAATGACTGGAGAGGCATTAAATAAAAAAGGTAATTTATCGCAATTTTAATATTCTTGGCATAGTGCATAAAGCATTATGAAGTTGCATAACTTATTTTATCAACACAGTTATCAACCAACATCTTAAAGTGTCAAAATTAGCGTAATTTACTCGGTCCTCACGTGACAGAGTCTAAGTAAACAATGAAAACCGCGCGCTGGTAAACGGATAAGGAACGCCTCGTGTGAATGTACAACATTTCGACGGCGGTTAGCCACCACCCAGCCTGTTGGAAAGAAAACGGGTCGTGTGAATCGGCCTTTTGTGATTTCTCTTTTGTTTGATAGGTTACGATTACTAACTTCTTTCTTGTCAAGTTACGATTACTAACTTCCCTTTTTGACAGGTTACAGTTACTAACTTCTTATTTGGAAAGGTTACGATTAGTGATTTCGCTTTTGTTTGACAGATTACGATCACTAACTTATTTCTTGACAGGTTACAATTACTAACTTCTTTCTTGACAGATTACAATTACTAACTTCCTTTTTTGACAGGTTACGGTTACTAACTTCTTTCTTGACAGGTTACGATTACTAACTTCCTTTTTTGACAGGTTACGGTTACTAACTTCTTATTTGGAAGGGTTATGATTAGTGATTTCTCTTTTGTTTGACAGATTACGATCACTAACTTCTTTCTTGACAGGTTACGGTTACTAACTTCTTTCTTGACAGGTTACGATTACTAACTTCCTTTTTTGACAGGTTGCGATTACTAACTTCCTTTTTTGACAGGTTACGATTGCTAACTTCCCTTTTTGACAGGTTACGATTACTAACTTCTTTCTTGTCAGGTTACGATTACTAACTTCCCTTTTTGACAGGTTACGGTTACTAACTTCTTTCTTGACAGGTTACGATTACTAACTTCCATTTTTGACAGGTTACGATTACTAACTTCCTTTTTTGACAGGTTACGATTACTAACTTCCCTTTTTGACAGGTTACGATTACTAACTTCTTTCTTGACAGGTTACGATTACTAACTTCCTTTTTTGACAGGTTACGATTACTAACTTCCTTTTTTGACAGGTTACGATTACTAACTTCTTTCTTGACAGGTTAAGATTACTAACTTCCTTTTTTGACAGGTTACGGTTACTAACTTCTTATTTGGAAGGGTTATGATTAGTGATTTCTCTTTTGTTTGATAGCTTACGATTACTAACTTCTTTCTTGTCAGGTTACGATTACTAACTTCCCTTTTTGACAGGTTACGGTTACTAACTTCTTATTTGGAAAGGTCACGATTAGTGATTTCGCTTTTGTTTGACAGATTACGATCACTAACTTCTTTCTTGACAGGTTACGATTACTAACTTCCTTTTTAGACAGGTTACGATTACTAACTTCTTATTTGGAAAGGTCACGATTAGTGATTTCGCTTTTGTTTAAAAGATTACGATCACTAACTTCCTTCTTGACAGGTTATGATTACTAACTTCCTTTTTTGACAGGTTACAGTTACTAACTTCTTATTTGGAAAGGTTACGATTAGTGATTTCTCTTTTTTTGATAGGTTACGATTACTAACTTCTTCCTTGACAGGTTACGATTACTAACTTCCTTTTTTTGACAGGTTACGGTTACTAACTTCTTATTTGGAAAGGTTATGATTAGTGATTTCTCTTCTGTTTGACAGGTTACGATTACTAACTTCCTTTTTTGACAGGTTACGATTACTAACTTCTTTCTTGACAGGTTACGATTACTAACTTCCTTTTTTGACAGGTTACGGTTACTAACTTCTTATTTGGAAGAGTTATGATTAGTGATTTCTCTTTTGTTTGATAGCTTACGATTACTAACTTCTTTCTTGTCAGGTTACGATTACTAACTTCCCTTTTTGACAGGTTACGGTTACTAACTTTTTATTTGGAAAGGTTACGATTAGTGATTTCTCTTTTGTTTGACAGGTTACGATTACTAACTTCTTTCTTGACAGGTTACGATTACTAACTTCCTTTTTAGACAGGTTACGATTACTAACTTTTTATTTGGAAAGGTTACGATTAGTGATTTCTCTTTTGTTTGACAGGTTACGATTACTAACTTCTTTCTTGACAGGTTACGATTACTGACTTCCTTTTTAGACAGGTTACAGTTCCTAACTTCTTATTTGGAAAGGTTACGATTAGTGATTTCTCTTTTGTTTGACCTGTTACGGTTACTAACTTCTTTCTTGACAGGTTACGATTACTAACTTCCTTTTTAGACAGGTTACGATTACTAACTTCCTTTTTAGACAGGTTACGATTACTAACTTCTTATTTGGAAAGGTTACGATTAGTGATTTCTCTTTTGTTTGACAGGTTACGAATGCTAACTTCTTTCTTGACAGGTTACGATTACTAACTTCCTTTTTAGACAGGTTACGATTACTAACTTTTTATTTGGAAAGGTTACGATTACTAACTTCCTTTTTAGACAGGTTACGATTACTAACTTTTTATTTGGAAAGGTTACGATTAGTGATTTCTCTTTTGTTTGACAGGTTACGATTACTAACTTCTTTCTTGACAGGTTACGATTACTAACTTCCTTTTTAGACAGGTTACGATTACTAACTTTTTATTTGGAAAGGTTACGATTACTAACTTCCTTTTTTGACAGGTTACGGTTACTAAATTTTTTTGTGTGGATAGATTACAATAAGAAATTTCTCTTTTGTTTGAGAGGTTACGATTACTAACTATTTTTTGACAGATTGCGATTACTAACTTCTTTTTTGATAGGCTACAATTAATAACATCTTTTTGACGGGTTAGTAAATTATTGTTGGACAGGTTATGATTACTATCTTCTTTGAGAGGTTACAAATCCTAAAGTCTGTCTTGAAAGGATACGATTCCTCACTTCTTTCGAGCCAGGTTACGATTACTAACTTCTTTTTTGACAGGTTACAATTCTCAACTTCTTTCTTGACAGTTTAAGATTACTAACTTCCTTTTTTGACATTATACGATTCCTAATTTCTTTCTTGGCAGGATACGATAGATAATTTCTTTCTTGAAAGGATAAGATTCCTAAATTCTATTTTGACAGGATATAATTCCCGACTTCTTTTTTGACAGGCTACGATTCTTAACTTCTGTTTGCAAGGATACAATTCATAACTTTTTTCTTGACAGATTACGATTAGGAACTATTTTACTGACAGGTTTCAGTTCCTATCTTCTTTCTTAACCGGTTAAAATTCTTAATTTTTTTTTGACAGGATACAATTCCTAACTTCTTTCTTGATACATTAGAATTCCAGACTTCTTACTTTACAGGTTACAATTCCTAAAATCTTTCTTGACAGTATAGGATTTGGGACGCCTTTTTGACAGGATACGATTCCGATCTTCTCTATTGACAGTTTACGATTACTGGCTTCGTTTTTGACCGGATACAATTCCTATTTTTTTTTTTTTTTTTTTTTTTTTTTTGAGACAGGTTGCGATCACTAACTACTTTCTTGACAGGTTACGATCTCTAACTTCTTCTTTGACAGGATACGATCCCTAATTTTTTAATAGGTAACGATTACTAACTTTTTTATTAATATGATTACTATTTTCTTTTAGACAGGTTATGATTTCTAACTTTTTTTTTTTTCTGATAGATTGCGATTACTAACTTCTTTCTTGACAAAATACGGTTACTAACTCTTTTTGAAAGGTTACAATTTGTACTTTCTCTTTTGTTTGACAGAATTACTATTAGTAATTTCTATCTTTTTGATAGGTTACGATTTCTAACTTTTTGACAGGTTATGCTTTCTAACTTCTTTTTGACAGATTATGATTTCTATCTTCTTTTTAGATAGGTCACGATTTGTAACCTATTTTTAACAGGTTACGATTTCTAACTACTCTTTTGACAGGTTAAGATTAATAACTCTTTTTTGACAGGCTATGAGTTCCAAGTTTTTTGACAGGTTACGTTTTCTATCTTATTTTTTCACAGATTACAATTTAACTTCTTTGTTAACAGGCTACTCTTTCTAACTTCTTTTTAGACAGATTACGATTTCTAACTTCTCTTTTGACAGGTTACAATTTCTTACTTTTTTATAGGTTACGTTTACTATCTTCTTTTAGGACAGGTTATAATTTCTATCTCCTTTTTTTAAAGGCTACGATTTCTAAGTTCTTTTTTGACAAGCTACGGTTTATAACTTTTTGACAAGTTACGTTTTCTAACTTCATTTTGACAGGTGATGATTTCCAAATTCTTTTTTGACAGGCTACGATTTCTAACTTATTTTTGACAGGTTACGATTTTAACCCCTTTTTTGACAGGCTACGATTTCTAACTTTTTTGGGCAGGTTACAATTTCTAATTCCTTTTTGACAGGCTTCGATTTCTAACTTCTTTTTGACAGGTTATGATTTCTAACTCCTTTTTGGACAGACTACGATGTCTAAGTTTTTTGACAGATTACAATTTCTAACTCCTTTTTGACAGGCTACGATTTCTAACTTCTTTTTGATAGGTTACGATTCCTATCTCCCTTTTTGACAGGCTACGATTTCTAACTTCTTTATGACAGGTTATGATTCCTATCTCCTTTTTTGACAGGCTACGATTTCTAACTTCTTTTTGACAGGTTACGATTTTTAACTCCTTTTTGACATCCTACGATTTCTAACTTTTTAACAGGTTACGATTGGTATTAACTCCTTTCTTGACAGATTACCATTTCTTACTTTTTTGACAGGTTACGATTACTACTAACTTCTTTAAGACAGGTTATGATTTCTAACTTCTTTTTGACAGGTTACAATTTCTAACTTCTCTTTTGACAAGTTACGATTTCTAGCTTCTCTTTTGACAGGTTACGATATCTAACTTTTTAAGACAGGTTATGATTACTACTGTTTTTTTGACAGGTTAAGGTTTCTAACTTCTTTTGACAGGCTACGCAAATCAACTTCTTTTTCGCTGTAATTAATTGATACTAGATTGAGCCCTGAGGTCATTTTCAAACCAAAACGAACAATTGCCCATTGATTAATTTTAGTCATATATTTTGAAATTCTCCTTTTATCAACCATTTCCCGAGTATTCCGTATTCCTGGCAGCGTGTTTCATACTCTACATTCAAAACAAACACTCAAATACTTCTTATAATCTTGATATTATAAGATGTAACTCGCTTATTCAACTACAAAGCTATACCTGAAACTAAGGAAAAATCTACTTCATTACCTCACGGGAATTCTCACATGAAGAGACTCATCATCATCATCGTCTCCTCCTACGCCTATAGAGGCAAAGGGCCTCGGTTAGATTTCGCCACTAGTCTATATCTTGAACTTTTAAATCAATACTTCTCCATTCATTATCTCCTACTTCACGCTTCATAGTCCTTAGCCATGTATGCCTGGGTCTTCCAACTCTTCTAGTGCCTTGTGGAGACCAGTTAAAAGTTTGGTGAATTAATCTCTCTTGGGGAGGGCGAAGAGCATGCCCAAACCATCTCCATCTACCCCTCATCATGATCTCGTCCACATATGGCACTCGAGTGATCTCTTATAGTTTCATTTCTAATTCTTTCTTGCCATTTACCTCCCAATTTCATGTTATATACAACAATATTATCTATAAAAGTTCATATTTTCTTTTGTGTTTGTATACATAAAATAAACATAGGCATTAAATGAACCTTCAGTAATAAAAAAAAAAAATAAGAGAACAAACTCTGAGCATATCTGTATCGAACCGGAAGCACATATCGATAGCGCACACAACG
>NC_090737.1:24095572-24193072 GCF_036898095.1 Palaemon carinicauda
TCTGAACGATGGAGTCGAAGCATTACATTATCTATCAAATGAGAGAGAGAGAGAGAGAGAGAGAGAGAGAGAGAGAGAGAGAGAGAGAGAGAGAGAGAGAGAGAGAGAGAGAGAGAGAGAGTTTATTTGACTTGAATAACTAATATGCTAGATGGAATCAAACATGTTGGTAAAATGTACAACAACAAATAGATCCATTTCTAGTCAACTGCAGAACAGGCTTCAGACATGTCCTTACTCATGTCAGGGGTTTAGTCATTTTTATCACCATGCTGGCCATTCCGGATTGGTGATGGTGGGAGATTTTTGTCCGATCGCTCACAGCAAACCAACCTTGTATGAGTGGCCTTGACAGGTACACCTACTCCCAGATGAGCTTCAATGTCTTTTTTACAAATTTACTATCATCGATACGTTATGAAATATTGTCCAAATAAATAACCTATACCAAAATATCTATATGGTGTTCATGAACAATATCAACTCAAAAGTAAATGCAATTGACAATGCCAATACAGAAAATAAAGCTCTGTTGATGGACCTTGATGCTTATGGAGGTGTAGTTCCAAATGGTATTTTACCTTTGGTTTTTATAAAGACTGCAGATTTCTTAGCTCCAAAGTTATCTATTATTTTGCGCAAGTTAGCACGAAGAGGAGCTTTTAGCACTTGTTGGAGAATTGGTAATGTTACTCCACTATGTAAATGTGCTTGTGGTAGCTCAAGTCCAACTGATTACCGCCCAATTTCCATAACTCCCATATTATCTAAAGTTTTTGAAAGTATTCTGGCAAAACGTCTTAATAGGTTTGCTGAAAGTAATCATCTGTTCCCTAGTTTGCAATTTGGTTTTCGTAAAGGCCTTGGAGCATGTGATGCCCTTCTTACAATCTCTAATGCTGTACAGATATCCCTTGATTGTGGCCAGGAAGTTCGTATGATTGGCTTTGATTTTAGTGTTGCCTTTGACCGTGTTAATCATGAGGACCTTGTTTTCAAACTCAAACAGTTGGGGGAGGGTGTGTCGTTTCTTAGCTTCATTATACAATTTTTAAGTAATAGATCGCAAAGAGTTGTTGTTGATGGGCAACATAGTGAGTATAGGAATGTGATATCTGGTGTTCCTCATGATAGTGTTCTTGGCCCATTTCTTTATATACTATATACACATGACATGTGGTTTGGTCTCGAAAACAAGCTTGATGCATATGCAGTTGATGCTACTTTCTTTGCATCAATTCCATCTCCTGAATATAGATCTGGGTTTGCTGAATCCCTTAACAGAGATCTAACTAGAATTAGTGCATGGTGCAAATTATGGGGTATGAAGTTGAATCCTAACAAAACTCAAAAGTATCATTGTAAGTAGGTCAAGGACCGTGTCTCCTCAACATCCGGATCTCAGTATTGATAATGTTTCTTTGACTGTATGACTCTTTTAAATTTTGGGTGTGATTCTCGACAGGAAATTTACTTTTGAGAAACACATTAGGTCTGTCTTCTTCCATTACACACAAAAATTAACTTATTTGGAAAATCTTTTAAGATTTTCGGTGATCAATCTATTCTGAAGAAGTGTTTTAATTCTTTCATTTTACCTTGTTTCGAGTATTGTTCTCCTGTCTGGTCTTCAGCTGCTGATTCTCATCTTAATTTGTTGGACAGGAACTTACGGTCTATTAAATTTCCTATTCCTAATGTATATATTAATCTCTGGCACCAGCGTTCTATTAGTTCATTATGCATGTTGCATAAGATTTTTTATAATTCTGACCATCCTTTGCATTCAGATCTTCCCGGACAGTTCCATCCTGTTCGTAATACTAAGTATGCAGTTAATTCTAATAGTCAGGCCCTCTACATCAGGAGGCTCAATACTACACAGTACTCCAGAAGTATTTTTCCACCTGTGACCAAGTTGTGGAATGATCTTCCTACTCGGGTAGTTTAATCAATAGAAATTCAAAAGTTCAGAGTTGTAGAAAATTTACTAATGTTGAACAGGCTTACATAAGTCCCTTTATAGTTTATAAATCAAATATCTGTTTTAATGCTGTTAATGTTTTAAAATATTTTATTTTAATTTTGATTACTTATATCGTTTATTTATTTCCTTATTTTCTTTCCTCACTGGGCTATTTTTCCCTGTTGGAGCTTATAGCATCTTGCTTTTCCAACTAGGGTTGTAACTTAGCTAATAATAATAATAATAATAATAATAATAATAATAATAATAATAATAATAATAATAATAATAATAATAATAATAATAATAATAATAATAATAATAATATTGGTTGCTCTACCAATCTTAAATTAGGATTTATGAATTTGGTCCATAGAGTCTGCTAATGGGCGGAGGGGGGAGGGGCATTCAGCACCATGATATATATATATATATATATATATATATATATATATATATATATATATATATATATATATATATATATATATATATATATATACATATGCTCTTGGGGCAAAGCATATACATTACAGTATATACATGGATGTTCACCGTAAAGTAAAACTGAAGAGGCTGGACAACAGAAAGGATAAAATAATTCTTGAACAGATGTAATAGAAACATAGAAAATACGTGCACCTATGGGCTGAAGTGAAAATACAGAACCCCTAATTAATACATACAGTGAACTGCATGAGGTGCACTGATGAGAGTACGCCATTGAAAAGCTATTCACTTGATAATTAGTTCAAATAAATTCGCCAAAAGAAAGATTTCCCAAAACTTCGAGATCAATTGCGTGTGTATATTCAGTTTCATTGACGCATTTATTTAAAATAACATTTAGTCATGCATAAGATAAAGGGGAGGAAGTCAGTACTACTACTATTACTATTACTTGCTAAGCTACAACCCTAGTTGGAAATGCAGAATGCTATAAAACTGAGGGCTCCAACAGGGAAAATAGCCCAGTGAGGAAAGGAAATAAGGAAACTAAATTAAAAGTAATTAACAATTAAAATAAATTGTTTTAAGAACAATAACATTCAAATAAATCTATTATGAAAGAAATATTGACATTACTCACGGGAAGAAAAGTGCATGAACTGAGAGAGGTACTATAGAATATTCGAATTTCATTTATGGTAAATAAACTGCTTTGCATTGCTACCACAATTTCATTACTATCAGTCGCAGCATGTACAGTTATGTGTAAAGATTAGAGAATAATGCCGTGAAGCATTTTAGAATATCTTCACTTATAGATAAAATATAATTTGTAATTTCCTCATCTCAAACACTGCACGAGTCATTATTATTATTATTATAATTATTATTATTATTATTATTATTATTATTATTATTATTATAACTAATATGCAACCCTAATGGGAAAAGCAGGATGCTATAAGCCCAAGGGCTCCAAACAAGGAAAACCGCCCAGTGAGGAAAAGAAATAACGATACTGCTATAGATTAGTGTGGCTGAATGTACCCATAAGAGAACTCTAATCCACGACAGTGGAAGACCATGATACAGAGGCTATGGCATTACCCAAGACTAGAGAACAATGGTTTGATTTAGTTATTAATATTTAGTGACCCATATGCGGCTGAAGTCACAGTACTCTGGTAAAAAACGTAATTTTAATCGGAAATTCTCCGTAAAAATATACGGTTCTCAGTCGTATTTTCAGGAATACAGGCGACCGTAATTTTTACCCTACTTTGTTACTATCTTTTACGGGTTGGTGACCATAATATCAACCTTTAACGTCAATATATCCTTATCAAAACGGCAAATGCTTGCCAACATTTATTCCAGGATTTTGATTTTGTTTTTTTTACGGTAAATTTTTTAACATTGTAGGTTAAGGGGGACTGAATAATGCATGATTAAGTTGAACGGCAGTTGAACCCCCCTAATTTTCCCTGTTGGAGCCCTTGGACCTGAAGCATCTTGCTATTCTAACTAGGGTTGTACCTTAGATAATAATGATAATGCTAAGAAAAACCTACTCGAAAATTAGCTAAGTGTAAAAACTCCCTCCGAGTGGGATTTTTCTAATGTGCACGTGACGGCAGATAAATCACAATCAATCAGTTCATAGAGCAGTCGCCCATACTCTCCGTCGGTGTCGCTTGGAAGTCACCTCACAGACACGCTTTTCTTTTGAGGTCATCGGAACATACGACACGAACCAGATCACAATGACGTAAGAGGATGGATAGGAGTTTTCAAGGGTGGAAAAAATAAAGTAGTTCGGAGATGATAAAGCCGATTGTCCATCATGGCCGAGCGAGGTGATTTCGATAGGCGCGTCAGTTGTGATTATATCTCGACTGTAAACGACATTTTGACATTTGTAGTCTCGTTGGACCGACTGACATCCGCAACATCAGAGAAGGATGGTAGAATTAGGTTTTTCATCGAGGACCTGTCTCGATGAAAAAAAAAAAAATCAAAAGAAAATGAAAATATGCAGAATAGGTAAAGAAAACTGAAAGAGCCATCTGGGCTACTGTGACATTGAGACACTGAATATAGGCGACCTGAGTAACACAAAAACAAACTAGAACGGGCACTCGGTAGAGCGCATACCTTCGCCAATATCATGTATATTTCAAGATAGAAAATTGAATTATGCACAATTTGGTACTAGTATCATGCAAATCAGATAAAAATTTATTACTATATAGCAAAAAGATATTTTTTACCTTTTCGTGACCTTGACCTTAACCTTTTGACCCAATCACTCCCAAAATCAAATCAAATTGTCCTTAGATCATGGTCAATCATCCCACCAATTTTCATAAGATTCGGTCAAATAGTTTTTGTTTTGTGATTTGTTTTGTAAATTTCGTGACTTTGGCCTTGACCTTTGACCCAATCATTCCCTAAATCTAATCAAATTGTCCTTGGATCATGATCAATCATCCCACCCGATTCAATGAGATTTGGTCGAACAGTTTTTAAGTTTAATGCTTTGTTTTTTTTAAATTTTGTGACCTTGACTCTTGACCCAATCATTCCCTAAATCTAATCAAATTGTCCTTTGATCATGGTCAATCATCCCACCAAAATTTCATGAGATTCGGTGAAATAGTTTTTGAGTTATGCGAATCACCAACACACAGACAAAAAAATATCTATCAAAACATAAGCTTCGCCGCAACGGAGTTGCCGAACGTATTTATTGGGAACAAAAGTGTCTAGAAGAAGGGAGGAATGTTATATGGCATAATTGGAGCACTTCATGACCAATAATCCTCGACGGAACCATAATACCGAGTAGATCAAAATACTCTTTCGACTGAATACGGTCTGGGTTGATAACCAAATTTGAAAGAAATAAATGGCGGGAAGGAAAACTAGGGATCTTGATTTCACTAGAGGGCGAGGCAATGTAGCTCAAATCAAGTTATAGATATCAGACTGATTTATTTGATTTATGAATTTTGCCTATATGGCTCAACGCTGGGCCGGGGAGCCCATTTAGCTCAGTGTGCAACGAGGGAAAACCCTGTTGCTGCACCATGATATAATTAGTTAAAGAAGTTGAACGGCAAGAATTCTGGAACGGAGGGTGGGGGGAGGGGGGAGCAGAAAGCTCAACCATTGGTCGATTATAAAACTGCTATAGTATATAAAGAGACATACCAGAATTCACTGGTTTCCTCTAAAAAGGAAATGAAAAAAAGAAGTCAGGCAACGTGATCCTGATACACTGATCAAGTACAGAGTAAGAGGTTGTTGTACTGAGTCCTAGTGAAGTATTCAGAAGCAAAAGAACAAATGGAATTGTACTCAGTGTCCCATTACTTTCAAGGGATATTCTACTATGGAAAGATATGATTCTGGAGAAAATTCCCCCGCTCTCCATTTGGTCCTAGTCACAGAATATGTTTTGGAGGAGACAAGTGTATAACGATGGAATGAAACACCAAAGATAATCTCCCCTATATAATAAAGAGCAAGTGTCTGGGTGTATGTATGTATGTATGTATGTATGTATATATATATATATATATATATATATATATATATATATATATATATATATATGTATATATATAAATATATATATATATAAATATATATATATATATATATATATATATATATATATATATATATATATATGTATATGTATATATGTATACATATATATATACATGTATATATATATATATATATATATATATATATATATATATAGATAGATAGATAGATAGATATATATATATATATATATATATATATATATATATATATATATATATATATATATATATATATATATATATATATATATATATACATTTTCCAGTCACGTACTCAGCTCTCCCCGTCCCTCGGTTATGGGGAGAAGGAATAGTCATACCCTCGTGAGAGAGAGGGTGCGTGTGCATGCATATCTATCTAAATATTTGGCAATCCTTTTTGCCGGGTGGCGTACATTAGTTTTACGTAAACAGCGTGTATACGTACACGTGATTCTGATTACAATTTGCTAAATAAAAAACCTTAACATTTGTAGTGAATGCATCACTCATAACACCATTCACGAACCCAGTAAATCAAAAGAAAGCATTGAACTCTGGACCAATAGAAAAATTAAAAAATAGACCATTAACTTTCACTTTCAAAATTCGAGACCATATTATTATTATTATTATTATTATTATTATTATTATTATTATTATTATTATTAGCTAAGCTAAAAACCCCAGTTGGTAAGGCAGGATGCTATAAGCCCAAGGGTTCCAACAGGGAAAAATAGTGCAGTGAGGAAAGGAAACAAGTAAATAAATAAACTACAAGTGAAGTAATGAACAATTAGATTAAAATATTTTAAGAACACTAACAGCAATAAATTTAAATTTTTCATATATTAAAAAAAAGAGAAAAAAAGGGGGAAGAGAAATGATAGAATAGTGTACCCTCAAGCAAGAGAACTCTAAACCAAGACAGTAGACAGAGGCAGAGGCTATGTTATTACCCAAGACTAGAGAACAATGGTTAGATTTTGGAGCGTTTGAAACGACCCAGATATCATTAAAATAAAAAGTAATAAATAAGCAAAATTACACAAAATCTCACAAATACATATGATTTTTCCTGTTGACAAAACCTTATGTAGAGCTGATTCTTCATATATATCATAGGGGGTAGGGGTGTATAGATCAACTATGCTTTAACACTTACAGCAAGGCGGGAGGCAGAGAATTAGTTGGTGAGATAAGGTGAAGGATGATATGGAGAGAAGAGGTTTGGTAGAAGAGGATGCCTTTGATCGAAGGCATTGGACAGGGCGCATCAGGCAACCGACCCCTTAATGTAGGGATAATGGTGGGGAAGAAGAAGAATGGACATATGTATTATTATATATATTAAATCATCAAGCACAGATTATGAATGATTTCCGTACATAAAAGATAAACGTCGCAAATATTAAAAGCCATATCAAGTAATATCACAAAGGAAAAAATATATATACACATACAAAAATATATGTGCATATATGGGTGTGTGTATGTATGTTGTTGCAGAATGACCGTAACGCACATCTCATACACACATACACACACACACACACACATATATATATATATATATATATATATATATATATATATATATATATATATATATATATATATATATATATTATATACACACATGTATATATATACATATATATATATATATATATATATATATTACATATTCACACATGTATATATATATATATATATATATATATATATATATATATATATATATATATATATATATACATACATGTATATATATCATATATATTACATATATATATATATATATATATATATATATATATATATATATATATATATATATATATATATATATATATTATATATTCACACATGTATATATATATATACATATATATATATATATATATATATATATATATATATATATATATATATATATATATATATATACATATATATATACATACATGTATATATATCATATATATATATATATATATATATATATATATATATATATATACATGTATGTATGTTATAGCGAAACAAACGTAATAGATTACCTCAATACTGACTTTGAACGTCGTGTTTTAAAATGCTCTATTAACCCTACAGCTCGAAATGGAAACGCCTCATTAACCGCAAAATGACGTCGAGAACTATTGCTGCGTTGGTGTCACAGCGAAGTGGGAAGAAGGTGAAAGCTACAAATTGATGTTTTGGGTGTGTAAGATAGAGCAAAAAAAAATGTAAAAAAAAAAAAAAAAGAAAATTGTATAACAACTCAGATTTTGTTTTGTAATTATTCAAAGGTTTTCCCCCATAATTTTCAAACATCAATATATGAAACTAAATTCCTAATTGTAATAATAACAACAACAACAACAAATGCAACCGTTTCTAGTTCACTGCTGGACAAATGCCTCAGACATGCTATCATTCATGTCTGGGGTTTGGCTAGTTTCCATCACCACTCTGGCCAATGTAGATTGGTGATGATGGGAGACTTTAGTTTGTCAATCACAGCAAACTAACCTAGTATGGTTGTCCCTGACTAGTACAACTTTGCTGATCATAGCATTAGGTTATCCCCACTCGGAAAGGGAGTTGTAACAGCCTAGCTATAAATATCTTTGACTCGCACCCAGTGGGTTGAGAGTTCGATCTCCTTCAACAGCTCGATAATGTTTCCCTATTATCCGTAACTTTATCGTCGCTGTGAGCTAGGGGGAGAGGAGTTTGGGATATATAGGCCCACCTGTTAAGTCATCAGTAGTCACTGTCTGGTATTCCTTGATCCTAAGTTTAATGGACAGGGGCAATGGCACTATACTCTGTCGCTCAATGGACACCTTTAAACTTCGAACAGCCGAGATGGCCGATAAACTGAATGAAAAACTTTGCAGTTTTAATCAAATTAATTACCTCATAAAAATAAACAAATAATGGATTTCTCTCTCTCTCTCTCTCTCTCTCTCTCTCTCTCTCTCTCTCTCTCTCTCTCTCTCTCTCTCTCTCTCTCTCTCTCTACGATAAACCCGAGAAAATTCTTAAAAAACAGTAATTTCGCTGCCACAGAAAATAGACATTACACAATCAATAACATCAAGTCGGTTACGAAGAGACACTTTCTTTAGTAAGGCTTCAACTCCACAAATATAGAAAAAATATTGACTTGAATTTTTTTTTACAATATTATTTATTAACAATTTCATAATTTGTCTAATAACTTTAAATATAGATCTAATTTTATGCCGTCTTCATTCGCCTAACTTAATGAAAGGATTAACCAATGAATAAAAGTAGAAATTTCAAGCGGAACTCTATGGCCATTAGGATACCCGAAATGGGTATCCTAATGGCCATAGAGTTCCGCTTGAAATTGCTTCTCATTCAGTTAGTAGGAATTTTCATTCTCATCTTTTTATTGGATAAGGATTAGCATAGTCTATGATATTAGAGAGAGAGAGAGAGAGAGAGAGAGAGAGAGAGAGAGAGAGAGAGAGAGAGAGAGAGAGAGAGACCATTTTAGTATTATTGGAGCCGTCAACTCTTACGATGAATGCAAATATAAAATAAGAACGATCAAAACGAATAAACTCTACGGAAATTTATCGCCATGTTATTCATATAAGCTTCTATTAAGCCCCACGTACATTAATTAATTGATGGAATTGTAATTACAGTAGAGTTTTCTTGGTTCAATATTATAAGAAACTTTCGTATTTACATCCTTCAAGTATTTAGAGAATTATATTACGTAGTCCGATTTTAATTACAAAAATGTTAATTGGAATAAAAAAAAAACCACCTCCATTTCATTTTCTGCTGATCTATATTTGTAATACACACAGTACGCAGCATTGTGATTACAAAATGCCATAAAAACATTTCCATAAAATACGATTATGATGTTTATTCAAGGAATTATTGTAAATAAGCTTACTGTCAGGGTTTTTACTGGTTATTACATAGGCCAAGTAAAATGCAACGCACGTGATATCAGCGAGAGAAGTTCTTTATCTGATTATTAATATTATTATTAATTGCTAAGCTACAACCCTAGTTGGATAAGCAGGATGCTATAAACCCAGGGGCTCCAACAGGGAAAATAGCCCAGTGAGGAAAGGAAACAATGAAAAAAATATTTTAAGAACAGTAACAACATTGAAATAAATATTTCCTATATAAACTATAAATATTTTAACAAAACAAAAGGAAGAGAAATTACATAGTATAATGTGCCCGATTGTACCCTCAAGCAAGAGAACTCTACCCAAAGACAGTGGAAGACCATGGTAGAAAGGCTATGGCACTATTCAAGACTAGAGAACAATGGTTTGATTTTGGAGTGTCCTTCTCCTAGAAGAGCTGCTTACCATAGCTAAAGAGCCTCTTCTACCCTTACCAGGAGGAAAGTAGCAACTGAACAATTACAGTGCAGTAGTTAACCCCTTAAGAGAAGAAGAATTGTTTGGTAATCTCAGTGTTGTCAGGTGTATGAGGACGGAAGAGAATATGTAAAGAAAAGGCCAAACTATTCGGTGTATGTGTAGGCAAAGGGAAAGAACCGTGACCAGAGAGAAGGATCCAATGTAGTACTATCTAGCCAGTCAAAGGACCCCATAACTCTCTAGCAGTATTTACAGTACTTGTCAGATACACAACTTTCTCTCTCATTATATATATATATATATATATATATATATATATATATATATATATATATATATATATATATATATATACATATATATATATATATATATATATATATATATATATATATATATATATATATATATATATATATATACACTAGTGAACACAACCCGTTAGAAAGGACGGTTAAATATTTGGATAGATTAACACAAACGCTCACGCAACACCCTCTCACCAAGGAATGGTTACTCCCTCTCCCTCCTACCCGACCTAAGCACACACACACACACACACACACATATATATATATATATATATATATATATATATATATATATATATATATATATATATATATATATATATGGAGAGAGAGAGAGAGAGAGAGAGAGAGAGAGAGAGAGAGAGAGAGAGAGAGAGAGAGAGAGAGAGACTATATAAGTACATACATACATGTACCAAGGCACTTCCCCCAATTTTGGGGGGTAGCCGACATCAACAAATGAAACAAAACATAAAAGGGGACCTCTACTTTCTACGTTCCTCCAGCCTAACAAGGGACTCAACCGAGTTCTGCTGGTACTGCTAGGGTGCCACAGCCCACCCTCCCACATTATCCACCACAGATGAAGCTTCATAATACTGAGTCCCCTACTGCTGCTACCTCCGCGGTCATCTAAGGCATCGGAGGCAGCAGCAGGGCCTACCAGAACTGCGTCACAATCGCTCGCCATTCATTCCTATTTCTAGCACGCTCTCTTGTCTCTCTCACATCTATCCCCCTATCACCCAGGGCTTCCTTCACGCCATCCATCCACCCAAACCTTGGCCTTCCTCTTGTACTTCTCTCATCAACTCTTGCATTCATCACCTTCTTTAGCAGACAGCCATTTTCCATTCTCTCAACATGGCCAAACCACCTCAACACATTCATATCCACTCTAGCTGCTAACTCATTTCTTACACCCGTTCTCACTCTCACCACTTCGTTCCTAACCCTATCTACTCGAGATACACCAGCCATACTCCTTAGACACTTCATCTCAAACACATTTAATTTCTGTCACTCCGTCACTTTCATTCCCCACAACTCCGATCCATACATCACAGTTGGTACAATCACTTTCTCATACAGAACTCTCTTTACATTCATGCCCAACCCTCTATTTTTTACTACTCCCTTAACTGCCCCCAACTCTTTGCAACCTTCATTCACTCTCTGACGTACATCTGCTTCCACTCCACCATTTGCTGCAACAACAGACCCCAAGTACTTAAACTGATCCACCTCCTCAAGTAACTCTCCATTCAACATGACATTTAACCTTGCACCACCTTCCCTTCTCGTACATCTCATAACCTTACTCTTACCCACATTAACTCTCAACTTCCTTCTCTCACACACTCTTCCAAATTCTGTCACTAATCGTCCAAGCTTCTCTTCTGTGTCTGCAACCAGTACAATATCATCCGCAAACAACAACTGATTTACCTCCCATTCATGGTCATTCTCGTCTACCAGTTTTAATCCTAGTCCAAGCACTCGAGCATTCACCTCTCTCACCACTCCATCAACATACAAGTTAAACAACCACGGTGACATCACACATCCCTGTCTCAGCCCCACTCTCACCGGAAACCAATCACTCACTTCATATCCTATCCTAACACATGCTTTACTACCTTTGTAGAAACTTTTCACTGCTTGCAACAACCTTCCACCAACTCCATATAACCTCATCACATTCCACATTGCTTCCCTATCAACTCTATCATACGCTTTCTCCAGATCCATAAACGCAACATACACCTCCTTACCTTTTGCTAAATATTTCTCGCATATCTGCCTTACTGTAAAAATCTGATTCATACAACCCCTACCTCTTCTAAAACCACCCTGTATTTCTAAGATTGCATTCTCTGTTTTATCCTTGATCCTATTAATCATTACTCTACCATACACTTTTCCAACTACGCTTAACAAACTAATACCTCTTGAATTACAACACTCATGCACATCTCCCTTACCCTTATATAGTGGCACAATACATGCACAAACCCAATCTACTGGTACCATTGACAATACAAAACACATATTAAACAATCTCACCAACCATTCAAGTACAGTCACACCCCCTTCCTTCAACATCTCAGCTCTCACACCATCCATACCAGATGCTTTTCCTACTCTCGTTTCATCTAGTGCTTTCCTCACTTCATCTATTGTAATCTCTCTCTCATTCTCATCTCCCATCACTGGCACCTCAACACCTGCAACAGCAATTATATCTGCCTCCCTATTATCCTCAACATTCAGTAAACTTTCAAAATATTCCGCCCATCTTTTCCTTGCCTCCTCTCCTTTTAACAACCTCCTATTTCCATCTTTCACTGTCTCTTCAATTCTTGAGCCAGCCTTCCTTACTCTCTTCACTTCTTTACAAAACTTCTTCTTATTCTCTTCATATGAATGACCCAATCCCTGACCCCACCTCAGGTCAGCTGCCCTCTTTGCCTCACGTACCTTGCGCTTTACTTCCATATTTTTCTCTCTATATTTTTCATACTTCTCTACACTATTACTCTGCAACCATTCTTCAAACGCCCTCTTTTTCTCTTCCACTTTTACCTTCACTCCTTCATTCCACCATTCACTGTCCTTCCTCATGCTGCCTCCAACAACCTTCTTGCCACACACATCACTTGCAATCCCAACAAAATTTTCTTTTACTAACTTCCACTCCTCTTCTAAATTGCCAGTTTCTCTTACTTTCACTTCGTCATATGTCATTTTCAACCTTTATTATTATTATTATTATTATTATTACTTGCTAAGCTACAAACCTAGTCGGAAAAGCAAGATGCTATAAGCCCAGGGGCTCCAACAGGGAAAATAGCCCAGTTAGGAAAGGAAACACGGAAAAATAAAATATTCTAGGAACAGTAACAACAAAAATAAATATTTCCTATATAAACTATAAAAACTTTAACAAAACAAGAAGAAGAGAACTTAGATAGAATAGTGTGCCCGAGTGTACCTTCAAGCAAGAGAACTCTAACCCAAGACAGTGGAAGACCATGGTACAGAGGCTATGGCACTACCCAAGACTAGAGAACAATGGCTTGATTTTGGAGTGTCCTTCTCCTAGAAGAGCTGCTTACCATAGCTAAAGAGTCTCTTCTACCCTTACCAAGAGGAAAGTAGCCACTGAACAATTACAGTTTAGTAGTTAACCCCTTGGGAGAAGAAGAATTATTTGATAATCTCAGCGGTGTCAGGTGTATGAGGACAGAGGAGAATTTGTAATGAATAGGCCAGACTATTCAGTGTATGTGTAGGCAAAGGGAAAGTGAACCGTAACCAAAGAGAAGGATCCAATGAAGTACTGTCTGGCCAATCAAAGAACCCCCATAATTCTCTAGCGGTAGTATCTCAACGGGTGGCTGGTGCCAAGGCCAACCTACTTCCTGATATTTACTTTTTACCCCCGGTTTTATTAGCTCTTCAACCCTCACTAGCTCCCTTTTACATTCACCTACTCTATAAGTAATTTACATTAAATATACACACAGATAGATATATATATATATATATATATATATATATATATATATATATATATATATATATATATATATATATATATATATATATATATATATATCACCTAATGTCATGAGTGGGCTTCTGGTTATAAACGTACTAAAAGTGGAATGTAGCCTACTTCTAAAGTTCCGCAAATGTAGAGCCCAGTGCCCACCCCCACCCCCCTTTAAAGAGAATGCGTTCTATATAGGAATACAGGTAAAAATCGGATATAAAACAATACAAAATAATATAGATGCTAAAGTATGATTTCTTCACATTTTTCTCCGGGATACTAGACATCATACATACCCAGTTCTCTCATTATATATTTGAGTTAAATTTACCGAAGGAGTACTTGCTCAACGTAATTAATTCTGCTTTTTAACAAACCAAATTATTTCTTGCAAGATTCAAGTTATGGGACAGTATCTACTTGATATAACTTCAAATAAGAATGTTTCACTGGCTGCCTATAGTGGCATGATTAATATGGGATCTTAATTCTATAACACACTGAGAATGAATTTTTGCTCAAATGTCTTTAAAAAAAATCTCGATTTTACACTTGGTTACACTCAAAGCTTCAGTGCTTCAGTAAAGCATAAAAATTGACATTTGCCGCGAAGACGAGCATCTACAAAAAAGAATATATATATATATATATATATATATATATATATATATATATATATATATATATATATATATATATATATGTATGTATATATACACACACACACAATATATATATATATATATATATATATATATATATATATATATATATATATATATATATATATAGTTAATTCTACACAAAGGCTGTAGGCCTACATCTCATTTCGCTGAAATGTATAACAGGATTAATATTACGAATACTATTTCGCCAAGGGAATAGAAGAGAAAACTATATTTCACGTTCGTAAACTATTGAGCTCGTGACAACTATTCAGTTTTTCTAGACTTAATTATTAGTATAAAGTTAAACGTAACGCAAAAGGCGGGAAGAAATAGCTCGTGGGATAGCTCAAGAACATGAGCAGCCAGAATTTTGTCACTGATACACGTATGAGGTTCCTATGTGTTCTGACGAGCTAGGAATTTCTTGAGATAAAAATGAAATATTCTTCGGCTATCTTATCTAGTATTGAAAAATCCTATTTATAAAGGAAACTCTATACGAGGGATGTACTTGACATTTTCAGTTTCATATCTACAAAAAAAAGATACGTTTTGTATATTACAGTTATTCAAAGTCAAGGAACTACAGTATTCGTATATTTAAAAAATCAATATATGAGAGAGAGAGAGAGAGAGAGAGAGAGAGAGAGAGAGAGAGAGAGAGAGAGAGAGAGAGAGAGAGAGAGAGAGAGAGAGAGTTAATCTGGATCTAAATTACTACTATTATGAGTCTGACAATGCATACCGAGGATAGCATTAGCTGAAATCGAAATATCATTCCGGCACACATATAATAATCACATCAAAATAATAATGATGCTCGTGGCATTTGGCGTCACTGCATACTCAACTAACCTTCCAGTCGATTGCATTCTTGTTTGGATACAATTATTACTTTTTTTATTTGTCTACTGAATAAGAAAATAATGTCTAGGCCTAGCGTATATCACACAAAATCACTGTGATTAGTATATGATACAGCTATGAGGACTCATGGTAATTACAAGTCTTTCGAAGGTAATGTACAGTACTTTTTACTTTACTTTGACGGCTGCTTTTCCGGTCCCATACAGCAAGGGAACCCAACTCTTTATAGGACCTCCACTGTCGTTATATTGATAAATGTACTGAATTTTACACACCGGTCTAGTTAGCACACGCATAATCTTATTGAACTGTACAAAAAGTTTAAATACGTCTGTAATAGTATGCTACTTTAACGCCTTCAAGAAATAGAAGACTTGTTTTTTTAAGTGCTTCGATAATGTGGATTTGACAATTAACGAGAAATACGTTGTGATAGGCCTACCATAAATACCTAAAAATTTATATGACAAACAGATCTTGCAGGTCCGGAAATGCATATGATTTCCTTGACCGATTTGAGCAGGGCAATTTTAATGTAAATAATAGAACACAACGATACAGTGTTTGGCGTTCAAACCATTAAGGTTTCTTAGTTGGATCCTTGTAGATCGTTATTATACAGTTTTACCCAGGTCGTAATATTGCACAAATCTTTGCTGTTTCTTCACCATTTAATAAGTATTTGAACATATATTTATAATATAAGTCAATATAATACGAAACCGGAAGCTCATGCTATACGGAAGAAAATCCTAGGCCTATTTTACAGGACTACATCCTAACCTTCCTTAACCTAACTCGACTTAACCCAAAGCCTAACTTGGGTTAAGCATCGTGGATCATACAATGCTTCTTATTCATGTAATGGATTACTGTAGCTTATCTCAAAGAACATTTTAACCATTCAAAGGTTTTACCAATTAGCGTACTTGTAAAGTTTCGCAACGTTACCAGGCATGGGGCAGATATTTGCTAAAAGTTATATATACATAATTCAGTCATTATAAACATGGAAGAAATTTCTGACTTGCCCCAGTAAGTATAGGACAAGGCTGTGATCATGACTTATTACACCGAACGCTAGAACTTCCTCTTTGGAGATTCCTTGTCAGGAACTTACTGCAGAATTGCAAAAGAGAATGGCCATGCAATCTAAAATTACAGTAACAGTGACTGTTAGAATTGACATATACTGTACAAGTTGAAATGTATGAACACAAATGACTGCTACACTTCAGGATCACTGTAATGTGTGAATAAATAAGAAATATAGACAAAAACAGTAGCCAAATGCCTACCTAACACTACCATTCTAAATACAATATACAGATTATCGAATTGGTGTTCTGATGTTCAGGACTAGGTATGGTTCGCTTACCTGAATAATGTAACTACGTCTCTCCTTTAAGAATATGTGTGCCTTGCAGTCCATATCTGCTCCAGTATGTTCCAAAAAGTACAATTGTTGTTCAAATTGGGGAAAACTTCAACTGTAGCTTTGCAATTCAATTTAGGCGCTAACATTACGACAATGGGATCGTGCTCTCATGAATGGCGAAACAACGAACTACGTGTGTCACCGGAATATTAATGGTAACTTTAAATATACCAAGCTACTGTTTATGGTTTTTGTAAAGTTCAGATATTTAAACATCAAAAACAATGTAATATGTTATTATTGAATCAGCATCGTGTACTATGCTGACACGTAGTCCGCTCTTATTATTTGCTAGCTTAAAATCTGCAATGACTGTTTACTTTCAGCTCTTCTTCTTCGAAACGCCGAGTATATCTTTGAGGTCAGGGTGAACGTTACTAATTTAGCAATATATTTTACAGATGATGGACTACAAGTTGCAAAAATAGTAATAAAATACTGAATTTCATAGCTATGAAATGTAGATTTCAAATAGATAAAACAAGAAAAATATTTTATATAATAACGATTTTCCACCACTAGAAATTGAAGGTATCCAAGTGGGTAGCTCAATTATATATCCACGAAAAATATTCTCAAATAAGAATAAACGCTTCCAAAAAAAAAAAAAACACATGAAATTGTATTAATTGAATTATATAGCTTCATTTACCAGACAGACTCTATCTTAGCAAGACACTACAATAGACTAATAATAGAAAGGGTCTTTTGGAAAGTGGTGGCCCCCATAAATATCTATGGGATGGCTCTACTAAATTTGCTGGATTCAGCAGAGGTAATTTATCGAACCAAAGGGCAGATAAATAAGCTACAAGTGCTAGCAAATAAAACTTATGGACTAGTATTAAAAGTTCCAAATCATACACCAATCAGGATATTTTCTTCATCTTGCAATGTTTGTTTATATACTGTAGTTGATAACTCTCTCTCTCTCTCTCTCTCTCTCTCTCTCTCTCTCTCTCTCTCTCTCTCTCTCTCGTAATGTAGGACTTTAATACTTTATTTTGGTGTAGTTGTTTTTTTTTATGCAGAACAACGTTTTTTGTAGAAAAAAATGTAATGCCCAATGGTGTAAAATACACTCACACCCATCATAAACTTTTAGTATTGCACAAACATACACATAATTTATTTAATATGTCTACCTATATTATCTATTGCCTACTCTCTTCATTCCGTCACTGTAAAGGTAAAGGTGTCTTGTTTCAGTTCTAGTGTCTCCAGAATAGATGCTCATCAGAACGTCAGCCGGACAAGGCCAACAGCCCGCAATGTGGTGGCCAAACACAACAGTGGCCTCTCCAGTAAATAGGGCTAAGCTACAACCCTTGTGTGAAAAGCAGGATGCAATAAGTCCTATAAGGACTCCACCAGGGAAGATAGCACAGTGAGGAAAAGAAACAAGGAAATAAATAAACTACAATCAATATAACATATTATAAGAACAGTAACAAAATTAGAATAAATATTCAATATATAAACTATAGAATAAAAAAAAAACAAGAGGAAGAGAAATGAGATAGAATAGTGTGTCCGAGTGTACTGTACCTTCAAGCAAGAGAACTCTACACCAAGACAGTGGAAGATCATGGTACAGAGGCTATGGCACTACCCAAGACAAGAGAACATTAGTTAGATTTTGGAGTGTCCTCCTAGAAGAGCTGCTTACCATACCTATAAAAGTCTCTTCTTTGAGTCGAAATTGTACCACAACCCAAGATGTAATATTTGTTTGCCTTAGGCATTCTTATTTAGAGTATCACATACCAAAATCAGTGTTAATTGTTAATTCAACAACAATAATAAGAATAGTGTAGTGGGGAATATGGGGAAAGGAAGAGTACCCCTGGATACAATCCAGTTTATAGCTCAAAGGCAGGTACTCGGGATGGGAAAGAAAATAGGGAGAAAGAGAAGTACAGGAGAAGAATAAAAGAGAGGGGCAGACCCTCTTGCGATATTAGGGAATTGGTGTATTGGTTTATATAATTGTTAATTCCACGGTGTTCATAACATTTCATGCTCGAAAGACTGCATTTGAGTGTCGCATGGGAGATTCTTCTTATACGATCATTAATGCTCCATAATAATAATAATAATAATAATAATAATAATAATAATAATAATAATAATAATAATAATAATAATAATAATAATAATAATAATAATAATAATAATAATAATAATAAATCGAAACATCATCCTTCATTCAATCACCTTTATTACAACGTTTCGAACAATTTGTCCATCATCAGGTTCTGAAAGTCAAAAACATATATTGTATAAACAATAAAAAATCATGGGTAAAAGACATGAGCAACAATAAGATAATTTAGAATTATAAATAGTAATTAAAACACTTTTCTGATGAAAACAGTTATCTAAGTTTAGACTCAGTTGGAGTTTTTCTATGTAAAACATTTCTAACAATCCTCTATAAGAGAACATTGTCATAGACTCATAAAGTGTGTAACAATAATTGTAATACTCTTGATTCTAGTATTTCATGTAAAGCTCGATTTGAGACCGAGCGAAGATTGTTAGAAACATTTAACATGGAAAAACTTTAGCTGAATCTAAACCTAGATAAACTCCACTTTCAGCAGAAAAGGTGTTTTAATTACTATTCATAATTTTAAATGATCTTATTGTTGTTCATGTCTTTTACCGATGCTTTTTTTTATTGTTTGTACAAATGTATGTTTTTAACTTTAAAAACCTTAATAATGATAATAACAGTAATAAAAATTATGTATCATCTCTACATCTGGAGATTTTGTTGAATTTGTTCGAGTCATCATCATGTGTACTGTGTGAAGCCGTAAAAGTTGTTTGCTAACTTCGTAACACCTTACTGTCTGTCTCTGTGAGTTTGTATACGGCAAAGTTTTGGGTGACAATTTGCAAGATTATTGGAATCTTTTGAATAAGTATGGCTTTAGAGACATTGCATGGGATCTCTAGATCTCAATATTTTAAATTTTGGTCGTGCGGAGATGAAGCCGGTCTACCCCAAGAAGAAAATCTCGTCAATCAGTACCAGTTATTGCTTCCCCCTATACCTAAGGTAAACCACCGAAATTTATACTTCTTTTATTAAATGATAAGCTAATTATACCTGTTCGTAAGTTCTGTTTCTTTAGAATAGCTTTGCGATTCTCGAAGCCCTTGCTGATAAAATTGGTAATTCTGTACAATAGCAACGCCACTATTAATTTTGATTTTTCTATGATGAATTACTTTGTGCTTTATGTAAAGCTGGCATTTTTTTTTATTGAAGAGGAACGGTATTTTTACCCTTTTTAACCTTTCCAATATTGGGGGACCCCAGAGGGAACCCGGTTTTTTTTAGGTAGGGAATGAATTGAAGAATCTGTATTAACATACGAATAATGGCACATGTAGAATCGGCAATAAACAAGGCCACCAGCTAACCTAAATAAATCACTCAGCCTTTGTATATTGGCGGTCGTTAAACCACCTAACCTAGTTGCTGTATCCTTACCTACCTTGGGGACTTCGGCCCCCGTGTGACACGGGGAGACCTGGAGTGTAATTAGGAACAAAGATATGAAAGATCTAGAAAACCTCCAATACAAGATAATAAGAAATATGTATGAACTACCTGCGAGTACTTCGTATTGGGGCATACTTGCAGAAACAGGAATATGGCCGATGTCCTGCAAAATAGAATATAAAAAATTAATGCTCTTCCATAACATCATAAACTCCGAGGAAAAAAGATTAGTAAGAGAGATAATTGAGGATCAGTTGAAGAACCCGTATGGGAAGTGCTGGAGCAAGAGCGTAGAAGAAATCTGCAGTAAATATGGCATGGAAGTTGAAGAAATAAGAAATTGGGGGAAAAGGACCCTGAAAAAAGAAATCAAGAAAAGAATTATAGAAAAATAGAAGAAACTATTGAAGAAAAAAAGAAAATAATGAAAAAATTAAGATTTATTAAAGGAAATGGCCCTCTGCCTTATATCAGAGAAATGTACCTGGATAAGGCATCCCTTGTGATGAAAGCAAGATTAAATATGCTCAACTTGAAAGCAAATTTCAGGGGAAAATATGATGACAATTTGTGTGACTTGTGCAAAGAGGAAGAAGACACTACAGAACATTTATTTTTATGCCCAAAGTTAGAACAGCTAAAGAATATAGAAATAAGTTTAGGTACGCTGAAAAATCCTAGCAGGGATCTGGCTGCATTTATAGATAGGGCAATGCATATAAAAGAAGAGTTTAAGAAGCCCAAACTGATTACCACAACAGGTGCTAAAACTGATGATAGCAAGGTGTTACCCTATCTAATTTCAAGGTAGAAGGGAATAAAAGTAAAGATTGAGAACCTCATTATGATAATTTATTTAAGGCACAGATGATATAAACTCAATAACTATAATAAGAATAAGCTTAGAAGCTTTGAACCTATCTATCTATTTTGCGGAGTGAGCAATAAGGAACCAGGAACCTTCCACAACCATATTAAATCATAACCTAAACAAACCACATAACCTAACCTAGTAGCCATATCCTGGTATTATTGTGCTGTATTACAGGGCAATGTAACCAAGGAAAAAAACTACTTTTTTCTTTAGAAAAAATTCCGCTCTTCGAAAATGACACTCGTTCCCGTCGCAAATGAATAGTTTCAGAAATATATACTGTATATATATATATATATATGTATATATATATATATATATATATATATATATATATATATATATATATATATATATATATCTATATCCATATCCATATCCTACGATAATGGGTGACCCCCAGTGGGAACCTGGGGTTTTGGGTGGGGAAAACAATTTCAGGTAAATCACGTTATTTATTACAGGAAAACATATTTTCTGTTCGTAATGAGAATCTGTAATACAGTAAAACTTTACCATCCTTGCTTGGGTTGGAGGGTAAAGGTGAGCTGCCATCTTTAAGAATGCATGGAGTCAAAGATCCAATACATTAAAATGTAAATTAAAACAGGCATTCCTGCAACCCCCTTTTCTATCTAACCTGATTTTGAAATGTTGCAGGCAACAAAATTAAAATACAGAAATCTATTCCAACCTGACCTTGTTTATTATGTCAAAATTTTGTCTCTAGATGTGCGTATGTATATTGGTGGCAAATGTCAAGAAATTTGGTATTTTTGCAGAGATATTTATTTATGGAAAGTATCACTAACAAATTAATTGATTTGCTTGATGCCTTATGTTCAAAAGTGAAATTGACTTCTAATGAAAAACTTTCTTCCTTTCAGTCAGAATCACAGGTCGGAGATTTCCTTGTAGATGAAACGGGGAAAAAAATTCAACTCAACTTTGCTCATGGAACAACAACTCTTGGATTTAAGTTTGATGGTGGTGTAGTATTAGCTGCTGATTCAAGGGCTACATCTGGACAATATGTTGGTGAGGATATACTATATTTTTGTTGCATAATCACTGTTGAAATCTGTTTATTACAGTATAGTGTTTTTCACATTTAAATTACAGCAATCTGTTTATTATAGGCATCCGTGTACGGTATGAGATTTTTAGCTTAGTGGTCTGGTTGAACTGCTGTATCAGTTTTATTCCTAACATCATAAAATTATTTTGGTTTTTCATCTTTCAAAATAAGTTAGAAATGGGTTATCATTTGGAAGTTCATGAGCTGAGCCTTGAATAAAATGCAAAAGAAGTGGTTACACAGTTTTCTAGGGGTGTTCCTTTAGCAACTAGGCTTTTTTGTTTGGTCTAGGTAAAGGTAGTTTTTGGATATTGTATAGATGTATAGGATAAGATGGGTGTTAGTTGAATCAGTTGAGCATAACGATTGTTTGAGTTTGTTATAGATTTGTGTTAGTCTGTAATTTGTAGAAGGGAGTATTAGGTAAATTATAATTTATCATTTATAATACAGGACTAAATATGTTTAAAGAAATTATTATGGATTTGATAATTCTAGCTGTTTTTTAGTTGTTCCATACTAACAAACCTTCCGTTATTTATTTGGATACTCTTTCGGCGAAGCTGGAAGGCAGCTATTAGACTAAAAGCGCATGGTAGCAACCCTGCCTAACCACTTGAGCTGGTAGGCTGGGGGTGGCTGGGTATATATATACTCTCACAGCTGTGAGCTACGTCACTTTCTTTTGGCTTAGTTAGAGATCAGACGTTACTCCTATCTCTTCCAAGGCCATCATTGGGCATTTTGATTTATCATTTCTTTGTCAGGTGTGCTTGCTCTCTTCCAATGCGAACCTGTCCTGGGCGCGAGGGTGATGCGTGCAGTACATTTATATCGGTTCTGGATACAGACCCGCACTCTTTGTGTCCATCATGCAGAGGGCATCGTTGCGAGTAGGGTTCACCCTGCATGGAGTGTAGGAAGTGGCCTGCTTCCCAGTGGGAAAAATTTGGACGGTGTAGAAAGGCGAAGCCCTAAATCTCTTTCTAAAGCTTCTTCTCACTCGCAATCTTACGAGGGCAGGAGTGCAGACCGTCTAACTCTTTGGCAATCCCTGGATACTGGGGGCTTAGTTGCTTCCTGTAGAGGAGCAACTTCACCTCCAGCCGCCAGGGAGCCAATTTCCCTTGCAGATGTTTTACAGGTTTATCCGTCCTTAGGGGTTTCTGCACCTCCTATGAAGGAAGAGCTCGTTCGACTCCTTCGGGCGTGGCGCCAGGAACGACCCTTCTCCAGAGCTCGTAACATCTCTCGCTTTTGAGGTCTGCGAAACCCATCCTGGACCTTCCACGCGTGGATGAGTCGATCACTCACATTCACCCCTTCAACGGCCTCCTGTTGACGATGATCCCACATGCCATCCTAGGACATTGTCGTCCGATTACCTTCAGCCTTCCGTTTCTCCCCGCAGGGTTGCTGCAGCTGTAGTTGATGATCTTCTAGAGACCAACACCCAATCCAGTGGCGTTCAGGGTCGATCTTCACCATATCATCCCTCGGGACACTGTTCTCCCGATCGTCGTTCATGACAATCTGAAGATCATCAGGATCGTAGGTCATGGCGATCCGAGCGCTCTTGCTCTCGGGCCTCACGCTCGTGAGACCAATGGTCGCAACGCTGTCCTAGGAGGCGTTCCTCTTCACTAGGAGAAGTCTTGCGATCACGCCATGCACAATCCCAAGCATCCATGTCTAGACCTAGGTCCAGACGCTCGCATTGTAGATCACGAGGACGGCGCTCGAGAGGGTGATGTTCGCGCTTGTGAGGGCATCGTTCACAAGATCGATGTTCACGATCGCGTAGCCAACGCTCACATTTGCGAGCTAGGCACTCTCAAAGTTCACGCCATTCTCCATTGAGAGCTTGACGCTCCCAATCGCAAACAGTACGTTCACGATCGAGGTCTAGACGTTCCTCGTCTAGAGGTAGAGGTAAGTGTTCACGCAGTCCATCAGCGCGTCGCCCCTCAACCCGTCCATCTCCCAAACGACCCCGGACATAGCCTACCCTAATCATGAGACAGACCGTTCTTTAGATAGGTATCCACCTAAAGCTCCACTGCCCTTTTCCGCCTGGGGTGCTTTAGCGAGCATTTGCCTTCGCAATGCTCCACATCACATCCTGTTGTAACGCATTCACCAACGCTCAATGTTGCCTCCTACTCAGAGGTAGTCTCTGCCGACATGGTCTTGCGTAGTTGTTCCTTTGCGGCAGCAGGAATGCCCAAGGGTTCCTTCATCCACTTTGGCTCCTAGTGCTTCTGTTGCAAGCACTTCTGCTCGCGAAGTGCGCCAGTTCTTGTGTAAAACTCGCGATTTTACGTGCAAATTGACTATTTCTGTGAGCAGCTCGCAAGCAGAGGTTTTGGAATCGCAAGCAAGCAAGTGCGGTACCAAAACCTCCGCCTTCGGCTTCTACCACCTTTAGTGGCAGGCCTATACCCTTCCCAGAAGGGTTTAAGGAGCCTCGTAATAATAATGCTAATGTACCTATTAGACTGGACCTTCCTCCTTGTCAATCGAAGGAGCATTTCCTGATACCTCAAAGGCTCTCCCCTAAGTCAGAGCAGGCTTCCTCTCCAGGATTTCCCCTAAGTCAGAGCAGGCTTCCTCTTCAGGATTTCCCCTAAGAGATGAGCTCCTCCTAAAGTTCGAAGGGAAACCCAGGACTTGCCAAAGGATGCTGAAAACTCTGCATGGGTCAGCACCTTCCTCACCACCCTGCAGAAGTCCTTGGGTGTGGCTCCTCCACCGCCACAGCCTTCCACTGCTCCAGTCAGAGCTACTCCACAAATTCCCTTGGAGTATTCTTCGAGTTTGTCTCCTGGGAATGTTGACCCTAGAAGGAGACCATTGTCAGACAAAGCATGTAGATCCACTCCACCTCGATCTTTTGCCATAGTGCCTTCTTCTGATTCCTACATGTCCAACCTTCCCTTTGCAATGGCGAAGGCAAGGGAGATCATAACAAAGAAGTAGAAGAGGAGGATGAGAGGCATGACTCCACCGCATGCCAATCTCCTCCGCCCTAGAACTAGTAGGGACATCGACTCTCCCAGGGAGATCTCTCTTCACCCCTTCCATCCTCAAGAGATTGATATAGTGCCTTCCACCTGTGGAAGACCCTACGGCTCCTGCTTCTGAGGCTTCGGCTACTAGTGTCCCCAAATCCTCGCAAGCTCCTCCTTCCAACATTAAAGAGGAACGCTTCCCTGTGCGAAGGGAAACTAAGGATGCTAAAACCAAGCCGAAGAATGCTGCAGCAAGGGAGGCTCAGTTGGCAGAGGCACACAGACAGTCCCCTGTGGTGGGGTCCCTCGATAGATCATGTTGATGACCTTGACCTACCCCAAGCTCTGGACGTGAGCCTGGAGGTAGGTGAGCTTTATGACTCGGACGATGACAATCTTCCTAGTGCCTCTAGTCTGAACTTTCACTCTGAGCAAGAGAGACATGAGTCGGAGCATACCTTTTGGCAGGTCCTCTCCTGCATGAGGGCCATCAATGGGCTACCAACTCCTTTTATCTCTACTCAGGGGACTTAGGAGATAGTTCTCGATGAGATCTTCGAGAACCAGTGCAACTTTTCCCCTGGTCTAAAGCCCTGATGGCTGCCAGAAGGAAGGCTATTGCAGAGATAGTCAGGGCTTCCATTCCTTGAGAGCATGTTCCTTCTCTTGATCTTTGCCACTTCCCTTTGTCCTGCAAAGAAAGTACTATGAGATCCATGGGGAACCTCATTCCAAAACGTCCCTCAACCCCTTGGTTGAGTCACTGACGAAGGGTCTCCCAGCTCAAACCATTTCCTCTTTGAGGGCCTCCCTCTCGGCACTTGAGCTTCTCAACAAAGAGAGAGGCGCGAAGTACGCCATGCAGGCTGCTTCCTGGCTTGATCTGTGGTTAGGATCCTTGGGCTCCATAGTGCACTCCCATGATCTTTTCTAAGGAGTCATCTAGGAAGTCTTTGGAGTCTTCCTTGATGTCGGGCACCCAAACTCTTGTTCTTATCGCACCATGTCAACTTGTGGGCGAACGCTAATCTCGAGAGAAGGGACACAGTCATTGGGCAATTCCATAAGTAGGTGCCAAAGGTGGAAGTCTCTGGTCTGAGGAATTCCACCCTTGAGGGTTGTTCTCTCTTTGCTCCAGAGGAGATTGAGGGGGCTGCTGAATGATGGAGGAAATCGTCGAATGATTCTCTACTCCGGGGCCATGACTTCTAGGTCCCATGGAAGACCTTCCCAGACTGCCCGCAGTCAGCAGGCTGTCTTGTCTCGTCCTTCGACTTTTAGGTCCTCGGGACCTTCAAAGGTGTCTAAGCGGCCCTTTCAGTCCAAAGGCCAGAAGGGGAGCAAGTCCTTCAGAGGTAATAAGGGAGCGAAGGGCAGTGGCCGAGGTGGTCACTCCCGCCAGGGATGGCATTCCTCTTTACTCTCCACCTGTGGGAGGATGCTCGCAGCACCTCTGGCAGAGGTGGCAGTTTCACGGGTCCGATCCTTAGACGATCGAAGTAATCTCTATGGGGGTATCACGTCCCGTTCATTCAATCTCTCCTTCCTCTGACTCGGGATCCAGTACATCTAAGCTTCTATGCTAGGGGATCCACAAAGGATCTGGCCCTCAGGGCCGAAGTCCAGACCATGCTGCAGAAGGGCGCTCTTCAAGAGGTTATGGATGGGACTCCAGGCTTTTACAGTCAAGTTTTTCTAGTGAAAAAGGCAACCAGGGGCTGGAGACCAGTCATTGATCTCTCCCCTCTGAACAAGTTTGTTCAACAGACTCTGTTCAGAATTGAGACGGCAGACACGGTCATTCAGGTAGTTTGACCAAAGGACTTCATGTGCACTCTGGATCTCAAGGACACATACTTCCAGATCCCAATCCATCCATCTTCAAGGAAGTATCTCAGATTCATACACAAGGACAAAATATACCAGTTCAAGATTCTGTGCTTAGGTCTCATGACCTCTCCTCAGGTCTTTACCAGAGTATTCACCCTAGTGTCACCTTGGGCTCATAGGAACGGCATTCGTCTCCTCAGATATCTGGACGATTAGGTGATTCTGGCACTGAGACATGCTTCTCGAGTTTTGTCAGGGATAAATCTCGAGAAGTCTTCACTGCTTCCTTCACAGAGACTAGTATACAGTACCTCAGTATGATAATAGACACCGTCCAACAGAAAGTCTTCCCATCAGACGAAGGAGTACACAAGCGTTGTTTGAGTCTGTTAGGTCACTTAACCTCTCTCCTCTGTCTAGTTCCAAACGGCTGCCTCAGGACAAGATTCCTGCAGTGGCAGCTAAAGTCTGTGTGGAACTAACACGCAGATCCACCGAACACTCAAGTTCCAATTACTCGGGAACAATGACGGACAACATTGACATGTACGCCTGTCCCCTGTTCTTTTTGATGAGAAGGCTGCTCAAGAAGACCAGAGCATCCAAAAACGTAATGATGACCCTTGTAGCTCTGCTATGGCATCATACAGAATGGTTCCAGGTCTTTCTGCAACTTCTAGTAGATCTACCGAGAGAGCTCCCTCCACGACCAGATTTACTCTAACAACCACACGCAAACATCTTCCACAGAACCGTGCAGTCGCATTGACGTCACGCCTGAAAACTATCCTGCGTCTCTGTCAGAAGGGATTTTCATGATAATTTGCGGAGAAAATGTCCAGACACTTGCGTAAGTCCTCTGCCTCTGTGTACCAGGCTAAATGGACAGTCTTCTGTGGTTGGTGTCGGGGAAGGAATATCTCTCTTGTCGATGTCTCTATCCCAGAAATAGTGGTTTCTTGTATACCTTCGGGAGGGTAAACTCCTTTCACTCTCGGCGGTGAAAGGCCATCGCTCGGCCTTTAAGCTGAAAGAAGTATATCTTTCCTCTTCGTTGGAGCTTTCTCTACTAATACGGAGTTATGAGATCACTTGTCCTCAGTCAGGGATCAGGCCTCCTCCCTGAAACATGGTTCGCAACTGGCGGTCCTTGAAAGGACCTCCCTAGGAACTATTACGCCATGCAACTGATTGAAATCTCACTTTGAAGATGGCGTTCCTGCTTGCTTTAGTTTCGGCAAAGAGAGTCAGCGAACTTCATGGCCTCTCATATGACATCGCCCATTCAAAGGGATGGGGAGAAGTGACACTCGGCTTCGTCCCTGAGTTCATTGCTAAGACTCAAAATCTGGGGGTTCTGGACTCTAGATTCGGGCCCTTTCAGATTATGAGTCTACGTTCTGTAACCAATAACCCAGATCAATTGTTACTCTGCCCAGTAAGAAGTTTGTGATACTATTTTAAACGCACTGCAGCAACACGGCCCAGACTAACATCACTTTTTGTTAGCTCTGGAAGAGTTGAGAGGAGGATCACTAAAAACTCTGTTTCATCCTGGATACGCCGGGTGATTGAAAGAGCTCTAGTGGCTGATCCTCCTCCGGCTCAACAACCCAGAGCCCACGATGTAAGGGGCATCAGTACGTCCTTGGTATTTAAACGCAACTTTTCGGTGTTCTAAGTGTTACAGGCGGACGTGTGGAAATGTCAGAATACGTTTACAGCCCATTATTTAAAAGACGAGACCCATAGGAGACTCGATACGTTTACTAACGTTTACTATCAGTCCTATTGGGGCTGCTCAACAAGTGGTAGAAGAATCCCTCTGGCTCCTTATTGGACATGTAGCAGTTGGTTGAGGGCATTGGTTACCCGTGTTAAGACTGGGATGAATGAGAGTATTATTATTATCATTATTACTTGCTAAGTTACAACCCTAGTTGGAAAAGCAGGATGCCATAAGCCCAGGGGCTCCAACAGGGAAAATAGCCCTGTGAGGAAAGGAAACAAGGAAAAATAAGATATTTTAAGAACGGTAACAACATTAAGATATATATTTCCCATATAAAATATAAAAACTTTAACAAAACAAGAGGAAGAGAAATAAGATAGAATAGTGTGTCTGAGTGTACCCTCAAGTAAGAAAACTCTAACCCAAGACAGTGGAAGGCCATAGTACAGAGGGTATGGGACTACCTAAGAATAGAGAATATTGGTTTGATTTTGGAGTGTCCTCCTAGAAGAGCTGCTTACCATGTCTGGCTTCCTTTCTTGATCTTCTCCTCCCTTGCCGGACAGCACCATGGGTCCCTATGCCAGCTGGTTTCAACCTCTGCAGGTAATTATCACTTCCCTGGTGTAGCCTAGTGTGTCATAAGTTTATATACTGTCCAAGTCCCCATTGCTTCCCGCGAGGTAAGCAATGGGAAACATTTATATAATTTCCTATATAAACTCGGAATGTGTTCATATAATACATACATAATGCTCATAGCAATGATCTGCACAGGCCGATATTATACCCACTTTGTATATTTAGCTAGGTGTCAAAGTTTTTCCATAGACCACAGTCATAACCTGTACTAGGTAAAAACCAGGTCGATGTCCATGCCAGATTTTAGCGGTTCCACCCACCTAAGAGTGAGTCATCCAAATAAATATTGGAATGTTTGTTAGTATGGGAACAAATGACATATTCGGGTATAATTTATATTTTCCCCTAACTAATAAAAACCTGTAGTTATTTATATAAATTGGCCCGCTATCATCTGTCCCCCAGAAGTCCTGCCTGCAATCAAAAGTGACATAGCTCACAGCTGTGAGTATATATAGAGGTGGAAGTGTATCACCCAACCACCCCCGGCCTACCCGCTCAAGCGCTTGGGCAGAGTTGCCAGCTCACACTTTTAGTCTAGTGACTACCTTCCAGCTTTGCCGAAAGAATGTCCAAATAAATAACCACAGGTTTGTATTAGTTAGGGAAAAATACAAATTATGTCCGAATTTTTCATATTTAAATTTTGCCTGATTACAATTTTGGTGTTTGTATGAATTGTGGAAGATATACACTACAGTACAGTATGCTATTTCAGGTTCTCAACAAGTAAAGAAGATTATCGAGATCAACCCATATTTACTTGGTACAATGGCAGGAGGAGCAGCCGACTGCACGTATTGGGAGCGTGTCTTAGCGAAACAATGTCGTTTATATGAGCTCAGGTAATTTGTACTTTTTGTATTACCATTAGTCCTACTCATTGTCGTAATAAGTACAATTCTGTATAGCTATTCTCTTTAACTGGGCTCCACAAAGCACTAGAAGAGTTGGAAGACTTATCCCTACATGGTTTAGGATTATGAATCGTGAAGTAGATGATGAATGGAGAAATATTGAATTGAAAGCTCAAGATAGAGACGACTGGTGAAATCTAGCCGAGGCCCTTTGCGTCAGTAGGCACAGGAGATGATGATGATTCAATTTACAGTTGTAATTGCTCACAATTGGTTAAAGCAAAGGAATATGTTTTGCATCTGTTATGAGCCATGATTTGTAACATGCTTTTTTTTTCATTTCTTTTGAAAAATATCGTAGTAAAAATTGAAGATGAGAAAGTGGTTAGATGCTACTGGTGTTTTTGCCATAGTTATGTTTCTTTTGAAGATTATTATTATCTACCGTATGTCATGTATTTGATGGTTATCTTTTGATTGAGAATAAAGTTATAAGCGTCACTGTCAACTCAGATATCAATGAGGAAAATGGGCCACACCCTGGTGAATAACAATTCTTGCATGAATGTATTTTTCTTATATATTCATTACTTAGGTGCAGACTTATATACTGTATCAGGTTTGTGTATTATGATAAGGTTAAAGAGGAAGATACAGTATATGTGGGATGGATTCATAATTTAGAGTGATAAAGTAGATCAAATGTAGAAAACAAAAAAGGTATAAAGGTAAAAAGAAAAAATTTATAAATGAAGCTGTGAAAATTGGAGTTGAGAAGTGACGGAACAATAATACCACTATTTTGACCAGCTTCTAAAGGAGGGCAAGTATGAATCAGGAATTGCGGACGTGACATATAAAGATGTGAAGAAGATTGTTGTGGCGAAGAACTTTGAGGTCCCGGAACCGTTGGTTATAACTTCTAATTTGGTGAAAGCTGCTGGATAACCAAGTCACTCATGAATTGGTTGAAGTGAGAAGGAATATTAAAGGAAAAGGGGAGTAAGAATGTCACAGTATGGTATCAAGTATACAGTAGAAGATGGATGAAGGAAGATTGGAGAAATTAAAATTAACCAAAGTGTTGGATTGGCTTCATATGGGAAAATGATTTACTTCAGTGGTTATATATATTGTGTGGAATTACTAAGATGCCTTGCAGAAAAGATAAACTTATATATAGTAATACCTTGCCTTACGTCATTAATTGGTTCCAAGAGACCCATTGTAAGTTGAATTTTTATGTAGGTGAGGTTTTTTTGTCATTTTATGTGACCTATACATGTACTGGACGCGAAAAATCAACCTACGTTCATTTTATGAAATTCAGATAACTACATTGATAAGCTTCCATGTGAATTACAGTTCTGTACAGTACAGCGCTTTATCATCCTTGCACAACGTAGAAACCAGTATGTAATGTCAGGTAAAACTGTGGAAAGTGATTTTTTATTTTTGTATTTAATACTTGAGGATTAGCAACATAAATTTGTAACTGACTTTGTTGAACTGACACAAGGAGGATTATTACTATGCAATATAGTATTGTGTTTTTGAGCTTACAAAGTCTAACAATACCTGTACTGAGATAAAGAAAAAGACAAAGTTCATGAAGATAAATGGTGGTTGAAACAACTCAAGTTAGTGATAATACTGGTCAAACCATGACAAGGTCTAGAGTTAAGATAATTTAGTGGCATGTCTTTCAAGATAATCTTTTTTCCCCCTTGGATGAAATTTTAGCCTTTTATTGCTAATTATTATAAATTGACAAAGGAAGGCTATTTTATATGATGGGAATATATTTTAAAAATGTCTGAAATATAGAGGACTGGAATGGAGAAAAGATTATGGAAAATTAATCTAATGCAACTAAGATTACTATACTGTATGTTAAGAAAAGGAACATGAGAAGGTGCGTACCAAATAATGGCCTTTTAATTGCTGTAGAGGATCTGCAAGAGTACATGTCATTAATTACATTGATCAACAGTTGGTGGCAAAGGAGAAATTGAATTTTACAAAAGTTATTAGAACAAATGACTTACGATGTGTATATGGTAGATGAGGTTAATTATATTGTTTCAAGGCTGTTAAACCTTGATATCTTGGTGTCACACTGCCTTCAACGATGATGAACCTTGTTACCTTGGTGACATACTATACTGGAAGGTTAAGCCGAATTTGAGGTGGCTGTAATAAAATGTCAATATCTTTGATAAAGTGGAAACATTGCTAATCAACTTTCAGAAGAGTTTCCTGATGGTAAACCCCAGCTAGAATGTGTGTGTACAAGCATCTAGGAACTGCTTTACTACACAGTAGATTGGAAAAGTGATCGTCTATGAATGAGGAAAATGGAGGAGGTTCTGAAGTCCTTTTGATAAGAGAGGGGTACTCTTTGAAGTTTGTAGCTTATGAAATATAGTAGCTGATGGTGATGTTTTCAGTCTTGGATATATGATTGAGATGGTTGGGCAAGTGGGGAATAATGAATAGGTATAATTAGTAAGTGGCTAGCTGGTTTATAAGTAGGAATGGCCCGAAAAGAATGGAAAACGTGCAATTAAGAGATCTCAATTGACATACAGTATTTGATGGAAGTTGTAGTAAAAACTAGAGTGATGGGTTAAATGATAAGTCACTTCTAAGACCTCCAAACATTACAGTAACTGCATTTTATGATACAATATACTGACTGATTTTACAATGCATTTTCATTTGCTCTTGTAACCGGTGTATGCACTTTTGCAGTACACTTCTTCCATACTTATTTTACCTACAGACATTTTTGCCCACATCACAACTGAATTTGCATCTCCCTTATGAGAACATTATAGTCGTGTGTGAACAATATACAGTAGGGTCCGAATTATGCAAGAATTTGGTCGATTAATGACCTTGTGTAAATGGAAAATCGCGAATTTCGAAACACACGACTAACAGAAATAATTCCATTGCGGCCATGGCAACCAGCAATTTGCCTATTCAAATGTGTTTACTACCCATTTCCAATACTTTCTTTGTACTATACTGTATTTCTTTATAATATCAAATTGTTCTTGTAAATAAATAAAACATTTAATATACTTTAAAGTTCTAATAACTTGTAAAATGGTTAAAATTACAACCAGGATAGGTATAAACACTATATATTTCTCGTTATAACACAACCCAAAATACAGACAAATTTTAATGTTTGTCATAACTATTGTATAATACAACTGGTGAATAGCAAAACCATCACTCTATAGACTAGCTTGTTGTATGATTGAAAATCCAGTTATAAATATTTAACTTAGCCGGTGAATATATAGCTGCAACTCTGTTGCTCGACAGACAAACTCTACGGAAAAAACTCGCCAGCGATCGCTACATAGGTTGCGGGTGTGCCCAACAGCGCCATCTGTCGACCAGATACCCAGCTCTTATGTAAACAAAGACTCAATTTTCTCTCTGTCGACGTGTCGACAAGACGTACTTTACTCGCTGTTGCTAAACTGGAGTTTTTCACATCATATTGGTGAAGTACTATATTCTGGTTTTGAGCTTTCGCAATGCAGGTGTTTTATCTTCATCTTAAATCTTGAACTCGTTTTGGATAGATTTAATTATGGTGACAAAGAGAGTATGGACTTTCTTTCACTTTTAAATGGCCGACCCTTCCCTTAGACGGAAGTGTGTTTAGGCTTTTAGTAATTGTCTTATCACGTTATAAATTATTTATAGATTTTCCTCTATATATTTTATATCTCTCCGCCTTTATTAGGCCTCTTTGATTAACTTTCCATTTATTATAAACATATAAAAATAAATTTTAATGTTTTGTTTATATGCGACCTTTCCTGAGAGTAGGCGGTCCTAACTTGGAAACCGAAGTTAATCAACGTTGAGCCCTTTATATCGTAAATAGCTTTTAAAGAGCTAAGGATTTAAAACTTTTTAAATGTAATATTTTTTTAAAGAATTTCTTTGATAGTCTTCGTACTGTTTTCAAAGATGAACTAACGTTTAGTTTATTTATGCTACGCAGTTGTTGACGTTCAGGACGTTCAACATGCGCTCTATCGTTACGATAGAGAGAGAGTGTATCACGGTTTCACTTTGCAGTAAGAGTAAATCGATTCTGACGTTTTGTTCAATCTTTCTTAGCTTAAATGTTTTAAATTCTATTTTAAAGGAACTTTTTATTTGAAAAACCTTTCAGTTTTTTCCTTTAGTCAAATAACATGTTTTTTTGACAAAATATAATTGGGCTCTTCTCTTAGGTGCGAAATCAAGAGAGAAAGAGAGAGAGAGATAAAGACGGAGGGAGAGAGGGGAGAGAAAACGTTCTGTTCAAGCGGGTAACGTTGTTCTCGAGTTACTCTCGTCCCTAGTCTCTGTACGGGGAGGAAGGATAAAACGTTTTTAGTTTTTTATTCTCGTCCCCAGGCTATGTGCGGTGAGAGATTGAAAACGTAGTTTATATGAACTAGTGTTTAGTCTCTCCCAGCCACTGAATTTTTTATCTTAAAATATGTTTTCTGTTTTTTACTGGTATTAATGAGCTTGCATTATACGACTGATTTCGCAATTACTACCTTTTAATGAAGGATAGAATTGCGTGTTTCAGGTAGAAATCAGTAAAAGTTTCGATTTCAGTGAAATAAGTGCAAAACAGAAAATCGAAGTGATAAAGTGATATGTGCAAAGTGTTACAGTGTTGCGTCCGAGGGTTCGTCTGTTCGTGCCTGTCGTTCACCTAGTCCGGGACCTCTTGCAAGCTCCTAAGCCCAGGGGAGAAGTAATGTCGAACGACTTATGGGTTCGAGAGGCCTTGATCAACGAACAGACGTTTCCCTCTATGGTATCGGGTGTATCTTACCAAGATCTCCCCTACCATAAGACGAGAGAGACATTTTTTCTCCTCGTCATCCGAAGGCTTTTTGCATAAGAAACCTGTCACAAGGTTTTGAAGCCCTTAAGCGAAAGTCAGTCCTTTCAGGACAGGTCCAGCGTCCTGGTTACAGCCATGAGGACAGCTCTGACCCTATGCAGTCATCGGATAACTGCTCGCCGCCTAACAAAAGCGTAACACAGACTCCGAGAGTCTTTTTTGTTGGCAAAGTGTTGCGGTCACAGACGTTACCCTCGTCTCTTACCACAACCATTTCCGTTGATCCTTAATGGGTTGTATGGCAAGACATGCAGAATATGCTTGCCTCCCTTATGGAAGACTATTCTGCCGATTAGTCCGTTGAGTCTAGCCGTTTATCTCATCGATATCCTGGCTTTCAGCCAACCTAACGTTCCTTTGTGCTTCCTGTTGACGTTGGCGTAGCTAAGTCACGTCAGTCAGGTTGTTTAGAACCACACTCGATGCGGTCTCGTGTGGATTTTCAGCCGCATTTGGACGTTAGGCCACTTGCTGATGCTCCTGTTGACGTTCTAGACGTTCGCTAACAATCGGAGTTGACTTGTTTTGACGCTGTGCGTCAACCTCCGCATTCTAGAGTTGTTTTGACTGCTCAGTCTAGGCAGTCAAAGCAGTCTCGAGTGGACGCTGTGCGTCCTCACGCACCTGTTGTGGTTGACAGTTCAGTTGTTGACAGTTCACAGACTGTCAAGCAGTTACATGACGTTGCGTTCTGGTCCGCTACTAATGCACCAGTGAGTGTGGACTCTGCTTGTAAAGCATTGCCACCACGGTAGGTCTCTCCCTTGCTTGAGACTCAGCTTTTATCGGACAAGGTTCCTGTAGATGAGGAAGTTGCTGTTCCCCCTCCTACTGATATTCCCTTGAGGACTCTGTCAGATGGAGAGGAGCCTAAAGCTGCTTAGCCCCCTATGGACTTTAATTAAATCATGATGATTTTTTTTAAGGATCTTTGTCCGGATCTTTTTGTAACTGCTGCTCCTCGTTCGCCTAAACGTCAGAGCTTACACTAGGCCTAGCTACTTCGAAGCCGTTGTTTTTAAGCTAGTGCTCTCTCGCTCTCCTAGAGAGCTTTACGTTGGCTAGGCGACTGGTTTATCACCAGGAGGAGTTTGGGGGATACAGCCTTTGCTTTCCCTTCTTTTAAACTGGCTTATAGAGCGAGAGTCTGTTATGACACGAGAGAAGGTCTCGGCTTGGGAGTTCATGCCTCTGCCCAGATAGACTTCTCAAATCTCGTAGACTCTCCCTGGCGCCTGGCCAGGAGACGCTCCAAGTTTTTTACAGGTCAACTTCACAGCTGTTTTCGAGCCTTTGAAGTTTTGCTGTACAATTATGTCATGCATAAACAAGGCTTTCAGGGATGGAAAGCGGTACCGCCTCAGTCGCTAACCCCGTCTGTTGCCGCACCTGCTCCCGTAGACCCTAAATGGGCTTTGCTGCAAGACATGCAGTCCAAGCTTGCGTCCTTGATAGAGGACTTTAATGCGGAGAAGGTTGCTGCCGAACCTTCTGGCCAACAACCTTCCAACCGGTCGGTTGTGCGCCCTTTTGACGCTGAGGTAACCTTCTCGCGTCTGCCAGTTGAGGTGGTTCCTCCACCGATGCGACCCAGTGTGGGTTGCCAGCCGCACGATGACGTTAAGCGACGCTCGGAGGTGGTTGTTGACGTTCAGGATGTTCAACAACCAGCAGAGGTGACAACGCAGTGCGTCAACCTCAGCAACCCGGTAGGGTGTTGACTGCACAACCCAGACGGTCTAGACAGTCTCGGGTTGACGCTGTGCTTCCTCGCGCACCCATGGTTGTTGACAGTTCACAGACTGTGCAGCAGTTCCATGATGTTGCGTCCGGCTCCGTCACGCATGCACCAGTGCGACCGGACTCAGCGAGCCAGACGTTGCCCACTCCGTTGCCGTTTCCTCATCAGTTTTCGGATGAGGAACCCTCTGATGAGGACGTTGCTGAACAACAAGACGATCAGCCCCCAGAATAGATCAAGCCCTGCTATCCATCCAGAAGATGCTGAAGAAGGAACGCTGCTCAGTCAGGCTGTGGATGAGTCTGGTAGGGACGCTGTCATCCGTGGAACAATTTGTGTCACTAGGAAGACTACTCCTCCGTCCTCTTTAATACCATCTAGCTTTTCACTGGAAAAAGGACAAGACGCTAGAAGCGGTCTCGATCCCGGTTTCCGAAAAGATAAAGTCTTGTCTGACTTGGTGGAAGGACAATATCAACCTAAGAGAGGGTCTTCCCCTGGCTGTTCAGACTCCCAACCACGTTCTCTTCTCGGACGCATCGGACGTGGGCTGGGGCGCGACACTAGACGGTCGGGAATGCTCAGGACTGTGGAACTCGAGTCAGAGGAGCATGCATATCAACTGCAAGGAGCTGTTGGCAGTACATCTGGCCTTGAAAAGCTTCAAGTCTCTCCTTCGAGGCAAAGTGGTGGAAGTTAACTCGGACAACACCACGGCCTTGGCGTACATCTCCAAACAAGGAGGTACCCACTCACTGACGTTGTACGAGATCGCAAGGGACCTGCTCATCTGGTCAAAAGGTCAAGACATCTCCCTAGTAACGAGGTTCATCCAAGGCGACTTGAACGTCATAGCAGATTGTCTCAGTCGGAATGGGCAAGTAATTCCAACCGAATGGACCCTCCACAAGGATGTGTGCAAGAGACTTTGGGCCACTTGGGGTAAACCATCCATAGATCTCTTTGCAACCTCGCTGACCAAGAGGCTTCCAATCTATTGCTCTCCAGTCCCGGACCCAGCAGCAATACATATAGATGCTTTCCTCCTAGATTGGTCACATCTGGATCTCTACGCATTCCCACCGTTCAAGATTGTCAACAAGGTACTGCAGAAGTTCGCCTCTCACGAAGGGACAAGGTTGACGTTAGTTGCTTCCCTCTGGCCCGCGAGAGAATGGTTCACCGAGATACTTCGATGGTTAGTAGACGTTCCCAGAAGTCTTCCTCTAAGGGTAGACCTTCTACGTCAGCCACACGTAAAGAAGGTACTCCAAAGCCTCCACGCTCTTCGTCTGACTGCCTTCAGACTATTGAAAGACTCTCGAGAGCTAGAGGCTTTTCGAAGGAAGCAGCCAGTGCGATTGCTAGAACAAGGAGAGCGTCTTCCATTAGAGTCTACCAATCGAAGTGGGAAGTCTTCCGAGACTGGTGCAAGTCAGTTTCTGTATCCTCGACCAGTACCTCTGTAGCTCAAATAGCTGATTTTCTCTTATACCTGAGAAAAGGACGATCCCTTTCAGCTCCCACTATCAAGGGCTACAGAAGCATGTTGGCATCGGTCTTCCGGCATAGAGGCTTAGATCTTTCCAAACATAAAGATCTGCAAGACCTCCTTAAGTCTTTTGAGACCACCAAGGAGCGTCGTTTGGCTACCCCTGGATGGAATTTAGACGTGGTACTAAGATTCCTCATGTCAGACAGGTTGGAGCCGTTACAATCAGCCTCCCTGAAAGATCTCACTCTTAAGACACTTTTCCTGGTATGCTTAGCCTCGGCTAAAAGAGTCGGTGAGATTCATGCCTTCAGCAAGAACATCGGATTTTCGTCGGAAAAAGCCACTTGTTCGCTGCAACTTGGTTTTCTAGCCAAAAATGAGCTGCCTTCTCGGCCTTGGCCTAAATCTTTCGATATTCCCAGCTTATCGGAGATCGTAGGCAATGAACTAGAAAGAGTCTTATGCCCTGTTAGAGCTCTTAAGTTCTATTTAAAGTGTACTAAACCCTTACGAGGCCAATCTGAAGCTTTATGGTGTTCAGTTAAGAAACCATCCTTGCCTATGTCAAAGAATGCTTGGTCAGACTTTATCAGATTGTTAATACGAGAAGCTCATTCACATCTGAGTGAGGAAGACCGAACTTTGCTTAAGGTGAAGACGCACGAAGTTAGAGCTGTAACAACTTCCGTGGCCTTTAAGCAAAATATCTCTCTGCAAAGTATAATGGACGCAACCTATTGGAGAAGCAAGTCAGTGTTCGCGTCATTTTACTTGAAAGATGTCCAGTCTCTTTACGAGAACTGCTACACACTGGGACCATTCGTAGCAGCGAGTGCAGTAGTAGGTGAGGGCTCAACCACTACAATTCCCTAATTCCTTATCCTTTTAATCTGTCTCTTGAAATGTTGTTTTTTTATGGGTTGTCCGGAAGGCTAAGAAGCCTTTCGCATCCTGGTTGATTTGGCGGGTGGTCAAAGTCATTTCTTGAGAGCGCCTAGATTAGGGGTTTGATGAGGTCCTGTTGTATGGGTTGCAACCCTTGATACTTCAGCTCCTAGGGGTCGATCAGCATCCTAAGAGGATCGCGAAGCTCCGTAAGGAAGACGTACTTAAAAGGCAGAGTAATTGTTCAAGTCGACTTCCTTACCAGGTACCTATTTATTTTGTTTTTGTTATTTTGATAAATTCTAAAATGAAATAAAAAACTCTTAGCTCATAAAATGTAAACATATATTACTGGTCTCTACCCACCATCCTGGGTGTGAATCAGCTATATATTCACCGGCTAAGTTAGATATTTAAAAATGATATTTTGATTATAAAATAAATTTTTGAATATACTTACCCGGTGAATATATAAATTAAATGACCCTCCCTTCCTCCCCAATAGAGACGCAGTGGGACGAGGAGAAAATTGAGTCTTTGTTTACATAAGAGCTGGGTATCTGGTCGACAGATGGCGCTGTTGGGCACACCCGCAACCTATGTAGCGATCGCTGGCGAGTTTTTTCCGTAGAGTTTGTCTGTCGAGCAACAGAGTTGCAGCTATATATTCACCGGGTAAGTATATTCAAAATTTATTTTATAATTAAAATATCATAATTATCAAAATAAAGGCGATTTTATATCATGCGTTTCCTAAACACGCTAAAAAGCACAATAGAAAACAACAACCAATGTTTTGTTTACGTTTATCTCTGATCACAACGAAGAAACAGACGCATTTATACATCTGTGTTTTTGAATTGACAGCAATTTTACCAAGTATAGATTATATGTTGAATTTGTTATTACCAATGTTCTAATTATTTTTTATTAGAACTTTCAAATAAATGAAATGAATGCCATTTATGAAATGTTTTTCTTTGTGATGCCGCCTGAAACGGAAACCTTCCATTTGTTTACGCTCCATCTTCGATCATAATAAACAAACGAATACATTAAACACACATGATCTAAGTCATAACTAATGATATTACAAACATTTAGTAAACATTATGTTATTACAAATATTTTACTTACCGTAGCCATATAAATTCCTAAATTCGTATCAAAGCTGGAAATTTTTTTTTCCTTATGCGTTTAATCCACAATAGCAAACTGCCGCTAATGACAGAGTGATAACTTACGATAATTCCAAACTGTTACGAAAGATAATTGTCCTTTCCATATCCAAAATACTTTTCCTAACTTCAGTTATAAGTCAACTTGTACCCACCTCAATTATGGATCCATATGCAAAAAAAGGTAAAAGAAGAAAGTACTAGGCCTATTTTTAAAGTCACCGAACAATTAGGTTACCGCTATAACGTTCGATGTGAGAGAGAGAGAGAGAGAGAGGGATGGTTTTAAAGTACTAAACAATAAATATGATAGGTTATAACACATTGGTGTTTATGTAATATTAACTGTATAGATGGTTTGAATAAGTTAAGAAATGGTGTAAACAATTCTTTGTTATTGTATTCGGGCGGAAGCTAGACATCAGCTGATGTGATCACAGCCAAAAGTAAAACAAAAATAAGTTAGCAATACTCGATTTTTAAAACACACCCGAAATTTAACAACATAAGTACATGTTTTATTATAGCGCAATTGACATTTAAAGAGTAAAACTTTTCTGGAATAGAATGGTGTTTCCTAAAAAATAGTGGTTTGCGGACGAAATCGGTTACCGTATTTTAAGCTATGATTGAAATGGATGTATACACGGTATAATTTTTTCGTTTTGTATTTAATTGACACTTCAAGAAAACCGATTTTGGTTTCTTCATCTATTTGTAAGTATTGTATAACGAGAGAGAGAGAGAGAGAGAGAGAGAGAGAGAGAGAGAGAGAGAGAGAATCAGCTGTTGTAATTGAATGTCGTGTTTTTGTTTCGTGTACCCCCTGAAGCGAGGAATTGATCGCCACAACTAACAATATTCATGTTAATTTCATTCTTAAACTCAAGTTGCCATATGTGAACTATGGTTTTATTTCTTACGAGAGAGAGAGAGAGAGAGAGAGAGAGAGAGAGAGAGATTTGAAATCTCTCTCTCTCTCTCTCTCTCTCTCTCTCTCTCTCTTAGATTTTATTTTACCGTCTACTCTACAAAACCAATGTTTGCAAATCAAATGTATACTGTTTAAAATATGACAAAATATTGACGACTCGTTACCGAAGTTTAGGCTATTCACTGCCGATAAACACAAAATATTGACGACTCGTTACCGAAGTTTAGGCTATTCACTGCCGATAAACGAACCCAGTCTACTCGTGAAAACCTTGAACGCCCAGAGGGAAAAATAAGGCTTTTAAATATACTGTACTAAACAAAAATAGTGGTTTAATATACCATCATTAACACTACCATTACAATTATCGTAAGGTTGGAGAAAGATAAAGATTGCCGAGAACGTAACCACATTTTTGTTTACATTTTGTCTGCTGGACTCGCACAGTTAACAGTTGATTTCATTGTTGATGTGGAATTTTATCCTTAAATAGGCTATTCATTATGAAATTATGTTAATGAAATGTAATGTTAATATTGTTTTGTAACATTTATTATAAATCACCGTATTTAGGGCTACCAATATACTTAAAAAGACAATAGATTTGATACATTTTGTAGTGCTTGACTCGCGAACTTTGAACAGCCTCGCAGATACAGAAAATTTATTTTTGAAAAATAGCGATCGCGGAAAAGGGGAATTGTGTAATTCGAACACGCTTAATTCGGGACCCTACTGTATTTTTTTTCCCCCATTTTGAAGTAGACATTTGTAATTATATCCTTACAATACAACTAGTAAGATCATGTTCGTATAATCATATGACAGTCCACCCTTACAGAGATGGTTAGAATTGTGTATTCCAACTGATCAGTATACTGTACAGTATAATTTTGTTCACCTCAATACAGCTTACTGTGAAATTTATACCAGATTTTATACTCTCTATTGTTAGTCTTTGTACATTTATTAACAAATTATGCTATAGGTTACATTACTTCAAGTTTTTATTTTAATTATTTATTTCATTCTTTGTTATAAGTGATTTAGATATCAATAGCGAGTGTTTTCAGAAAATATAAGTCTTGATGTTCTGTATAGAATAGGACTGTAAAGTCTAATATATTGCTTAATTTTCACATATTTCATATAAGATATTACCCAACAGGAATCGAGAGAGAATTTCCGTAGCTGCTGCCTCCAAGTTATTGGCTAATATGGTGTACCAATACAAGGGATATGGTCTCTCTATGGGTGTTATGATTGCTGGTTGGGATAAGAGGGTGAGTATGCAAAGGTTTTGATTTTTATTTGAATTTCATATCAATTGGAATGAGTACATCTTAATTCCTACTGAATTTCTTTCTACCTATTCACTTTTCAGCTCTTCTATTTTATCTCTTAACCTAGCTAGACAAATTCTGAGTGCTGCTCGACTTTCCCCTCATATGAAAACAAATCCTATAGGGATCCCTTGAATAGGAAGAACTATTAGAGTGAATGAGAAAACTATGAAAAAATCTTTGCTTTTTATTCTATGAAATTTGGTCCTCGTCAAAGCAGTTGAGCCATCTTTCTTTAAGAAGATGAGGAGGTCTGGTGAATAAGTGTCTACCCAACCATATTTTGACTCCAGGAGCAAGTGACTTCTCCCAACTTTTGTGATATTGAGATGCTGCTTACACATTCAGTTTTTACCTGTAGCTTCTTTTTATGCTGGATGCATAGTTAATGATCATAAGTGCCAGTTATACATACAATATGACAGTTATAAAGGATCTCTTGGTGTTTATTTTCAATTACTTTTGCTCATTCATAAGTTGATGCACACATTGCTCAGTCATTTGTGGAATATGTGTCAAAACTTAATAACCAATAAGGTAATGTACAGTGTAGCCTGTTAGAATATAAATATATGCTGTATTCTTTCTTGTGAGAAGATATAGTAACTTATCCCTCTAAATTAGTCTTTTGATAAGGCTTTATGTTCTAATAGACTCAAAATATTATATCTTCTAGGGACCTGGACTGTATTACGTAGACAACGATGGCAACCGTCTCCCTGGTAATGCGTTCAGTGTTGGGTCTGGCTCTGTCAATGCATATGGTATCATGGACACTGGATACCGTAAGGATCTCTCAGATGTCGAGGCTCAGGATTTGGCCAGACGTGCAATTTATGGTGCTACTTACCGTGATGCATACTCAGGCGGCATTGTGAGAGGTAAGGGGCAAGAATTGCTTTTGAAGTACAAGGCTGAAGGTCAACACACATATATTGATTTTTCACTTAATTTTATTTTAGATAGAATACTCAAAGGGTAATAAACATAAACTTACCAGTAGTTATAAATTGTAACACAAAAAAAGACCTGTAGACTAAGCATAAGGTTTTGGTAGTCAAGGCCATTTTCAATGTTTACCTTTACCAATGTATTTATGTAGTCATGAAAATTTGCTCAGTTACTACCTTGCTGATAGGATAGCAAAGGGACAGTGAAACCAAGGACTATGATATATTCATTGTACTGTACCTGTTTTTATGATTCATAGCTGAACATCTAGGTTGTCAACGTAATACATGAAAATTTGTGAATTGGCATTGATTTTATGGTGATTGTGATGATACTGTATATAATTTAACTTTGCTGGTAGATGGTTTTATAATGGAGCCTATGGACTGAACTTACTTTCTTTGCTAATTTACCTAGATGTTCAGGTATGAGCCATAGCCATAAAAGAGGACTCTCATGAAAGGATAATTAATTACATGCACTCTCCACATTGCTTATGGTAGATTTACAGTTTATTTGGAAATGGTAGCCTAGAAAATACAAATGTTTTCGGTGAAAAGGAGTGACGATACTAAAAGCGAAAGAATATTCAAATACCTTACATTCATCATCCTATCCATCACCTGTCATAAAACAATTTGCTAACACCTTGTTAATGATTGGCGAAAGTTACTTAATGGGACCATCCGCTATGGTGGAGAATATAACTTGAAAAAATAAAAAAAAATCAAGTTATTGACTGTTTCAACGGATACAGAAACATGTCGTACGTACTCTCCAGAAGTTTCAGCCAATTATTTTTACAAATAATGAAGATAAAGCTGCTTTAAATAATGAAGTCATCCTAACTGCATCGTCTGCATGACTGAGTTTGACAGAATCATCTTTGCATGTCTGTGTTTACATATATACAGCGATTTTTTCACTTATGTTTTCAAAATTTCGTACATCTGGCAAAGATGTAAGGCATTGGGAGAGGGTAGGCGAACTACGATCTAGGAGAAGACCGGCCACTATCTCCAAAGACATAGATTAGTTATGATGCACGTGTGTTTGTTTACTTGCAGTTCATATGTACATTGTGTTTCTACAACATCCTCATGAACTTTATAGCAATGCCAAAGTTACCTAAGGTCAAAGAAAGAAAAAAAAAAGTAAGCAGAGAGCAACAAAAAAAGAACCAAGAAGAGAGGGAAACATGAAAAAGAGTTCAAAGCGGAACATTCTAACTAAAACTCTGGCAACAATGAGAGGCTGCTGGCAACTCATGACACCCTTACATGAAGTGTGTTAGTACACTAAGGGTTTAGATACCTTGTTTGGGGAGCCTTCATGTAGGAAAAAAGAGCAAAAATTTATAGCAAATCTTTTGGAGCTTATATAACTCAAAAGCATACTTATTCACATGTTGGTAGCTTTTTTCTTGGTTATTTATTGTTCAATTTTAGAGGGAAAGAGGAATAAAAATCCCACAATTTTGAGTGACAGAATTTTTATTTTCCTATTACTTTTTTTTTATTGCATCCAGACAAGCAAAATTTAGAAGAAATCATTAAAAAAAAGTAAAAGGAAAATAAAAATTCTGTCTCAAAGAATTATTTGGTTTATAAAATTTTTTATGGTATGATTTTCAATACAATTGGTGGAGAAATCGCTACCTATTTTTTTTTTTTTAAATAATGATTTTTGGTAATAAATCTTGAAAGTTTTTTCAAATGACTTGAAATTTTTGTATAATGAAGGTATTATTTATATCTAAAACATATATGGAAATTGTGCTTTTTGAATGATTAGAAAAAAAATACAAGACATAGCGGACAGTCCCCTTAAGCGTTCCCCAAATTTTACTTAAGTTACTTTTATCATTGTTTGGAGTATGACTTTTATCGTCATTAGTTGTTGAACAACAGTTTAGATTTATATTGATATCAGTTATATAGGGCACTGGAAATTATTATGGTGTTTTAAGCTGGTTGTTCACTATTATAATGTTTTTCAGTTTATCACATCAAAGAAAATGGCTGGATCAAGATTAGTGAAGATGACTGCAAGGATCTGCATTACAAGTATGAAGAGGAAAAATTGTCTGCATAAAAGGCTTAGTTTATGTTACATTTTATCTTTTTTTCACATTTGCTACATTTCAGTTATAATCACATGTAAGTTTGTGAACTTTCTTGAAATAACTTGTGTAACAGTACTCTAAATATATTGAGAGTTGTTCATGTATTATTAATCTCACTACCAAAATTTTGCTTGGAGAAAAATTAAAACAAGTCTTACAAAGATGAGACAAATTCAAATAAACCTTATTCCCAATGAGAATGCATCAGACAAATCTTGTTTGTAAAAGGGACAAAAACTAAGAATTTATATGTATGGACATGGACATGGGAAAATAATTCTAAAGATTCTCTTTGCATTTTCATCTTTGAACTTTATAAACTACCTCGTACTTAGTTTTACTTTATCACACATTTTCGTAACATTTACCATGTCAAAGTTTTAAGATTTTAGATAAGATAATCATTTCCAGTCTAAGAGTGATAAAATCCGAAATCTCTTAATTACAATAGAAATAGTAAGATTGGCTGAAAATTTGTTTGCTGGAGTGTTTTCTGAAAACTATAACATAGTTCATTTGGCTTTTTTTCTTCAAACTTTATTCATCTTGGCTGTGGTAATCCGTAATTTGAGGAAAGATACATTTGGTTTGAATAATCAATAATTATGATTAGATAAAAATCAGCTCTTGAACTAAATATTAGTGCTTTAATATAAATTTGCAGGAAATTTTTCTCCCAGTACCTTGCCAAATAACTCAAAAAGTCCCTAAGGCAAACCATAGCTTTAGCATTGCATTTATTGTCCATTAATACTGGATGGGTTACCACTTTAGAACTAAAAAGGCAGGTGGTTTGTGTAGGGTGGTGCTTACATTCCTTGTATCCTCATTTATTGAGTCATTTTTTGTATAGGCTGATCAAACTGTGATTCATGTGGTGTTGTGAAAAAGGCTATTTGGTCATGGTAATTACATGAACTAGATTACCTTTGTATTTCATTCAAATTAGTTTTAGGATGAAGGTTGAATGATACAAAGATAAGCATAAAATCATAATTGATTGGTGAAAACAGAAAAGTTGAATGTACATAGAGAAAATAAGTCTGAATTAGGATTGTTATAATGATATGCTGGAATTTTTCCCCCCATAGGAAGTTAGTGCCGTCAGCTCAGCTCACACAGTGCACTGTAGGCATTACCGTACAAAAAGAGTTTATAGCTTTGCTTTGGCTCCTATCTGTGTCTACTTTTCAATCTTTTACTTAACTCCCCTTCCTCTCCCCTCCATCTTGCTGTCCAGCCTCTTAATTTTATCTTCATAGAGCAATTGTTGGGTGTTCCCCAATGTTGCACCTTAACCCTGAATGGCCTCAGCCCCAGACAAGTTCCATGATACCATCACTCAAATATTTGTTTTTGTGTGATCAGTAAAATAAGTAAAAAGATGATTTTTTGAAGAATTGGAACTAATACTGTAGCTCTATTGAATAAATTTCTACTGTACTTATACAGTATTCTAGTTTAGTACTTTTTTTAAGTGCAATTATGAATATATAGTCTAAGGTATATGAAATTGGGAAAGCTACAGCTAGCATCATCTGTGTACCTCTCACACAGAACTGGAGGCATTACTAAAGGCCTTTATCAGTGTTATTGTGGTTTCTAGCCCCCAATGAATGGTCTTCCTGACTGTATGGCCAAATTCCCTGTGAACCATATCAAAAGATTTCTCTTATAAAGAAATTTTTGGGCTCGAGCCATGTCATCCTGATGGAAGTTCCTCATTGGCAGCTTCTACTTGGGATATTTCTGCGAATGTTATACCAGAGAAATTTTACCTTAGAGGTATCAACAGAGTTCTGACCTCCGGAACGAATATCCCAATAGATATCATGTATAAATCAGGGACGTGTTACTAACAAGCCTTAGTTATCCTTCCCCGAATAGAGTTAACCTTGTCTCGAAGGATAAGGTAGAGGGTAGGATACGTGGGCAAGTGAGCTAAGGTAAAATTTTCTGGTATATCACTCGCAGAAATATCCCAAGTAGAAGCTGCTAATGAGGAACTTCCATCTGGTTGACATGGCTATTTCACCCAAAAATTGATTTTTCCTATGCCAAAATCCGTTATATAGACTCTTGGATCACCTCCACATGCAGTATGTCATTACAGGTACTGTACAGTAAAGAAAATATATCTGCTGTACCCAAATGAACATTACATGACAGTATGTGTGTATAGATGTTCCTGATCACTGGGAATTCAGACTCCATACATCTCGTTGAAGCTAGTGTCATTGGCTTTAAAGAAAAAGAACATTAAGGCTCTGTCCACATGACCTAACATTGTTTGGCGAACTTTGTTTCTTATCGACCAAAGTTCAGAAGAGGTCTTTAAGCTTGTGTCTAAATGATGACAGTTAAGCAGCGAGAGGTTGGTAACGGCAGCAAGGGTGATTGTTGTACGGGTAACAAGAAAATGAACATTTGTACATGAAAAAAGAAAATTCTCATGTTTATTGTTATTGCTGTGTGCATGCTAGAAAAAAGGAAGAAATTTGGTGCCTAGAGTGTTTGCAAAGGAAACAAAATTTGGGAAGTCTTTCATGTTAAAATACTACAGGAGTTTTAAAAAGTGAATCAGAACTAGTTTTCATAAATCACATGAGAATGGATCCAAATATTTTTTACAGTGTTATCTCGAAACTGGATTCTACAATCACCAAACAGAATATAATCATGCAGAATTTCAATACACATTACAACAAGGATTTCAAAGTAGAGTTTGGGTAAAATTATACTCGAAAATTGCAGAAAGATCTATGAATGCCTAAGAAAAGACATTTCTTCGACTTGCTAATTTGCCGCATTGCTTGCCTGTTATGTCTGTGTTATCTGTGGGAAAGAACTCTTATTTGCTAAACCTCATCTTCAATAACATTGTTAATATTAATGACCGGAGTTGTTTTAGAAATTGCTGCAACTCGTCATTCATTGTATATTGTGCCAATATAAAGTTGGAACACGGGCTCTTGCATTGACAGCCTGTATACAAATTTCATCACGATCTAGTTAAGCATCGGCTGTCATAGCCCAATGGCTAAAAGGGCATCGGCTGTCATATCCCAATGGCTAAAAGGATGTTGTTTATACAACTATCGAGTTTAAAATTGCCTCACGGGACCAATAAAACTTTAACATGTTTAAACTTTAAAGTAGAGGATAAAAAAATAGTGTCATTGGCATTGTTGAGAAACGTAACTTCATACATCAGGCAATAACATCTCCCCTGTCTTTAACCACCAACGAGCACATCTCTCGTTATTTTGGTAGTCAAATGAAAAAACCTATACCAAACTTTGCTTGCTGCTTCTACGCTTCTGACGTCACCTGAAACAAAGTTCTTCGATCAAAGCTTGTCCGTGTGGACGGAGCCTAACTGATAAAGGCAAATTAAAGATTGAATAAAAGTTTATGTAAACATCTTCATAAACATCTTTCAGGTGGGATGTCACCCAGGCAGAATACTTAAATTACATTGTAACACTCATTTATTCAAACCAAATCAATACAATATAAAATATAGCCAACAAATGATTTTGTTTTTAACTAAACTTGGAAATATGCCTTAAGATTGAGTTTGCTGCCTGCCTGCGTACCCAGTGCATGAAGGAAGATTCCATGTTGAAAGCAATGAGAGTGATTTGGCTAGGTAAAAATTAGTTCAAACTTTGTACAGTATAGGAGCTAGCTGTGTTATGGGGCATATATATATATATATATATATATATATATATATATATATATATATATATATATATATATATATATATATATACTGTATATATATATTATGGGAGGAAAAGCTGACTATCAAAATGCCAGGATAAAGATGAAATGGCTGCTGTTGTGGCTCACTTGGTCAGCAAGTCAAATGACCTTCAACTGTTGTATTCAATAGAGACCAGATTTCAAATCCTATCAAAGATTCTGCCAAGGGAATAAAGAACACGTTCTTCAATAAGAGAAGAGACAATACTTACAATGAGTTGTAATATCTTGCTTTTTAGATTAAATTTCTACTTCATAATCATAGCCCTTGGAGTAAATTCTTGATTAAGAGAAAGTGTTGCCAGTGTTAACGTGATTTTAGAATTAAAATTGATATATTTATCAGAATCAGTAAAATGGTTGCCTTATGAAGAACTTAATGTATTGTATCTGCAACTTATTGTGTTGCTGACCTGGTTGCTTTTTTTGTTTTGCTTTTTGTTTAATGGTTAATTGAAAACTTTTTGTATCGTCTCAATTCTTTGAACCAATCACTGTTGTATGGTGAGGTATGGTATGCTTTTGTGTGTGTATGAAGGTTACAGGCATCTGGTTTTGGTCCCAGTATCCATCATAATAGACCAAAACATCAGCTGACAAGCCAAACCACAACTCCCCATTACTGACAACTGTACTAGCCATATACAGTACTTATATATATATATATATATATATATATATATATATATATATATATATATATATATATATATATATATATATATATTAATAAAATATATATATATATATATATATATATATATATATTAATAATATATATATATATATATATATATATATATATATATATATATATATTTATATATATATATATATACAGTATATATATGTATAAACCTTTTATTGACTTCGCTCTTCCACAGACCCATAGGAAAATTTATGATAACCACTTATGCCCTTTCAAGGGTTTAAACCTTAGTACAGTACAGAGTAGAAGTAAATGTAAATTTAAGACTATCCTTTTGTTATAAAGGTAACCTAGATTAAAGTATGATTATATATATATATATATATATATATATATATATATATATATATATATATATATATATATATATATATATATATATATAGCCTATATATTATATATATATATATATATAAACATATATATATACACACTGTACTAGTTATCCAGGCTGTAAAAATGATGTGTAAATATTTAGATATGTATGCAAAAACAGATTCACTCTTTCCTACCCCTTCCCCATTTCTTAACTACAATCCGCTGGTTTGGCAATTTGTGGGAGAGTGTGTTTTCTGAGTGTAGCTTTAGAGGTATCCACTCTTACTAGGGTATGACTTGTGCCTCTCCCTCATAAGTACTACAGGAAAGGAATATCTGCATGTATGTATATATATATATATATATATATATATATATATATATATATATATATATATATATATATATATATATAATTTACATCAGTTGTTATGAAAATATATAGTATGCTTATTCTAAAGAGACTGGAGAGAAAGATTGATGAAAAGATGTACAAGCAGGGTTTAGAAAAGGTAGAAGTTGCACTAAAGAAATGTTCATTTTGAAACATGTACAGCAATACATAGAATATATAAATCCACATTTGATGGCATTTGTGGACTATGAAAAAGCCTTTGATAGTGTGCACCGACCAATTTTGACTAGAGTCCTGCATTGTTATGGAATTCCTCTTAAATATGTAAGTTTTATTAAGTCTGTTCATGAGAATAGCAAGTGCAAAGTTAATGTCAATGGAGTCTATCAAATGAATTTCCAGTGAACAGCGGAGTACTCCAAGGGAATGTGTTGTCACCTATGTTGTTTATCCTCCTCAGGGATTTTGTAATGAGTAGAACCCTCCTCAGGGATTTTGTAATGAGTAGAACAGTTGGAGATGCTGGAGAAGGATTCGACTGGATTAGTGACGGGAGTTTAGCAGACCTAGAGTATGCTGATGATGCTGTCCTTGTTAGCAGAACACCACAGTATTTGCAATGCTTGCTTATTAGAATGCATGAAATATCACACTAGGTTGGACTGATGATAAATAGAAGAGAAACAGAGATGATGAGTATGGAGTATGCAATAGAAGATGAAATATTGGAATGAGAAAGGATTAATGAGGTAGAATCATTTTAGTATTTAGGAACTATGATCTCCAATACATGGTCTTTAGAATTAAAGTTTAGGGAAAGATTGAAAAAAGCAAATCAGACAATGATTAGGTTAAGTAAAATTTAGAAATCAATTCGCCTGAAATTACATATAAAAATCAGACTACTGTATATATCAGTTTAGTGAGATGGGTGTCACTATGGACATGAGTCATGGTGTGATAAAGAAACAATCTCCAATAGATTAAGTAGATTTGAGAACAAAGACCTCAGAAGGATATTGGGAGTTAAATGGCAGGACAGGATTAGAAATGAAACTATAAGAGAGACTACTCGAGTGCCATATGTGGATGAGATCATGATGAGGGGTAGATGGAGATAGTTTGGACATGCCTCACACAATTACTTAAGTTTCTCCTTCATCAACCCTTGAAGGAAAACGAGTTATCACTATGGTGGGAGCCATGATGACACAGATTAGTTCACCAAACCTTCAACTGGGCTCCAGAAGGCAATGGAAGAGTTGGAAGACCCAAGCCTACATGGTTGAGAACTATGAAGTGCAATATAGATGATGAATGGAGAAGTATAGAATTAAAAGCTCAAGATAGAGATGACTGGCAAAATTTAACCGAGGCCCTTTGCATCAATAGGCGTAGTTGATATATAGGCTATATATATATATATATATATATATATATATATATATATATATATATATATATATATATAGCTAGACACTTGTTCTTTGGTATATAAAGGAGATTAGTGTAGTTTCTGAGTGAGTATACCTTAACTTGGTGAAAAGTCTTGTGTATGGCAATGATCACCAAAGCTCTACTGGTCAGTCCCACCCATTCTGGGTTGGTTTGTTGTGAACGTCTGTGCGATCAGACATAAGTCTCCTACCATCACCAATTTGCGGTTGCCAGTAACTTCAGTAAGATGAAAACTGACCAAACGCCAGACATGAATAAGGACATGTCTGACGTCCTTGTCATGCAGTGGACTAAAAACGACTGCTAATTGCATAGTATATATATATATATATATATATATATATATATATATATATATATATATATATATATATATATATATATATATATATATATATTAGTAGTAATGTGTATTATTTAAGGATTCCTTAATTAATTCCATTTGACAACATTGATTAGTTTTGTTTTTATCTGGCACTGTTTCTTGCATTTTGTATTTCATTTGTATTTCCTTCTGCTGTCAAAATTCATAAGGGACATTCGAAATAAACGTTATAGTGTGTATTCTTCATGAAGTAGCGCGATGCCATGACGTTGGTTGTCTGTTTCTTCGTACTCGAAAGTAAAGCGGGGTTTACACGGGCGAGCAGCTCGTCGAGCCTGGCTCGACAACCCTGTGTTTGAATTGATGTTCGAGCGTGTAAACGGGCTATTTGGTTGTCGAGCGCGCTCGTCGAGCGGCTCGATGGAAGTCAAGCTCATCTTGACTTTTGTGGGCGGAGCTACGTTGTTTGACGAACGGTGTGAACGTGTGAACGGGTGTCGAGCATCGAACCTCAGTTGTTATTCAAACCTGCTAGAGGAAACATCATCAAAGAAATGCATAATTGCTGCCATTAATGAAAGTAAGAATGAGAAGGAAGTCGTACTTGATTTCATACATGCATATCGAGCTCATCCAGCTTTATGGAAAGTTAAATCAAAAGACTATTCCAATAAAGTAGCCAGAAACAAAGGAATAGCGGACACTCAGTCTTTCATGTGGAGTTATGGCCTTCCTCAGTAATGAAAGGGCTGACACGATTCGGTAGATCAATGTACGTGTCTTCATCCATACGCAAATAATTGCGCCAGTCATCAGGTTCTAATTTTAAAGCAACAAGCAAGTTGGTATATGAAAATTTCTCTCTTTTGATCTTTTTTTTTTTCCTTCTTAGTGCCACTGCTAAAGCAATGGCTATCAAATGGTCCTGGTCGAGAGACATGTTGACGTTGTTTTAGCACGAGGCACACTGAGGCTCGATGTACTGTCTGAAAGCTCTTCGAGCCGTTCTACAAGTAGGTTCGACAACCGGGCTCGACGAGCTGCTCGGCCGTGTAAACCCCGCTTAACAGTTAACGGCTAAAATTTGCAAATGTTGAAGAAGAAGATTTGTTTGTAGTTGTCTTGATTTAGTTGACAGTACTACAGTCGGTCAAGTGTCCTTGTGAATCAAAGCCTCAAACGCATTCGTCTTATAACTAGTGGCTACTTATGATAATCGTCTTGGAATAGATTTATATATTGAAGATAAGAGGTACTACTGAGACGTTGAAATTGGCTAGATAGGTTACACTCTTCAGAAATAATGACACCAGGCCTATCACACTCTCATGGACTACAACACCAAATGACCGTGCCTCCTATAAAAGAAGGACTACGTTTAATTATTTGTGTTTAATACTTGGTACTGAAGAATTCGCGTATTTAATGAGTGAAACTGGAATCAGGTAACTAATTTTGGACAAGAAAACCCGTGAAAGGTAAGTTTATTAAACCTTTGATTTGTGCAATTGTAACTTATCTTACGTAGGCCTAGCCTAGGCTCCAGCACTTATTTGTATCTGAATCTTTATCGATAACACCATGGTTCTTTTATTTTTAGTTTAAAAAACATGAATTGCCTATTTTCACATAACCTTTCCAAGTTTAAGGAAGATAAAAGGGAGGTAAACTTTTAGATACAGAAAACGTGGGTTTTTTGCTATAGGAAATATGCGGTTTTTATTATAGTTACGGACGGGAAAAGCTTTCCTACTAGAAGCATGTGATTCTTATAGAAAAACTCCCGTTTTCTTCGAAAAGAACTCATTTTGACGGCAAATAAAAACTTAGTGATTTTATATATATATATATATATATATATATATATATATATATATATATATATATATATATATATATATATATATATATATATATATATATATATATATATATATTACATTTTAGAAAATCTTTTCTTGTCTGTAACTATGATAAAACCAAGGGTGATATGTACTAATCTAAGGTACCCCACCTATCCTGATCTACATGGCCGGGTCCTTAGGTAATGAGGGGCGATGTCTCTACCTATTTTATCCTCACCCCTGGCAATCCTTCCTTACTTGTGCACACTTACTTTGGGTTGCATTATTAAAAGAAAATTTAATAAAGCAGTCCTAGCATAGGTGGTAATAGGGTATATAGTTATGTTTTTCTCCTGATTTATAATTTTTTTTATTATTATGGTTACAATTCACACCTACATTGTGTTCATTTTCCTACATGTAGCAATCATGAGGGCTCCTTTATGTGAAAGGGTTTCAAGGAATTTAGGGCTTTGTTGGGTATATTTTGTTTCTGTTTCGAGTAGATGAAAAGAACAAAGATGCTAGTGAAGAACTGCACGTGTTTGGGTCTGCTGGAATGTCCATTTTTATTTTTTAATGGTTGTTATAGTCCACTGTACTGTACAGTAGTATTTATATTTGGCAGTGTGTGTGGAAGAATGGGATTTTTTCACATATATAGTTTTATTTATATACTCATTATGACTTGTCCCCATTATAAGGAGAGGCTTATGATATATCCCTGCAATTATTATTGCTATACTTTGGCAAAAGTAAAGTTTGCCAGCCCATAGCCAAGGTTAGGTTACGGATTTTTGGAGTTGGATTTACTGTATCCAAATAACACTACTGTATTAGTCAATGTTAGAGAAGATCCAGGATAATGAATGCTTTCGAGTAATCATGAATTTTATTGAATCTCAAGATAATATTCTAGGTAAAGAAGGTAATGTTGAACAGATTTGTTGGATAGTGAAATGGGGAGAATCGCATCTTGCCTATAAACATTACCAAAATATATATGATACAGTAAATATCTGATACTTTAATTTCTAGCCAAATACATGAACCATATATTTTTCCTACTCGTTTTCTTGTGTTCTATGCATTTTTGACCTTGATTATTGGGGCAAACCACCCGATCATGAGTTTCTGGACCCCCTTATATAAAGACAATTATGGGGGACACCAGTGGGAAACCGGGATTGTTTTGGGTGGGGGAAATGTCATAGACGAGTGATTCACAGCAATAATAATGGTCAGAAATGCAAAATAAGGACTAGATAACCAGTTGGAAAAATATATGGTTCATGTAAGTGGCTGAAAACAGACCAAAATAGGATTATTTAACACTTTTGAGATTTGTAAAAGGGTACAGAACCTAACAAATCTACCTAACCTAACCTGACTTGGTAGTTCCCTGGTCACAACCCTTAGCCGGGGGCCAAGCCTCCCGGACATCCCTTCCCAGGTCACAACCCCTAGTCGGGGCCAAACCCCTCAGACCTACCTTTCCAGATCACAACCGCTAGCCTGACCCCTCTTCCTAGGTCACAACCTCTAGCCTGACCCCTCTTCCCAGATCGCAAAATAAAATTAAATCACAAATAAATCCTTACATTATGATAAAGTAAATCACAAATAATTCCAAACCTTATGATTGACACTTTTTTTCTTCTTCTTTTTGGTCTTTGTAATCTTTACAGAAGCTTTGCAGTAGAAAACGTGTTGGTGTTCCCTAAAAATTAAGTCAGAATCGAACCTTTGAGACATTATTTCTTGGTTATTTTTTTTAATTTCACATGAGTAACAATAACTTTACACTGAATGGAGAGCATTTCCATCACAATCAATTGCCAACATAAATAAAATTGCACTAAATTTTGAAATGGATTGATGTACTGGGTACTTCATTCCTGGAGATGTCTTTATGTAATGGTGGTGAAGTTGAAACTGAAGGGAAAGGCGGAAAAAAATGGCTGTCAACATCTGGGAATTTAAGAAGTACTTGTAAGCTGTTGGTTTAAAAAACCACCTGACAGATACGTCATTGTAAATGCACAGAAACCAAGCATGCGCAGTAAGTCCTTCTTGGTCTCTCTGATGTAAACAATGGACTTGGAATGAAAAACATCACCGTTTAATCGACCGATACGTGAGTTATTATGCCCCAGCCCCTATTAAACTTATAAATAAAAATACCAAACTAGCCAGCACTCATCCATTTCTTATAGCGAATTCCAGTTTTGCTATTAATTAAAGTACAGTATCATATGTTTACCTATGATACTTCAATTTATAGCCAGATACATGAACCATATAATTATCCTCAGTCCGAAGGGAAACCTCCCCCATGGAACATGGTTCGAGTTCTTTGGTCCCTAGAAGGATCCCCGCCAACCATTACCATTACGATAGGCAACAGATTGCCACCTAACTTGGAAGTTGGTGTTCCTACTCGCCTTGGCCTCAGCCAAACGAGTTAGCAAACTTCATGGTCTTTCGTATGATGTCGCCCATTCAAGAGGATGGGTAGAGGTAAGCTTCAGCTTCGTCCCTGAGTTTGTTGCCAAGACTCAGAATCTGGGGATTTCGGATTCTAGATTCAACTCCTTCCGGATAATGAGTCTCCGTTCTATAACTGACAACCCAAATCATCTGTTACTATACCCAGTAAGATGTTTGAGGCACTACCTCTAGAGAACAGCAGCAGCTTGGCCCAGAGTGCCCTTACTTTTCGTCAGCACGGGCAGAAACAAGAGGAGGATCACAAAGAACACAATCTCCACATGGATTCGCAGAGTCATTGACCTTGCCCTGAATCCCAATCTGCCTCTAGCACGTCGTTCCAGTGGCCACAATGTCAGGGGCGTAGCTACGTCTCTGGGCTTCAAAAAGGACTACTTTGTAATGCAGGTATTGCAAATGGGCGTGTGGAAATACCAAACAACGTTCACTGCTCACTGCCTGCAAGACTTTGATACGTTTTCTCTCGGTCCTGTGGTGGCTGCACAACAGCTGGTTTAGTACCTCAAGCTCCTTATTGGTCAAGTAGCAGAAGGTTACGGTCATTGATTACCCAGCTTTTAGTCTAAGTGAATGAAAAGGAATATCTGGCTCTTTTCCTTTCTTCATCCTCCCCTCTCATGGGAAAATCAGCATCCTGGATCCTATGCACAAGCTGACCTCAAACCTTTGCAGGTAAACCATTGCTCCCTTGTGTAACCTAGTACTGTCCCAATACTGTTGCGTCCCCATACCCTGGCGAGGTGGTCTTGGTTTCCTCGGTTATATCCTGCATGACGGAATAACTTTTACCTTGACAGTCACATTGTTTGTATCTCATCACACAACTTGCGCAGGCTGCAGACCATGCTTAGCAGGTTTAGCGAGGTGTTAAGGTCTCCTTATTTGTGCACTAACCTACACAATACGGAGTACCCCGAGTAAGGCCAAAAAGCTAGATTTGCAGGGATGGTCACCCTCATAATGGGTGAGTAACCCATATAGATGGTGTTGGTTTGAAATTCAGTTACGGAAAAATAGACATTTGGAAGTAATTTTTTTTTCCTAACGATACAAACCTTAGCTATTTATGCATACTTACCTGCCAACCCTGTCCCAGGTCGGAGTCCTACCTCCAAGCAAAGTGAAGCACAATCACAGGTGTGTGGGTGAGAGGGGTAGCAAGCTACCCTTCCTTCCTTTCCCCCTAACTAGCATGATGGGTAGTTTCAGCTTCACCGAAAGTAATACCCCTATAAATAGCTAAGGTTTGTATCGTTAGAAAAAATACAAATTACTTCCAAATTTGTCATGTTTTGGTTATCATCACTAGACCATTAGCACTATTTGATTTAATGTTGGCACAGTAAATGGGTGACATACCTTAGCCTGTTTCTTTCATAAAATGTTTATGCTCTGGAAATACTTCAGAAGTGTAAAGTATGGAGCAAGTTTAAGGTTACGTAAGTAATTTATTTTGAAGTTCTGTTGTATCACTTTCATGATGCAGTAAAGAGCCTTTCTCCAATTTACACCTTGGCACTGAATGGCTTACTCGATCTAAGGGGCCCGAATTCCATAAATCCAATCCAATCCTGGTCAAGTTATAGGCTTGGAATAATGTTAGTAGGGATGGAGTGAGGTGAAGCATCTTTGGTTGGGAAGAATGCTGCTCCTTTTGTTGGTTAAGGTAAGTTATGATATATTAATTTTTATTGCCATTTTACAAATATACTGTAATTTTACCTGTATTAATAACATATGGAACAAACACCAGTGTTTCTAATGTACTTTGATTGCATTTTAGCATTCCAGAGACCAAGCCTCCATATGCTGGAAAAATTTATGCTTGCCAGTATGATTCCATATACAGTTTAATATGCATGGATAATCTATGCTAGCTAATAATTATTCTGTATACAGAATTGTGTTCTCTATAGGGGAACACAAAAGTAAGTGGTTTGCTCAAGAAATGAGGGTCAGAAGCAAAAGATTCACTTTCTGAATCTGCTACAAAGTTTTACGGAGAGAAAATGTCATTTGTACATTTTTTAATTGATACAAGATGAAACATATAGGGAAATAAATTAGATGTTATTTAGAAATTTCATAGGAAGCTATAAGATGTTTTAATTTCTTCGTGCTCACCTCTACAAACACGCTCATCTAGGCAGGTGCTCTCATTGTAATCACCAATACAAGAGAGTTCATCATGCTCACCTTTACAAATGCATTCATTGCATTCTCCAGAACACGAGCTACCTTTGTACTCTCCTCTTCTCACAAAAAGAAGGCGCTCAGTATTTCATGTGCTTCAAATACTCTAGTTATGTTCTCCAGGAAACTGGGAACGTGCACAAAGGTTAGTGCACCATCATCGAGCTCACTAGTGATTGTGCTCAATCATTGGATACGAGCGTGACTACTTTTTACGAGCATTGTATTTGCCAATTCATGCTCTCGCCAAACAGCATATTATCACTTAAGATAACGCAAATAGCACGAGAAGAGATTGATAACGAAAGGAATCACTTGGTTATTAGTGTGCATTTGTCACATAAGCTCTGATCACAGAAATCTACATGCTCAAAGTTGAACATGCTCGTACCTTGAGTTGCTGATTCCTTGCTCCAATAGACTTGTGCTCTCAAAAAGATCCTTGCCCTCTTAAGATATTTGCACTCACCTTTTAAGTCGCATCGATCGCTCTCAGCTAGTCATGCTATCTCATAGGCTTCTGACCACATAAGACGCTCTCCTCTTTGCAAGCCTTTAATTAGTGCTTGCTTTCCAAGAAGACCAATTGAGTGGTCACCTGTTCAAAATTGCAGACATCTCTTACCAGTTAACATGCTCAAACCGATGCTCGCTAGTTCAAGTACGAACTCCGGCAATGAAGGAATCTTCTCCTGGTCATTCACAATCCACAGATGCACATAATATCCAAAGTTTTTGAACGTCATTTGGCAAAACGTCTAAATATGTTGGCAGAAGGAAATCATCTTTTCCCTAGTTTGCCATTTGGATTTTGTAAACACCCTGGAGCCTGGGATACCCTTCTTATAATCTCCAATACTGTACAGAAATCCCTTGATTATGGGCAGGAAGTTCGTATGAATGGCCTTGATTTTAGTGCTGCCTTTGACTGTGTTAATCTTGAGGCCCTTGTTTTCAAGCTCAAACAAAGGGGAATAGGTGGATATTTTCTTGCATCATTACTGAATTTTTAAGTAATCGGTCGCAAAGAGTTGTTGTTGATGGTTGCCATAGCGAGTATAGGAATGTGATATCTAGTATTCCTCCAGGTAGTGTTCTTGACCCATTATTTTTCATACTATATACACATATACACATAGCATGGAGTTTGGCCTAGAAAACAAGCTTATTGCATATGCAGATGATGCAACTCTTTGCATCAAGTCCATCTCCTGAATGTAGATCTGGGGTTGCTGGATCCCTTAATAGAGATCTAGGTATTAGTGCATGGTGCAAATTATGGGGCATGAAGTTAAATCCGAACAAAATTCAAAAAATGATTGTAAGTTGAGGACAGTTGCTCCTCAACATCTGGATCTCAGTATTGATAATGATTCTTTAACTCTGTATGATTCTCTTGAAATTTTAGGTGTGATTCTCGACGGAAAATTTTCGATTGAGAAACACAATAGGTCTGTCTCTTTTTTGATTGCACAAAAAATTGGCTTATTGAGAAATTCTTTTAAGATTTTTGGTGACAAGACTTATTCTGAAGAACTGTTTTAATTCTTTCATTCTACCTTGTTTCGAGTATTGTTCTCCTGTCTGGTCTTCAGCTGCTGATTCTCATCTCAGTTTAAGGGACAAGAAATTGGGTCTATTAAATTTCCTATTCCTGCTCTATATATTAATCTCTGGCACCGTCATTCAATTAGTTCGTTATGCATGTTGCATAAGATTTTTGATAATTCTGACCATTCTTTACATTCAGATCTTCCCGGACAGTTCCATCTTGTTTGTAATACTAGGTATGCAGTTAATTCTAATAGTCAGGCCTTCTCCATCATGAGACTTAAAATTCCACAAGCTATAACTAATTACCAATATCTGCTAGGGTTAAGAAAATTGGTGGAACTATCAGTTTCATCCCTAAAAGTTTCCTGAGAAACAAGCTTGGTATACTGTGAATGTCTTTATGATAATAAGAGAAAGAAAGAAGAAAAGATAACATAACATATGCCGTTATAGCCTGTATACAATAAAGTGATTATTGAAGGAGTAAATTAATGCTTGCCAAAGATTGATGGAATGCTTTCATTATTTGAAAGCCTTCATGTGGATGCATGAAAAGATTGGTGTGTTAACTCTCCATTTTGAAAAGGGAAGCTGTTGAAATCTACTCTTTGCTTTGTATTGTGTATAAATTGAAAGAAACATTAATAGAACGAGAAATGCCGAGATAAGTAGGTCAAAATGCTAGCATTGATAAATTAGTGGATTAGAGTATTTGGAGGTGTTATGGTGATGTGTAAAGAATGTAAGGGAACATGTTTGTGAAAAGTAACGAAACTGCTAGCAGGCAGGGAGATAAGGGGGTACAGAAAGAAGTAGTATTTCTTTGTTATCAGAACTGATTTTCGTTATAGTAATAATGTATACACGTCCACAAATTTTCTTACCATGTAGAATGCTGTTGTCAACACAGATAATTGATGCAGTATACCTTTAATTACAGGTTATGAAAGGTTATGAAACACGATTTTCTCTACCACTGTAAATTATTGGAAACGGAAACTAAGTTCGCATTCATTAGTATTTCTGTCATTCATCGAGTCCTTTCATTTTCGGGAAACTTGTAATTGAGGGGTCAAATGGGCAAATTTTCTCGATGTGGTTTCATTCTGCCGAATAGTAAAACACCTGTAATAGGAACTTGAAGAAATGTTGTAGAAATGCTTATACAGATAATGACTAGACAAGGTAATATAATGACTGTATCGTTATGTTTTCGAGTTTTATAAACTTGTGTGAAGATATTGTGTGAGCGTGCATATTATATTTGAATGATGCTACCTATATTTTTTATTCTCCCTTCCCAGTACGAGCTGCTTTGTGGTGTTGGAAGGTTGGGGTGGGAATAATGGGATAGGGTAGCCATATTAGCAAAATAACATGGGTTTGATGCCCAAGGGCTTCCTTGTTCGATTCTGTATTATATCAGTACTTTTTTTCCCCGTTATTTCTCTTAATGTCTATTATTTCTTAATAAATTCACTTTCTTCAGTCTTGATGGCCTTCCTTTTTACTGCCATTTTTTTAATTCAACTTTAAGATCTCTTCCTATTATTTTAGTTTTTTAATTTGATTTCCCTCTCCATTTCTTGCTGTGGACTCTCTCTAACTTCCTTTTTCGTTGTTGATTATCAAGAAATTATCTCGGGGATTAAAGGCTTATTTTAAAGCCAATAATGATAGTTGTAGTGATATCAGACACGTCAACCACCTGTTAGTGTTTGAATAAAAAAATCAATATGATTTATCATCATTGAACCTCAAGGGCGGAATGACCCTTGGGTATCTATGGGTGAACCATTTGAAGGTAGAATTACAGGTATCTTGGTTAGATATTTGAGGGTTGTGGATGTTGAGAAGGAAACAGATTTCTTGGAAAATAAATTGTCTTTTTTATGCGATTGAATATATTTCCTTTAATGGCATGCTCTTTTATGATACTGTATAAGGCCCAGGGTTCGAAAAAGACAAGAATTTCTGAAAGTTTTAATCCCATTGGAAATATGTTTTTCCATATTTTTATATGTCCCTGTTGGATGTAATCTCAGTAAATGCGCTTTTGAGCACTTGGGTAATAGTATATTTGTTAAAATTCGGATATTGTTGGTAACCCTAGTACTACCAAAGACATAAGATACTGATTTTATGAATTTTACTGTTTATGAAAAATAAGAAATGTTTCCTTCAGTAGGTGGTCATTATTTTGTTATCTTGAATATTTGCTTAAAAGAGCCTGTTTACTCAGGCGGCCGAAACATGATATTATGGGAACAATGTCACTAATTTGACAGATGTGTTATTAAATGTGATCTAAATTCCATAATTTGTTTTTAATAATATGTGGAAGACTTTTTTCTTCGACACTGGAATGAAATACGAAGCTTTAAACTTTTGAAATTCTAATAGACCTATTCAGCGATTTTCTGAAATAAAATACTATACGCTTGAAGCTTTTGAAATTCTAGGAGGTTTATTCAGCGATTTTGTCGAAATAAAAGACTATGCTTGAAGCTTTTTGATTTTAGTAGCCCCATTCAGTAATTTTTCGAATTAATAGTACAGTTCTCTCTCTCTCTCTCTCTCTCTCTCTCTCTCTCTCTCTCTCTCTCTCTCTCGAGTCTTCCCACTCCTTTGAAAGTGTGCCAAGAAAACAGAATCTAGTCCTTGTGTGACGTACCTTCAGACCTCATCTTGTCCCGTCCATTCGAATGCAAATGGTTCCGTTCTTCACAATCTATTCTCCCTTCATTTCCAGCCTCCTTCTAAAGCCGCCCCCGAGTTAACGTTAATCTTTTACGATGTTATCTGTATAGCGTCTCTAGTATGGGGTCGATAAGGTTATTGTAGCTTTCAGTGGTTGTTTGCGTTATAAAGTCTCCTGCTTTTATTTTAACTGCGTTTGAGAATTTGGAGGATGCATTAAGACAGGCTATGTCCACTCTAAGGAGCTTGGCATTCTCCTTATTGTCAGTTTAACGTCTTGATCTTCAGTACTGCTATACAACCTTTCACATACAACTCATCTATATAAAGTGGAATCAAAGAAGATTCATAACACAAATTTCCCAACTCTAATTAATGGATTTACGGTAGCTGTTTTTGTGGTTATTTTATATATATTTTTCTCCCAAGAACTTGATTGTGCACTCCCTCCCTTGCACTTTCCAACATTCCCACTCCCTGATGTGCCTTAATATGGGACACATGAATTCCCGAAAGTGGAATTCTCGTGTCGTCATTCACATTATTATTATTATTATTATTATTATTATTATTATTATTATTATTATTATTATTATTATTATTATTATTATTATTGTATTTGTCTACCTTTCAGAAGAGATATCAACTAGCCTCCTGGCTAGTACAGTGGTAACGTGTTTTGCCCAGCATTCGCATGGCAGCAGATCGATCCCCGCCTGGTACAATGAGTTTAAGCTGTTTACTGGGGAGGGCACTGCTGTGGTTGGGCACCACAGGGGGTGTTTGGGTTTACCCGGCTGACATTCTGGTGAGCATCTATTCTGATGAAACTGGAACTGAAACTAAGACACCTTTAATCTTAATGCACACTTTTCTTGCAGTAAATTACTTTGACTTAGGCGTTGCAGCATCTTTACGCTTGCATAATGATTCGTGTAAGTCATTGTGGAGTAGCTTCTCTGATTGACAAGTGCTGGTGTTTAGTACATTTTCAAATATTCAGACGATACTATTACAATACGCTGGAAGTTAATTTATTTTATTTATATTTATGGTAAGACTAGCCATCTTCTATTTTTGAAGTGTATGGGTCTCATCCAATGTTGAGGTTATTCTCTATAAGATCTGTATATTGTTAGGGTTACTGCAACAAATCTTCTCTGTTTCTGCCGATCTGATAAAGTTAGTTAAGGGTTCCATCGATCACTATTGCTTATAGTGTGCGCACAAATTACGTTAACGCGCCTTATCTCCTAGTAGCCTACTCCCAGTCTCCCACCTCACTTAACCAACACCGCATCTTCCACTCTTACCATCATTGAAGTTTCCCTTACGTAAAGTTGTTATTCGAAACAGGTTACCCGGTCACACCGCCCGAACGTTGCTGGAGCGTTCCAATCACCATTGCTTACAACTAGATTCCGGTCGTATCTTGTTAAGAGCCTTAGTAAGGAATAAATAATTCTTAAGATTAATAACCCGGTTTAGTTTTCAGTTTACTTAAAAGACCTTTGGATATTCAATGTTTTATGAATTTTTTTCACCGCTCCAGGGACGCTCCAGCAACGTTCGGGCGGTGTGACTGGGCCTGTAACCTGTCACGAAGCGGTGATTTATTAAAGGGAAATATAAGCCACTAGAGTTTATATGATTTTCAAGGGACGTATTTAGGGAGCCTTCTGACTAAACTTTAATTATGGTAGAGGATTAGAGTGAGATATTATACTTTAGTTACCAAAGTAACATTTGTTATCCGCTAATGTAATGCTAAGCTTAAATCCCCTTCCGCATATCTAGCTGAAACTGCCAACTTCTTTTTTTTTTGTTTCTCTTTTTTTAAACATGATGATATATATAGCCAGCTGGGTGTCTTTCGTGATCATGCATTAAAAAGGCAATGAAGAATGAGTTTATGCCCGAGACTTATTGTGATGTGGAATGAAAACTTTAGATTAAGTGTCTTGAGTTATGGTTTGTCCTTCTGAATATGGGATAATTATATGTCAATGACCAACATCCGTCAACGAAGTTGGACTGAGGTTGTGTTTTGTTTTTAGTTTATTTATTACCTCAGAAGACCAAGTTGGAAGGAGGTTATGTTTTACACTATTTGCGTGTTTGTGTTTGTGTGTGTGTTTGTTTGTGAACAGCTTCCTGGCCACAATTTTAATCGTAGAATAATGAAAATTTCAGGGATCAACTTATGAAAAAGTTGGAAATTATTAAATTTTGGAAGACCAAGGGCAAAGGTCAAGGTGAAAAAGTTGGAAATTATTAAATTTTGGAAGGCCAAGGTTAAAGGTCAAGGTCACGGTCAAACAAAAGGTCCAATTCATTATTATCAGCCATAAGTTTGGACATCGTTGTTACAGGATTTCAAACTTGGTTCATATTTAAGTGTATGAAAATCCACGGCAGTTGATACATGTTAAGGTCAAAGGTCAAGGTCAAGGTCGAGCAAAAGATCGAGAAATAAGCTGCCGCGGCGGAGTTGTGCGCTCTACTGTGTGCCCTTTCTAGTTTGCTTTTGTTTCAGCCTGTCAACAAATTTTTTTTTATGGGTTGTTTATTTATTTGCTTGTGGTTTCTGTATGTCAACAAGGTACTGACAAAGATTTATGGAGTTGTACGTAATTTCATTTTACTGAGACTCGAGAATTTGTTTATGGCGGGATTGATTTGTTTTTTGAAATATGTAAGATGTGAGATAATTAAGGTTTTACGCTATGATATTGTCCCTTCCGTGTAGTATCATGGATTTGAGTGTTACTTTAATGTAAAAAAAATTGAATTTAATTTGCTATTGCAGCATGTGTGAATTTTTTTTTTTAATTTGTTTTTTCGTTGTGCTTTTTATTATTCACGTGATTATAACTATTTCCCGTAATCCAATGAAATTTTTACTATGTAATTGTAAAGAACTGGGATTGTAATCAGTAGTTTCCTTGTAACTAATACTGCTACAAATGAAAATATAAAGTTATAAAGGTAAAAGTCTTCTTATGTACCTGGATGGAACAAGAATCATATGGACTGTAGGGTCATGTGAATGTGGGTCCTGGGAAGGACGTCACTTCTGGGTCAGTTAGCCTCGTTACTTGGAAACTATTACTATTAAATGAACAAATGCAGCCATTGCAGGACAAAGGCCTCAGTCATATCGATTCATTATCTGGGGTTTGGCCAGTTTTCCTCATTCCACTGGCCAGTGGTGATGGTAGGATATTTTCGTCTGATCGCTCACAGCAAGCCAATCTAGTAAGGGGGGTCCTTACTAGTACGGCTTTGCTGATCATTGCGATACGTAGAATCAAAGGTGAAGTAATGGTAATATATCATGTGCTGGTATCAAAGGTCAGAATAAAGATGCAAGGCAGGAATCTGACCAAAATGATCCGGTTATTACTCCACGAAGTCCAGTTACGCTTTTAAAGCTTCTTCAACAATTGAAATCATGGTATGCGCGCAACTTGGTCATGCTACCAGGATGGAAAGGTTACTGTCCCTCTGTGGATCCGTTATTTATTTATGTAAATAATGCCATAATTTAATAAAGTTCACAATGGAGGCTAGTGGTTGTTATGCTTTGAAAATCACGCAGATGGGCTTAAGGTTTTAAGTAAACAGAGCAGTCTCATTATTGTGATCATTTTTGGTCTAAGAGAATGATGATGATAATTGATAGAATGTTCGTAGGATATTAATGTCCAAACCCCATTCACCATCTCCTGTGGATGCAATATATTAACTCCTTACCATTTAAAGTTAACAAATTAATTGGATGTAATTTACACTGCATCACTCTCACGTGCAATAAGGTGCTAGGATAAGTTTCTCGATGACTGTTTTACCTAAGCTGACTATTCTTGTGGTATAGGTTAAATACATAACTCGTGTTCCAGGGAACACTCTCTCTCTCTCTCTCTCTCTCTCTCTCTCTCTCTCTCTCTCTCTCTCTCTCTCTCTCTCTCTCTCTCTCTCTCTCATTATAATCAAGAAGAAGTAAAATCTTGAGGGAAATGTGTATGGGACAATTAGAATTTACGATTTTAAGGATCATGCAAAAAATTGCGATCGTAAGTAAATTAAATGTGAAAATGACAAATTGTTATTCATGAGAGTAGAAAAAATTCACGATCTTAAGCGACATGCGTTGTTAAAAGTAAAGAACCTTAGGATTTTAAAAGACCACTTTCCACAAAATTAAACAATCATTACGGAACTGAGTGAGGTGCATCAATATTTTTATAGCAATTACGCTTTCAAAAACCACAAATAAAATCCTTGCTCTCCCCACCTTCCATTTTCACGTTTCATTCGCGTTTAGTTCAATATTGGGTTTCATTAAACAGCGTAATTACGATATTGCAATTTGCGCAATTAGCTCCGAAAAAAAATTGCAATTAATAATCTTTGTTATTGATCAAACAGGAATGAAGACCAGAAAAAATTGCCATTTTATTCTCCACGGGAAACGAAGAGGGTAACTATTAATTTCAGCGTTGTTGCTGTTGTTGTTTCAGATTGCCTGGCGCTAACGGCCAGGCACTGGCTCTTGCACACTTGCAGCCCGTAGGTGTTTGGTTGGGTTTTAAGTTGTTGGATAATCTGAAACTTTTATTTGTAGATGGGTTGGGATAGGATGTGGGTTGAGGATGAACATCATCATCTCCTCCTACGCCTATTGACGCACAGGACCTGTTAGATTTCGCCATTCGTCTATATTGAGCTTTTAATTCAATACTTCTCCATTCATCATCTCCTACTTTGCGCTTCATAGTCCTCAGCCATGTAGGCCTGGGTCTTCCAACTCTTCTAGTGCCTTGTGGAGCCGAGCTGAATGTTTGGTGAAGTAATCTCTCTTGGGGACTGCTAAGAGCATGCCCAAACCATCTCCATCTACCCCTCAGCATGATCTCATCCACGTCTGACACTCGGGTAATCTCTTATAGTTTCATTTCTAATCCTGATCAGCAAATTAGGTGGTTTAGGATAGGATGTGGGTTAAGGATAGTCAGCAACTTTATTTTTATTTTTTTAGAGGCTCCCCTGCCTCTTTTTGGTCAATGGCAAAGGAAGAAGGTGACGTAGGGGAGGAGGCATCCTCCCCAAGAGAGCCCACTGGCTCCCGTCGTTTAGTTGGAGAAAAAGGTACAGCAGTTAGCCCCGATGAGTAGAAGAGCTCGGGAAGGAGTTGGGAAAGGTTCGGTTAGAGATATTGGTATAGAAGAAGTAAGTTTGTGGGATGTGCAACAGTATAAAGTTTCAGCTCTAGTAGGAGAGAGCTGAAAAAGAGAAATTGGTTAGCAGATGTGAATAGTAGAGAAAGGATGGGATAAACACTCCTGTACCTAAAATACTAGAACAAAAATAAAAATAAGATTTTAATAATTTGTTGCAGTCATTGAGACTGAACTTCAATCAAGAGAGAAGAGAAATTGCAAGTGGGAGGAGAGCTAAAAAGAGGTTAAACAGGGTTACTTATGTTTTAAACTAGTGCTGGTATTACGCTATCTGGGGGGAAGGTAGCTGCGGAGAAAGCTGAGATTGTATCAACATAGGCAATAATTGTTTTATGATTTCTGTTGCAGTTACAGGAATGTTGGAGTTGAAATCCTGTCTTAGTAGGCTTGTTTTTGGGCAATTTAATAGGTAGTGCTGCAGAGGTTCGTCAGTTAGTTGCTGACAGCTGTTGAAAGGTCTTTCCGGTCTCTGTTGTACTGCTGGGTCTTCATCGTTATCAATGATGATCTGCCAGTTGCTCAGATATCCCAGTTGCAGTCTGCAGATAATGACTGCAACTTGGTGGGGAATTTTTCTTGCAAGTGAATATGGGATTAGGTTTGTTATTTCGATATACCATTTGGCTGATCTGGATCCATCAAGGAAGGCTTGCCTTAGTTCGCTAGTATTTTGCGTGTTCAAAAGGCTGTCATTTGATTCTTGATGGTTTTCAGTGAAGGTTGACGTGTGATACTGATTGTCTTGCACATTAGGGAAGATTTGGCAAGGTGATCGGCCTCGTCATTGCTAGTGATTCCAGTGTGACTTGGGATCCAATTCAGGGTTATCTGACTGTTGTTGCTTTGGTGAGCTAAGGCTAGATACTGTATTGCTGTGATTAGGTAGACATTTTCATCGGGTTCTTTGTTGCTGAGAGCCAGTATGGCTCCTCTCGAATCCTTGTGGATTGTTGTGTTTCCTCCATGTAGACTGGCGGAGTGTTCTAGGGCTTTTGCAATCGCCACCAGCTCAGTTTACAGCGTGGAGGCATGGTTTGAAAGCCTCCTTTTAGCTTTGTAGCCTGATAGAGAAACGACTGCTGTAGGAGTATCACGATCAAGAGATCCATCAGTATAGTAGATGTTGGGGGCTGAGGTGTTGCTGATTGCATGTTTTGGCTGCTGCTGTGAGTTGTTCTGGCCTGCAGAGAATTTTGCTTGCTGCAGGGAGGTTAGTGAAGTTGTACTGGATGGGGTCGGGGGACCACAGGGCCGAAGTGATGTAGTCATCGTGCTTTTGTTGCCCATTTGTCTTGTAAGCTTCATTTTGCAGTTGCATTCTTTTAAGTGTGTCTAATAGTCTCTTTGCACGTGCCTTTAGCAGACCAATCTCCTCCACCAAAGGGATGAGTCTTTAAGTCTGTTTTTCAGAGGGCAATTTCTGTCTCCCTTGATTAACTCTAATATAATGCTTCAGTTTCTGATGTCGATCCTGGCTGAAAAGGAAATTAGTTTAGTTTTGGCTCTTAACAAGCAGAGTCTGATCCATATCAGAGAGCCGCTGATAAGTTTCATGGTATTGTTTTGTACCACTTCTAAGGAGGCTTTTTGAGTTTCGCTCAGTGAGGTGAGCCAAGGTGCTGAATAGTCGATGTGTGATCGAATGGCTTGAATGTAAAATGGTCTTAGGAGACGGTTTGATACTCCTTGTTTGAGGGAGGTCCTTCTTCTCATGGCTGAGAGACAAATTTCAGTTTTCTCTCCGAGGTGGGTTACTTCATTGGCAGATGATAGTATTGTTGATGATTAGTCCTAGATACATGAATTATTTCACCCATTCTATGGGTTCACCCATGAGAGTGAAATTCTGAGGGTCTTATGGGTATTTGATGGCCATGGCTTTGGTCTTGTTGGTGTTGATTTTTAGGCCAAGGTCTTTACATTTGGCCTGGATCGTGTCCTGTCCCTTTTGAGTGGTTTTGCGTGAGTGTGCTTTCTGTGGGCAGATAATGCATATGTCATCAGCGTATATGAAGATTTCCATTCCGTTTGGGAGGTCCAGAGTGGCTAGATTCTCCATAAGTAGGTTGAATAGGTAAGGGCTTAGTATACCCCCTGAGGCATTCCATTTTCCAAGGGGATGAATTCAGAGGTTTTTCCTCAATAGGTGACTCTGGCTTCTTGGCTCTGTATATAGTTCAGAGTCCAGGCTAGTAGGTGTCCTTTCACTTTTTTTTTTTTCTACAAGTGTGAAAAGGATTACTGGGGAGCTGGCTAGTTCAAAGGCTTTCTCGAGGCCGAGAAAGATGACAAAGGTTTTTTTGTCGCTGATTGCTGTAAGACCATCAGTTATACATTTTTGAGTCCTTATCCCTTTTCTGTATGCATAAATGCGAGGATTTAGTGGGCCTATTTTCTGTTGGAGTCTGCCGAGTACCATTCGTTCAGCTACTTTCTCGGTGCAGCTAATTAAAGCTATGGGTCGGAAGGTGTCTGGTTCTTTGGGTTTTGGGATGTGCTTTGTGTGTTGTTGGTTCCATGTTATTGGTCGCAGTCTTTCAATGTGTGTTCTGTTGATTAAGTGCAAGTACACCAATTTTGCGGGGCTTCCCGTGTTCCTTAGCATACTGTAAGTGATTATGTCGGCTCGACGGACAGTGTCTTTTCTGCCTTTTGCAAGAGCCGTGTTGAGTTCTTCCATGGTGTGGTTTTCAGTTTCATCTCTCATGTTACAGGCGGCTTCAGTAATGTTGTTCCTGATTGGAAGCAGTGTTCTCTGCCTATTTATAGTTTGCAGAGGAAGATTTGTACTTTTGGCTCGGTTAGCAAAGTTATTTGCAATTCTAATTGCGTCTGTTAATGGGTGTGGGTGGGTGACTGGGTGTGCTGTTTTCCCGGAGATCTTGTTGAACCAGCCCCATATCTTTGCTAGAGATGGATGTTGTTGATTTTGCGGCACCATGAGTACCATTTATCTATTTTAACTTTGTGTTGCCTGTAAGGAATGATTGGTGATTTCGACGTATAGATCATGAAGTTCATCGGTTCTGTGTCTTGAAAAGCTTTCTGGTTTGGATTATTCTTGCATTTATTTCCTTGATACTGCTGTTGTAGTGCCAGGCATTCGCATGCTTTGTTCCTGAATACTTTTTCTGGCGGCGGCACCTAGTTGTTGGTTAATGTCCAGTGATAGGATGGAGATGTCAATGTTAGGGTTATTTATAAATTCACGAGCCCTTTCAGTTATAGATTGCTCGAATCTTGTCCAGTTTGCAAAGTCTGGGTTCCACCTTTTGGGGGGTGGTGGAGGAAAGGGGTATTTCTTTAATTCGAGGTCAATTTCTATGGCAAAGGGATCACTTGTTAGCACAGGATACAGTCACCATTTAGCACCCCCCTGGATGTTACTTGACCGGAAGGTGAGGTCTAAACGACCATTCCTTAGATGGGTTGCTTCTAACACATTGTTAAGCAATGTTAGGTCTGGATATTCTTGTTATAGGCTGTGCAAGTGTCGACCTGTCTGGTGTGTTACCAATATCGAGTTCAGAAACGGGTGGTGGGCGTTGAAATCGCATGCAATGATTGTATCATCCTCAGATGCGGTGATAAAGAGCTCCTCTGCATTGATGCTTTTGCTTGGAGATTTGTAGACATTATGTACTGTGAGGGTTGTGGCTAGCAGAGACACCTGAACACTGCGTATCTCTGCGTATCTCTGCCTCTGCCCCACAGTCAATGCTTTGTACTCCTTTTTTTATTTTTTCTTGAGGGGATGCTTTTCTCGTTGTTGGTGTTAGATATGTGGTATGCACTTGTATCCTGAGATTGAGAATGGTGTATTCTCACTTTACATGGTTTCTTGCAGCACAATAATGTCTGGATTTTGCACTGAGGTTTGGGATTGTAGGAAGGCAAACTTGTTTCCGAGTTTGCAGGCGGTCTATTAGAGCACTTTTACTTTGGTGTTATTGAGAGTTTCTTCGTTGTTGAGTGTATTTGTTTCAGGATTGTTCACGGAGGGGCTATGAAGAGACTAGGGTTTGGAGTTCTTGGTCAGCGCTGCTGAAGACAAAATCATCTAGGGATTCCTGTGAAAACTTAATTTTGTGTGCCTTTAGAAAGTTCTTAAGGATATTGGATATGACCAAAATGAAGGCCCCCATGTGGCAAGTGATGGGGTCATTATCGCTCCAATCAGTGGAAGGTGGTTTTAAGGGAGCGGAGGGGTTTGAGGTGCTTGGACGGCCTCTGACAGCGGGACTTGGGAGGCTGGGAAAGTCACTTAAGTAATTGATGGTAATAGGTGTGTGGGTTACTGTTACAGAGGACTGTGGTTGGGTTTGCTCAGAGGGAGTGGAAGGGATGGATGGAGAGGTGAATCTTAGTGGTGAAGGTTTGGAGGGAGTATGGGAAGGGGCTCGTGGTGACTTTGGAGGAGGTCTTGGAAGACGTTGAGGTTTGGGTTCTGGGAGAGGACGTGGAGGAGAGGAAAATTCAGAAATTGCACTTCTGGAAGGATTAATATTAGGTCGGGAGGTGTGGTTGGTTTGAGGAGAGGTGTGGTTGGTAGGTTCGACATGGCTGCCATGGCTGAAGGTTGTAGTGGCGATCTGCTCCCTGAAGGTCGGCGATACGTTGAAGTCTTACTGGGCATCTTTTCTGCCAAGTATGGCGAGGTCCTCGGAAGTTGGGGCACTTGGCAACGGTGTGTTATCCGGCCTTGAACTTAGTGATGCTGTGGGCTGTGGGGTGCTGTCTGCTGCTGCAAACCGCTCAGAACCCCGGGCCTGTGCAGCGGCTTCTGTGGTGTCCGAACTTCTGACACCTCTTCGAAGGATATTTGAGTCTGGATTGTTTTTATTATGGTAAAACTGTGATTGTTTCAATTTCCTAGTATTTTATGTATTAAAATTACTTGCATACCAAGCTAGTCTCTCTCTCTCTCTCTCTCTCTCTCTCTCTCTCTCTCTCTCTCTCTCTCTCTCTCTCTTCAAGATATGCTATTAGAACATAATATGCAACAAATAAACCACATTCCAACAAGAAAGGAAAATGTCCTAGATCTAGTATTTGTGAATGAGGTGAATTATGTTAAAGAAATAATAGTGTATAACACGGGAATTTCAGACCACAATGTCATAGAATTGATAGTCCATTCCAAAGCAAGTGATCGCAGAATTAATAAAAGCACAAAACTTTGGGAAGGATATGGAAAATATAATTTTTACAGTAAGAATATAGAATGGTCAGAAATAAATGAAGAACTGAATAAAGAATGGAAAAATGTATTTGTAAGTGATAATATACAGGTAAATACGGACATACTGTACAAAATACTGGAGAAAATTGTTGAAAAATATGTACCGAAAAAAAACAATAAACAAAAGACGTGCATACCAAGAGACAAAAGGATCTTATTTCAGAAAATTAGAAAGTGGAAGAAAAATCTTGCAAAAGAAAAAAATGTGTGGAAAATGAGGGAAATAAAATGTAAGATAGAAAATGCAGAACAAAAGATTATACAGTCGAAAGAAAATGAAAAAAGGGACTTAGAAGAAAGGACACTTCAAAATATAAAAAGAAACCCCAAAGTACTTTACTCCTATGCAAAAAAGATGAATAAAGGGAGATTAGAAATAGGCCCTTTAAGAATGGAAGGACAGCTAACGAATGAAAAAAAGGAAATATGCAACATATTAGCAGAAAAATATATAAAGTGAGTTCACACCAAGAATTGCGAATGAGAATAATGAAACAGAAATGAGAGAAGAAAATGTTGAATATCCAACGGATATAGATATTAATGAAGCAGATATTGTCACGGCTATAAACGAAATTAAAAATGGATCGGCAGCCGGACCAGATGGAGTTCCAGCGATTTTGTTAAAAAAAACTGCAAACACTATCGCGAAGCCGCTTGCAATACTGCTAAGACAAAGTGTAGATATGAGCAAGATATATGTTAAACATAAATTAGCTTATATAACCCCTATCTTCAAAAGTGGATCAAGACTAGAGGCAAGCAATTATAGACCTGTTAGTCTAACATCACATATTATGAAAGTGTATGAGAGGGTAATAAAAAAGAAAATAATGAACCGTTTGGTTAAAAATAATTTGTTTAATATGGGTCAACACGGTTTCGTGCCTGGAAAAAGTACACAGACCCAACTGATACCACACTATGAAAACATATACAAAAATATGATAAATGAAAAAGACACAGATGTGATCTATCTAGATTTTGCAATAGCCTTTGACAAGGTAGACCATAACATATTGGATAAAAAAATGAGAAAGCATAATATTGTGGGAAAGATAGGAAAATGGGTAAAAGAATTCCTGCAAAACAGAAAACAGATAGTGGTTGCAAATGACGAGAAATCAGATGAAGCCTAGGTAATATCTGGTGTGCCACAAGGTACGGTATTAGCTGCACTGCTGTTTGTTATTATGATCTCAGACATAGACTGTGATGTTGAAAACTCCGTAGTGAGAAGTTTCGCCGATGACACAAGAATAAGTAGAGAAATTACTTGTGATGAAGATAGGAACTCACTACAAAGATCTAAACAAAATATATGAATGGACGGAGATAAATAGGATGGTATTTAACTCCGATAAATTCGAATCAATAAATTATGGAAACAGAGAAGGAATGGTATATGCATACAAGGGACCTAATAATGAGACAATCACAAACAAGGAAGCAATTAAAGACCTTGGTGTAATGTTAAATAGGAATATGTTATGCAACGACCAAATAGCATCACTGTTGGCTAAATGTAAAGCAAAAATGGGAATGTTATTCAGACACTTTAAAACAAGGAAAGCTGAACACATGATTATGCTTTACAAAACTTATGTACGTAGTACACTCGAGTACTGCAATGTGATAAGGTACCCACACTACCAAAAGGATATTGCGCAAATAGAGAGTGTACAAAGGTCCTATACTGCTAGAATAGAAGAAGTTAAAGACCTTGACTACTGGGAAAGACTGAAATTTTTAAAACTATACAGTCTAGAAAGGAGAAGAGAATGCTACATGATAATACAAGCATGGAAGCAAATAGAAGGAATTACTGAAAACATCATGGAGCTAAAAATATCAGAAAGAGCAAGCCGAGGTAGATTAATAGTGCAAAAAAATATACCAGGTAAACTAAGAAAGGCGCACAGGACATTAATCCACTACGCACCAGCATCGATAATGCAGCGACTATTTAATGTGCTGCCAGCTCACCTAAGAAACATATCAGGAGTGAGCGTAGATGTGTTTAAGAATAAGCTCGATAAATACCTAAGATGCATCCCAGACCATCCAAGACTAGAAGATGCAAAATACACCGGAAGATGCATTAGCAACTCTCTGGTGGATATACGAGGTGCCTCACACTGAGGGACCTGGGGGAACCCAAACAAAAAAATAAGGTAAGGCTCCCTCTCTCTCTCTCTCTCTCTCTCTCTCTCTCTCTCTCTCTCTCTCTCTCTCTCTCTCTCTCTCTCTCTCTCAAGATATTTGAGTCTGCCTATTTTATTTTGGTAAAACTGTGATTGCTTTAATTTTCAATCATTCTATATATTAAATAACTTATATACCAAATTAGTCTCTCTCTCTCTCTCTCTTTCTCTCTCTCTCTCTCTCTCTCCTCTCTCTCTCTCTCTCTCTCTCTCTCTCTCTCTCTCTCTCTCTCTCTCTCTCTACTGATTTAGAATAGAAAGCAATAGATGTCATTCTAATGACTAGGATATCCACTTATCTCGGATTTAACGATGCTTTTTATCGAACACAATTTTCGTCAGAATTCACGTTTACTACATGATTCGATGAATTCTCTCTCTCTCTCTCTCTCTCTCTCTCTCTCTCTCTCTCTCTCTCTCATAGTAATTCTTCATGCAGATGGCATGAAGGATATGGAGTTGATTTATGAGGAAATAACTCTTGCCACTTTTGACAATCGGAAGAATTATAATGCAGAGAGGAAAGATCACATTTTCCGGGGTCTCCAAAGACCCCCCCCCCCCCCAAAAAAAAAAAAAAAAAAAAAATAAAGAAACCTGTCCGTCTTTCAAATGGGCAGTAGATTTTTTGATGGAGAAATTAAATTATATGGAGCAAAGATAACTTGGAAATTTTGATAACGCTTTAGTAGAGTTTTTGTTTTCTTTTTGTGACGTTCAGAGATAAAAGTTTATATTAGAAATGAAAATGTTCTTTTAAAACCATCCATATAACAATGAATCTCCTTTTAGGTTGTGCCAATAAGTGGACTTTTTATTTGTATAAATTACCTTCTCACTTAGGTGCTCTAGAGAAATTTGTGAAAAGGCGGTCATTCATTTAAATTATTTAAACGTTAACGATGGCCATGTGATTCCATATGCCAAATTTATATTGGTTAAAGCTTCTTATGAAAGGACAATACAAATGGAAAGGGTCAGTGTACTTCTTTCTTTTTACTGTGATCATTGTGATGGGATATACGGAGGAAGGAAGATGACAAAAACAGACTCCATTGATGGAAAGTCAACGTTCATGAGTCTCCATACACAGGGAATGGAAGATATGAATGCTGAATCTAGATGGCACATAATAGGCGTACATGAATAGTGTCTGATGTAATTATTAATTGATTCGAATATTGCTAACTGCGTGAGTGGAATAATTTTCATTAGCATAGCTATTCAAGGGAAAAACATATTATGGTGGTCTGACGAAGGAGGTATCTGAGCCCTACATTCTTTTGTGCTGGTTTCAAAGATGATCAAGGTGAAGAAATGAATCTTATCTTCTTGTGGTTGAACCGGATTCTTTTGTGAGATATGGATCTATTATATTCGACGGGTTGCGTAATATTAACGCAGATATTAATCTGGCCTTGAAGATGGTCGCCCAAGGAATTATATTACTGTGGTTCGACTGGAAACCCTTTTGTGTGTTGTGAAAAAGAAGAAAATGTCTGGGGTGATAATCATAACGGTAATAATAACAGCAGATTTTGACGACCGTTTACGTTAGGAGGATAGAACATGAGAATGCAGTTTTTCCCCCAAAACGTTATTTCGAGAATATACGAATCTTATAAAGCTAGCCATGAAAAGCGTAGGCCTGTCATTTTCTTAGCTGTTATCTTGTGTCCTTTTATTAAAATATCTCTCATGTTCTTGCAAGTACATTTTCTTTTATATAACGTGATTGTTTTTACTTTTGTATTATATTTGGATTTTTCATTATATACATATTGAATTTCGCTTATTGACTCCACTTCATGATCTTTGTTAGATTTGGTCATAATCTTTAACATTGGTAAAGGTAATGCTCAAGATATGTGAGGACATTGTCCTTGGTAACCTGATATACCCATTTCATGCTTGGGGAGAGGGTGGATAGAGGGAGAGGGTTGTTTGTCACGCTGGAAATGAATTTTCGTCAAGTAGTAAATAATACCGTCGGACTACCCAAAGTTGTATCTTGGGACAGGGTCACACGGTAACGTGTTTTGACACGCTCAATCATTTTTGTGTTAAAGTGTTTTTTTTTTTCCTTGAGCATGGTCAAAGCTCTGCCCATTCGTTAAGGTGGTGTGTCACGCTTGTATTTTCTGAACATCTTGGTTAGGCCACGCCAACAATAAAAACAAGAAGTTAATGCACTGCCACATGGTCTAGATTGTTTGCTACCATAAAAATGCAATTAGGGATCACTTGTCTATGCTTCCTGAACAAAGATTGATGTCTGATTATGGTCTAGATTCGGGCTTTGTACCGTTGGAGTAGTTTTTGACGCCCTTATTGGTAACATGGGATTAGAGGATGTCAAAGCAGATTCTTTGTGTAGCGATGCCTCAACGAGGAACTTTCCTTTGCCTCCACTGTTGGATGCAAGATGCTATAAAAAGGGATGTCAATATGGCATCATCTTTGTAGTAATGTCTCACAAGCCAAATAAATTTGATTTTGTATCTACCGTTAGCTTCAGGTAATGCGCGATATTCTCTTAATAGTGTGAGATCGTCCATTCATAGGTGTACATGGAACTTGAAACAAAATGCTAAATATATGCCAGTTAATACTTGTGCTGCCATTATCCTCTTCTGATCTTAGTCTTTCATTTTTCATTGTGTCATTTCCAGGTGGTGCTGCCAGCTCTTTTCCTTTGGTGGGAGTCAGGATCTTTTCGGTAAGTGTTCCCTTTCTATTTTTAGCTTCGTTTGGTGCCTGCTACCGATGAAAAGTGTTCCCTAATGTCATACGTATTTGAAAACTATAAATTTCCCCCACCTGTTAATACTGCATGCTGTTATGATTATGACCCTATTTTCTATCCACTGTTCAATATCGATTTTCATCCTGTTCTTTTTCCATCTTTTAAAGTGTACGTTATTCAATATTGTTTTTATTATCTTTTAAAGTGCATTGTTATTCTCTTAGACAATATGTTTAGTATTTACCCCTACACTTTTGGAATAGTGGTTATTCGATTCGTAAATATCCCACTATTTCGCGTTATGCAAAGTATGTTGAGATAGCAAGAATTTGGTTAGCATCGTTTTAGGAATCAGACAAAAAAGGAATAATCAGATTGCATACCTGATTACTCATTTTTTATCCTTTTCTGATTCCTGATTTTTAAGACAAAAAACATGACGAATATAAGAGAAATATTGATGTAAAAGTCAAGCAATTGACTGGAGGGGTGGGGGGGGGGGGAGGGTAATTGAAATGGCTGAATGGTTTTACGAGGAGTCCGTGAAAAAGGTTTAATTTTTTCACTCCTCAATCATGTTTTTCTCTCGCACGTTTTACCAATTCAGCCTTACTCAAGTTCCATGAATATTATGAATATTAGTGTATGCGTTTCCCATTGAAATATAGCGGTAACTATGAAAACGGATGGAACTGGAAAAAAATGTAAAATTCGAGTTTTAAAATACGCAACGAATTTTATATCCCTGCTATGTTTGAAGAAACACGGCTGATGTAGTTGAATTCATGTTTATTTCCGATACATATAAGCTTGAATTGGGTTATTTTCTCAATTGAATGTTGAAGCTTTGGAAACATATACACACACACAATATATATATATATATATATATATATATATATATATATATATATATATATATATATATATATATATATATATATATATATATATATATAACTATATTTAGCGATCTAATCATTTTTGGGCGATTTAATTTAATTCATGTGTGTATTTCGGATACTTTTAAATCTAAATTTATTTGCTATTAAATGTTGAAGCATTGGATGAACAAGTATAACGATGGTTCATGTTTAGTGATCTAAGTAATTTTGGGGATAGTTTTTGGAAAAAAAAATGTACACATTTATAAAGTCCTCAAAAACAACGTCTTATTTTCATAACTAGTATCGTGAAAGCATTGTCAAACATCCAAGCGTTTAATTCATGTCTGGAAGAGCTAAGCCATTCCTCAGCACAAGAAATTGCTGTGCTACATTTTTTTCTCTCGCTGATATATGGACATCCTCCCTATGGGGTTGTCGTCTCGGAATCCTTTGTTGTCTCTCACGACATCTCTGAGGTATTAGGCGAGGTCTCATAGGAAACCTTGCAGGTCAAACTTCCTGCTGTGGGTTTTCAGCCCTAATCTTGCTGCAAACTCCGTCCTTCTTGTCTTGTCCCTTTTTTCTCTCTTGTCCTTTATGGCTTTTGCTAAAAAAGCTGAACAACAACATTCGTAGCTGGTTCTTTTCATTTCGCCCTCTCTCATCTTTCCTCATTATCACTAATCCTAAATTGCAAAGGTCTTGCACTTAAGCCTCTCTAATGCCAATGATTTCTACCTCCGCCAACGAAGTTGGGAGGTTATGTTTTCGCCCCTGTTTGTCTTTTTGTCTGTCTGTTTGTTTGTGAACAAGTTCGTGGCCACAATTTTACATACAGTGATGGAAATTTCAGGGATTAACTATTATGTTGAGACATGGAAATGATACAATTTTTGAAAGTGATAGGTCAAGGTTGAGCAAGAGGTCGACTGAATTAATCCTAACCTAACCCCAAGTTCGCACATGGTTATCACACAGACTTCAAATAAGCCCACGGTCTAAATTGATTCCGGGAAAGGCAAGCTGATTTCGAGAAATAAGTTGCCGTGGTGGAGGTCTACACTCTCAGAGTGCTTTTCTAGTTGCTTATGATTTTATCATTAGATGGATAGTTGAACACATAAAATCCTGGTATACCTTGGTCTGAAAAAATGCACCCTGTCACACCCTCTCTGTACGGCATGAGGTGTACCTGGTATTCCAGTGTCCGACTGTACTCGGGGAATTTTTGTAAATGAAAGGGAACATGAAAACTTAACCTGCCGTTTTGTTGCTGTTCAGTTTTATTATTCTCAGATACATCAACTTTTCGTTGGTTCTATATTGATTTTTAAAAGGCTATTATCTGTTATTTAGATGTCTCTTCTTGCCAGTTTTACATCAATTATTATTCCTTTTGAATTAACAAATTTATGGTTTTATATAATGTCAATGGTATTGTTGCTTAGTCTCCTATTATGTTTTGTATAACCTGTTTTCTATAATTCTTGTATTCTTTTCTTCCCAAAGAACTGAGAGTAAAGGAATTTCGATTACCACCATCGTCAGCCCATGCATAAGACTATTAAAAGAGAGTCCCTCTTAATTCCGTCTGTTGATATATTTGTAATTTGTTTTATATTATTTTATGCCTGTTGGATGGGCAATGCCAGATTGCTAAAGCAAAGTTAGGTTCCTTTAGAAAAATATGTTGTAGCGCATTGGCAACGCCCCTGCTTGGCGATCTGCCGGACTGGGGTTCGAGTCCCGCTCAAGCTCCATAGTTTCCTGCTGTGTCTGCAACCTCACCATCCTTGTGGGTTACGAATGGGGGAATTTGGGGAGCCTGTAGGTCCACCTGCTGATTCAGCAGCCATTACCTTGCCTGGCCCTCCCTGGTCTTCGTTTGGGTGGAGACGGGACTTGGATACTAATCATATGTATAATATGGTCAGTCTTTAGGGCATCGTCTTGCTAACCAGGATATTGTCACTGTCCCTTGCCTCTGCCGTTCATGAGCGTCCTTTAAACTGAATTTTACACACACACAAACTCAATATACTCGCCATACACATTTTTCCTATTAATGGGATGGGTATCCAAGAGTTGAGCCTTCTGGTATCTCAGTAAATACTTAGGGGTGAGGTTTGCAGCCCAAACGCCCTTTTTTTTTTTTTTTTTTTTTTTTTTTTTTTTTTTTTTTTTTTTACCTCGGTAAATAGTGGTAGTCACTTACAGGTGGGTGGACTTCTGGGTGATGTTGGGAGATTCGTAGCTTTAGCACTGAACCCCTTGGCCACAGAGGCCACTTTCCCAGGACTCTCTTTGGAGAGGTAGAGGTGTGTTTCAGTGGATTTTAACAAAGGTGAGCATGATATGATTTTATGTCAAACACGTGGAAGTGTCTGACTTATCCGACTGAGCTACAACGATATATATATATATATATATATATATATATATATATATATATATATATATATATATATATATACAGTATATATAAATATGTATATATATGTATATGTATATATATATATATATATATATATATATATATATATATATATATATATATATATATATATATATATAAGCACATATGTGTATGTGTGGAAGAGTGCATGTGTCAGCATATACTGTACACATACAAACATGTTGAAAAACAAGAAATGCGTATATGAATTTCAAGAGAGATTAATATGAGAATTCTATTTATTTGAGAGAATCGCTTATTATATATGGTACCTTGTGAAGAGATTTCAATTTGTTAGGTTTTCATGCTTGCGAATCAAAGATGTATTTTATAGTAAACATCTTAGGGGAAGGGAGTTCATGTTCCTTAAGAGTTTGGTAGGGAATTCAAACACTGCATATTATTTGCCACAATTCGCTATATCAGTGCAACACTATCTATCTTCATCAGAGAAGCAATGGCTTTTGGGCCTAATTAAAACTTATTATTTTTATTACGTGCCGAGAGAACTGCATATCTCTGTGGGATTCAAACTGACAGTTCATAGATTACCTCAAGGTATTATTGCGACCCTATAGTCTATTTTTTATAGCGGTGCATATTTGCACCCACTCACAGGGGTGCCCTTTTAGCTCGGAAAGGTTCCTGATACCTGATTGGTCGGAAGTATTTTTGTCCGAACACCTTCATTGTTCTCGAATAATCACCAAGTAATGTGAATCGAAACCTATTTATTAACCTATATTTCTCCATCAGATATATGTTTTGTCAATAGAAAATGTGAAAGAACAAATATAATATAAAGAATCGTCTTGGTAAGTCTAAATTTAATAACACAATCCGCCGAAGTCAACGACAGCACCTTGTTTTCGGATGCACGCTTTGTAATTTTGTAATTTTTCACATACTTTAACACAAATTGGGATAAATTACACTCAGCATAAGTTTACACTCAGCATAAGTTAAACATGTTATTATAAACTTTCTTTGAATACCAGAATTTACCAAAATCATGGAATTAATAAAACCCGATATTTGTGAAAACTTATGGGGAGGTAAAAGAACAGCCTGTAGCGGCCTGGCGGGAAAACGATCCCTTCTGACTTGTAGACGCAGTTTTTTTTTTCTTTCTTTCGTAATATAGTTCGGCCTATTCCTTTCAGTTTAAATAGTCTTGCATTGTCTCTCTTCGTATTATTTTGCTTAGTATTTTCCCACATTCCTGTTCCTCACATAATATCTATCTATTTTCCCCGATATTCCTTCTTTCATATAGGCCTATGTGATATCTGCACTACGATTACTTATGTTTTGTGCCTTACGACAGTAAGCATGTAAATAATAATAACAACATAAATTTTATGATGTGTACAAAGTAAAATCTATTCTGTAAACCTGAAATTAAGCATAGTATTTTTTCTTTATTCCCGCCTCTACACTATTTTAATGAGACTAGCACGCGCTTCCCTTCAAGCCATCACTTTCGACAGAGGATAAGAAATAAGGAATCGTAGTGCGGATATCCCATATATGAAAGAAGGGATATCGGGGAAAATAGATAGATATTATGTGAGGAACAGGAATGTGGGAAAATACTAAGCAAAATAATACGAAGAGAGACAATGCAAGACTATTTAAACTGAAAGGAATAGGCCGAACTATATTACGAAAGAAAGAAAAAAAAAACTGCGTCTACAAGTCAGAAGGGATCGTTTTCCCGCCAGGCCGCTACAGGCTGTTCTTTTACCTCCCCATAAGTTTTCACAAATATCGGGTTTTATTAATTCCATGATTTTGGTAAATTCTGGTATTCAAAGAAAGTTTATAATAACATGTTTAACTTATGCTGAGTGTAAACTTATGCTGAGTGTAATTTATCCCAATTTGCGTTAAAATATGTGAAAAATTACAAAATTACAAAGCGTGCATCCGAAAACAAGCTGCTGTCGTTGACTTCGGCGGATTGTGTTATTAAATTTAGACTTACCAAGACGATTCTTTATATTATATTTGTTCTTTCACATTTTCTATTGACAAAACATATATCTGATGGAGAAATATAGGTTAATAAATAGGTTTCGATTCACATTACTTGGTGATTATTCGAGAACAATGAAGGTGTTCGGACAAAAATACTTCCGACCAATCAGGTATCAGGAACCTTTCCGAGCTAAAAGGGCACCCCTGTGAGTGGGTGCAAATATGCACCGCTATAAAAAATAGACTATAGTTTCTATCCACTCCGGATGAAAAGTCATCACAACTACTGCTCCCTTTCAAGACGGCAGGTTGATACTGCTGTTACAATCATACCACCTGGTAAACTAGCAACTGGGCATTTCTGTATTTAAAAACAGATCGCCACCTCTCTCTCTCTCTCTCTCTCTCTCTCTCTCTCTCTCTCTCTCTCTCTCTCTCTCTCTCTCTCTCTCTCTCTCTCCGGAGACTGTTAATGAATATACGTACATAGAACAAACTGTAAGTGTTTCCCCAGGACACAAGAGCGAAAGCAATAAGATAAGCATGGGATGGAGAGCATTTGGTAAAAATGAGATTATGCAAAGTGAAATTCCACTAAATGTCTCTAAAAAAGAAAAGTATTTGAGATGGTCCTACCATTATTGACATATGCATCAGGAAATTGGAGCCTTACTAAAGCCTTGGAATATAAGCTAGTTACAACTCGAAGAGCTATGGAAAGAATGGTGATGGGAAGAACTCTTAAGAGACAGAAAAGTAGCAATATGGATACGAGAGCAACTGAAGTAGAGGATATTTTAACAATATGTAAGAAAAAGAGATGGAAATAGGTAGGACATATAATAAGAAGGACAGACAATAAATGGACGTTAAGAATAACAGAATGGGTCCCTAGAGATTGTAAAAGAAGCAGAGGAAGGAAGAGAAGACGGTGGATCGACGAACTAAGGAAGTTTGCGGGAGTGGACTGACACAGAAAGACCATAGACAGTCGCAAGTGAAAGGACATGTCTGAGGTCTTTGTTCTTCAGTGGACTAGTAACGGCTGATGATGATAATATATATATATATATATATATATATATATATATATATATATATATATATATATATATATATATATATATACATATATATATGTAATTATATTAATATATATTATATATATTTATATATATATATGTAAATATATATATATATATATATATATATATATATATATATAAAATTTATTTTATATATATACTGTATATATTTATATATACAGTGTATTTATACGTATATATATATATATATATATATATATATATATATATAGTATGTTTATATTTATATATATATATATATATATATATATATGTATATATATATAGTATGTTTATATATATATATATATATATATATATATATATATATATATATATATATATATATATATGCATATCTATCTCTCTTTCCTGTCACTCTTGAGTGGCATTGACAGACTTATGCTTATCAGATCTCTCCCCCGTCTTTCGGGTAGGTGGGGGGGGGGGGAGAGGGAGTAGTCCTAACCTGGAGAAAGGAGGTACCCCGAGAGATTCATTCAGAAACCACAATCTCCCACAAATTGCGAAAACTACCCAATTTTGAATTTATGCTTGTGCGTGCATATCTATCTAAATATTTTGCCGTCATTTTTGAATGGTCGCTAGTCATTGTTATAGAAAACAATTTTGTGAGTGCCAATGAGAGAGGAAAGTTATGAGTGCCAGTGTTACAGAAGATGAGATCCCGTAGACGGAATATTGTTGAGTTCAGAATCTCTTCCACCGATGCCTCGGCCAACATGATACGATTTTGGCAATTGGCCAGTCTTGTCTGTATGTTATTCCCTTCAGCCCAGTTTGGCTAGACACAGCGTCACTAATAAGCTGTACTCTCTCTCTCTCTCTCTCTCTCTCTCTCTCTCTCTCTCTCTCTCTCTCTCTCTCTCTCTCTCTCTCTCTCTCTCTCTCTCTCTCTCTCTTATTGCGTACTCTTAGGACATACGCAATAATGAAAAGTTGCTGGTATATCGCAAAAATTTCTTGTTCTTCCGTAGACATTTTGAGTGCCAATATCCATAGGCTTTTTTGTAAGCGAAAAAGTAATATCATCGAGATTCAAAACGTAAGAAGAAAGAATCAAGTATTGACATACATACATACATACATACATACATACATACATATATACATACATACATACATATATACATACATACATATATACATATCTATGTATGTAGATATAATATCCCCACGGATCCATAATCTGTTTTCTGAGGAACGTACGGCAAATCAAATTCCTTAGAAACGTTGAATGTTATGGCCAGATTTACCGGCCCTTTGGGAGCTGAATTAATTAACTTATGAGCTCCCCAACCACCATCGCTAATAACTAACGTTGCTAAGAACTTCCATTCATAATTTTTTATAGCCAAACTTAACTCCCAGATGGCCTGAATTTAATATGCTGTATCATTGGCACTCAACAGAACCTGCTAGTCGTTTAAATTATAACCAAAGAAAATTTTTGTTTATGAAGCTAGAGGTTAAATTTTGGCCAGATACATGTTAGTCATAACTAGGAAGTAAGATCAACTTGCAGCCAGTGTTATTATGTTGAACAGGCTGACATAAGTTTCTCTTTGTAATTTATATATGAAGGATCTATTTTAATGTTGTTACTGTTCTTAATGTATTTTCTTTTAATTGTTCATTACTTCTCTTATTGTTTATTTCTTCATTTCCTTTCCTTAGGGGGCTATTTTCCCCTGTTCCTTTTAGAGACCTTGGGCTTAAAGTATCATGCTTTTTCAACTAGGATTGTAGCTTAGCTAGTAATAATAATGATAATAATAATGATTATGGTAATATTAATATTAATTATATTAATAATAGTAATAATGATAATATTAATAATATTAATATTATTGATATTAATAATATTAATATTATTATTAATATTATTAATGTTATTAATATTAGTATTATTATAAATATTATTGATATTATTAATATTATTATTAAAATAGTTTTAATAATAATATTGTAATAATTATAATAATGATATAATCATTATGAGATAATAATAATAATAAAACATTTATGGATTGAATCGATAGTGACTCTATGAAAAAAAAGTTGAATGCTACATTGAAGGGTTTGAAAGAATTATTTACTCAACTCTAAATTTTCTTGGACACTGAATTCCATTCTGTTTTGAATATTATTTTACGTCGTTTCTATTCCATTGCAGGACAAAGGCCTCAGACATGTCCTTTGTCATATATGGGGGTTCGTCATTTTCATCACCAAGCGGACCACTGCGTGACGGAGTTAACTTTAATCTGATGGCTCCCAGTAAACCAACCTAGTATGTCTGGCCCTGACTAGTACAGCTTTGTTGATCTTGGCGATACACAAACCTTTTCACCACGTTAAGATATCGCCACTCACCGCTCATTTTATGTATACATGAAAAACCACTGACTAATTTATTCCTGTATCCCCAAGACTTGCAAATCAATATATGAACACTTTCTGTATTAAGCGTTCTTATTGGACAACACTCGAGAAATTTTAAGTGTTAGTGGTTGAGACTTAGTTTGGAAATTAAAAACATCAGTTTCTTTGTACCTGAGATTTTTTTTGGAAGTCATAGTAGCCTCGTGGTCAGTTTTACTGGTTATCGTTGTTGTTGTTGTTGTTGTTGTTATTATTATTATTATTATTATTATTATTATTATTATTATTATTATTATTATTATTATTATTATTATTATGATGATGATGATGATGATGATGCTTTCTGTGACAAACTATTACTAATTCTAAGCCAGCATTAATTTCTACTTTACCCTTGATTGAGAGAGTAAGGTATTTCTTCTTCTTCTTCTTCTTCTTCTTCTTCTTCTTCTTCTTCTTCTTCTTCTCCTTCTCCTTCTCCTTCTCCTTCTCCTTCTCCTCCTCCTCCTCCTCCTCCTCCTCCTCCTCCTCCTCCTTCTCCTTCTCCTTCTCCTTCTCCTTCTCCTTCTCCTTCTCCTTCTTCTAAGTTGAGCTACAAAACTAGTTGGAAAAACAGGATGCTGTAAGCCCAAGGGCTGCAACAGGGAAATTAGCCCACCGAGGAAAGGAAATAACGAAATAAACAAACTACACGAGAAGCAACGAAGAATGAATATAAAAAAGAATGTGCTCATGTGGTACCTTAATGGCTACGTCCCTGACTTGCATTCCTTGGATTTGGAGTTCCCCTCTAACAGATCGATAGTTTCATTGTGTGTTTACAACCTATCCTTTTTATCAGGGTTGTGTCTTTGGCGGTCCTATAGTTGTACTTTCTTAGACATCAGCAGTCATGTTCTGGTCCTCCCTGGTCCTAGCTTGGCTTGAGTACGGATGGTATGTATTATCGGTTGATATTCAGGAGGACATTGTGCGACAAGTTCAATGACCTCTCCCTTGCCGTGTTTTTTACCTTTAAACTTATAAAGATAAATCCCGCCCATAGTATCCTCGGAAATAGAAGTCAATTTATCTTCATATTAACATTCCCAATGTTTGCAGGAAAAGACATCTCCCTTTTATAATGAAAAGCAAGTATCTGGCTATATATATATATATATATATATATATATATATATATATATATATATATATATATATATATATATATATATATATATATATATATAAATATATATTATATATATGTATATATATATATTATATATGTATATATATATATATATATATATATATTATATATATGTATATATATATATATATATACATATATATATATATATATATATATATATATATATATATATATATATATATATATATATATTTCCGGTCACCCTAAAGAACGTAGTCATACCTTGGTGAGAAGGGGTTGCGAGTGCGTGTGTGTGCATATCTAAATATATAGTCGTCATTTTTTACGGGTAGCGTACACTAGTAAAGTATAACATTCCAAAGTTGGTTCTGTCGCTTACCTTTGGGGATAAGGTCACACTTTGTCCTTCCCATTTTTATCTAATCAGGACAGGGGTATTGGTTAACCCGTCAGCCATCGGCATCCATACGAAAAAGATTCCTTCTTCAATAGCTAGAAAACTTAGTATTCTGGAATTGATCGAAGAATATTTGTTGATGTTGTCAATTTTGGCTAATTAAATTCCATGTGTGTACAGAGGAGTGGGTCTTAAGAAATTGTTGTCAGTATTATCTAAGTAGGACGACCTCAATTACCCTGAAAAACTTAAGTTTATTATGAAATCTCCTTTGTTGTATGTTAGCTATAAACTCCTGACTGGTTTCTCCGTTTTCGTTCCGTAAAATATTTGTGATTTTATGAAAAGTCTTTTGCTGTTTTTTTTATGTTGAAGATAAATAAATTTTCAAGGTAGAGTATGCAAAGATTTTGAGCATGTAAATGGATGCCATAGATACACTGTGCGGTCCATATGCGTTAATAGGTGTATTCATTTAATAACTGATATATAGAGAGAGTCATACGTGTCTATCATGAGCATATGTATATGTCTCGCTTTATATTCACATGTGCTTCATTTGCAGGAGAAAAGGGCACTCAAAAATATCTAAACCTACATAGATAGAAAAAACATCTAATTTGCCTCTATAGTAGATTTATGTCCACTGACATTGTATTGTTTATTTTTGTGATAATGCAAAATTAGAGCAAAGTATAAATATATTTGTGTGTATAAGCATGAAGTGGTATTCTAGACCATAACATCTTAACATATCAAGTTCTTCCAACACTTTATTTCGTAAGAATTTTATGGAAAGAAGAAAGTCAGATGTTTGAAATGTAAGTTTTTTTCCTTCTCCAGACTCAATGGAATTCCTTCGTAGAGTAGTTCATTATTTACCGTCTTTCAAGGTCTTGTTTGGAGAGGAGACCTTGGGAGAGCCGCAAACTCACTCACACACACACTCTCTCTCTCTCTCTCTCTCTCTCTCTCTCTCTCTCTCTCTCTCTCTCTCTCTCTCTCTCTCTCTCTCGGTATACATTACTCCTTGCAACTGAGTTGAATCTAAAACTGCTAATTAACCTAAACCTTAGACAGCCTGCTTGGAATATAATACAAAGCAAGCTTATGGAAATGTAGCAGCAATGAAACAAAAATCTACCATTCATCCATATACTCAAATAAACAATGAAGTATAATAATATCCAAATAGACAACATACTGTTTATACCTTGCATGAATATCAGTGGTTAGGGGCCGTAGGTTCTATGCATGCAAAGTGGATCGCTTGAAAAAAAAAGTAATGTTACCACTGGTATAATCAGACTAAAGGTGAAACTGTAAGAGAAACGACCGCAGACTTTCTCCCCGGAAACACATCTTAGAAGACTCTAGAAAATTGTCGGTTATCCAGTTAAGCAAGGGTCGTAATGGTGTCTTCCTCAACATTTCATCAGGCAGAATGATCTTAAAGAGTTGTTTTGGGGGTGGCGGTAGGAAAACACGTGTTTTTGTTTTAACGATGTTTTGATTCTCTGGTTGTATTCTGGATTCCACTCTTTTTTAGCTGAATATTTGCGCATTTTCTTTATTATTATTATTATTATTATTATTATTATTATTATTATTATTATTATTATTATTATTACAACCCTAGTTTGAAAAGCAGGATGCTATAAGCCCAAGGGCTCCAATAGGGAAAATAGCCCAGTGAGGAAAGGAAATAAAGAAATAAACAAACTGCCAGAGAAGTAATGAAAAATTAAAATAAAATATATCAAGAACAGCAACAATATTACAATAAATATTTCAAGAACAGCATTAATATTACGATAAATATTTCGAGAACAGCAACAATATTACGATAAATATTTCAAATATAAGCTATAAAAACTTAAAAAATTAAGACGAAGAGAAATAAGATAGACTAGTCTGCTTGAGTTTAGAAATTTACAAATTGCATAACGCCTACGGAACTTGACTTCGTTTATAGTGTTTAGTGGACATTTTAATAACGAAAGCAGTATAATTAATGGTTAAAAAGTTCTGTAAGGATGAGATGACGGAACATTAAAATGAATTAGACGGGGGTTTCAGTTTTCACAATTTTTAAGTTTAAATTTTCTATAGCAATATTTGGTAACTTTTCTTAAGTCTATTTGTGAACTACTGGTCTAATTGTTACTGTTTTTATAGCATTAAAACCCAAAGCACTTGTCAACTCTAAGCACCGAATTTCAACTTTCTGAAGTTTCATCTCACAGTTTTTCCTTTATGTTATACAGTTATTTGTAAAACCAATACGGATTTCTCAATTTTTATTTCAAAATTATTTTTATATTATTAACACACTTTCATAATTAGTCTCATATTCAAATGTGTTCCACTCAAAGAAAGAAAAAAAAAACACTGGCTTCCAAGCTTAAATTTATCTTGTATTGGCCTTGAACAGACAGTTGGCAATTAGCGAATAAATAACGAAATTAGTGGAAACCCTTGACAGTATTTTGTTGCCCAATTGTACATGAAGTTTCCTCTGTCATAAGGCAGGTTTTTTATGTGGTGTTATGTTGTATATATATATATATATATATATATATATATATATATATATATATATATATATATATATATGTATATATGTATATATATATATATATATATATATATATATATATATATATATATATATATGTATATATATATATATATATATATATATATATATATATATATATGTATATATATATATATATATATATATATATATATATATATATATATATATATATATATATATATATATATATATATGTATGTATATATATATATATGTATATATATATATATATATATATATATATATATATATATATATATATATATATATATATATATATATATATATATATATATATATATATATATATATATATATTTTGTGGTGACCTTTTGGACACGTCCCTGCCTAGTGATTTGCTGAACTTGAGTTCGAGTACCGCTCAAGCTCGATAGGTTTTTGTTGTTTTTGCAACCTCTCCATCCTTGTGAGAGGGAGCTTGAATGCTAATCATATATACAGTATATATAGTTAGTCTCTAGGGGAATGTCCTACTAGCTAGGACATTGTCACTGTCCTTTGCCTCTGTTATTCATAATCGGCCTTTAAACCTTTAAAGCCTTTGGTTATTGCCTATTTGATCCTACTCCCCTCATATTCCCCTGTTCTACCAAGGCTAGTAAAACGAGTTAGGGATTTCTAGGCTCCATTATGAGAATTGCATGGGCAATATGAATAAGAATAACAATATTTGTGATTTAAGTAAGTGAAAATTTTACCCTCTTCTAATACACGTTAAGGTTGATCATTGATGTCATATGCATTAAAAATTGAGGAACATCTTAATTAATTAAGTAAGAATAACTGATGCTTATGCTTAACAAGGGGGTTTGGGACTCATTATATATATTAATGTATATGTATGTATGTATGTATGTATGTATGTATGTATACGTATTTAAATACGCATATATTTGCTTATTTATACAATTGTAGCCTATATACATATATTTTATATGTATATAAATATTATATACTTATGTATATGTAGTAGTATACACACACACACACACACACACACATATATATATATATATATATATATATATATATATATATATATATATATATATATATGTATATATAGATATATAAAGATATATATATATATATATATATATATATATATATGAATATATATATGTATTTATATATGTATAGATGTATATATATATATATATATATATATATATATATATATATATATGAATATATATATGTATTTATATGTATAGATGTATATATATATATATATATATATATATATATATATATATATATATATATATATATATAGGGTAAATCCATTAATAACAACGAAATTATGAACAAACATTGGAAATTCAATACTAGAGCCACGACCGAAAAAGTATAACTCCTCTGAAAGTTAATTACTCTCCTCCCACACTCATGTATTAGCACAAAGGGACAATATTTATATGCTTTGAACGGGAAAAAGCATTTTCCAAGATATAAAATTCCTGAAATGCAAATCGGAAGCAGGTACAAAGGGAGGTAAATGTGTTGCATTAAGCTATAGGTCTGGTTTCTGGCCCTTCAAATTCAAATTAATTTCATTCTCTGGCACCAGAGGGCTTTGAATTTCCGTCTTTTGAACTAGAATCGTTTTAAAGATAGTGCCGGGACGGTGATATGTTAAAAAGTGACTGGGTGCTTATATGCTAGAAAGAATTGTGGTTGTCGAGATATTTTCTTTTTGTTTTGGAAAACAGGTGAAAAATTCGTGTCACATTTTCAATCAAAATGAAGGATTGATACAATGCCATGTGCCAATATTCTTTACTAGTGTACGCTACCCGTAAAAATGACGGTTAAATATTTAGATATGCACTGACACATATTCAACCCTTCCCTACCTCCTATTTTTCTAACTACATCCCTCTGGTTTGGCAATTTGTTTGAGATTATGGTTTCCGAGTGTACCTCTCGGGGTACCCCTTCTCACCAGGATATGCATACTCCCTCCAGCCGCTCAGCGTAACAGGAAAGAAATTTATTTATATTTATAGCCAGCCACTAGCTGTTCAGTATATAGGGGAGGTTTCCTACTAGAAGACTCATATACAATTTATCTCATTCCTTTAATGAAGAGATTGTGAACGTTTTTTTTTTTTTTTTTTTTTTTTTTTTTTTTTTTTTTTTTTTTTTTTTTTTTTTTTTCAAGTAAAAAGGACAACTCTTTCAGGCTGGAGCTCGAAAAATGGCAGAAAATGTAATGGAAAATATTTTTGTGTTTGATTAATGTTCAGTGGAAAGGTCATCTATCATCATTCGTCACGAAGATTCTGCTTTGTTAAGGAGTTCTTTAGAAATTACGCGAGAATGTTTTGGTGTTCTTGGGAAATTTGCTTTTATTAATTATTAAAAGCATTGCATTGATTCAAAATTATTGTTGTTGCCATCTCATGTGTTTATCCGCTTGAGGCTATGTATTTGAAGATGTTAATACGTATTTATTACTGTTAAATGTTTTGAAAATTGAAAAATCATTCGTTATAATTAGAAGTTAATGGTGAAATCATGTAAATATTCAGTATGGCTGTTAATTATATATCTAATTTCTAACGTAGTCGAGCTGTATTTATGAGCTGTTGGTATTAAAGGGAAGTAAACGAGTGTGATTTGCATTAAGCTTATTCTAAAACTCATTTGGCTAAAACTAAGTCACTCTGAATCTAAATGCGTCATTTTAAGTGTGTGTTCGTAATGAATGTGATATTTTAATGTTATTCATAATATCATCATCAGCCATAGCTAGTCTACTGCAGGACAAAGACCTCAGACATTTCCTTCCACTCGTGTCTGTTTATAGTCTTTCTACGCTAGCCTATACTCTCATATTTTCTTAGTTCGTCAATCCATCGTCTTCTCTTTCGTTTCCTGCTTCTTTGGCAGTCGGTACAGGCCAAATGGAAAATCGAGAAAATAGAAATTCATAAATAAAATTAAACACATTTTATGAATCCAGTTAAAAGAGGGAGGTTCACCTCCAAACCAAAATCTGTCTTTTTTACACTTGTTTAGGGGATTAGGAAAATTTTCAGGCAGACTTTCACAAAGTTGTAGAGGGATGGAAAGGTGGCATCTAATTCTACCTAATTTTGTCTTGAAATAAAAAAGTCTGGGAGACATTGCAAACGTCCAAGAGAAAGAGTTAATACACCACTGTCTTTATCAAAGTTTTAATGCTAAGAATTACAACTTAATATTAAAGGTTCAACTTCTTGTTGCTCTTCAAAGGTTGTTGTAAACCTCTTTGTTATTTATATAATTTTATCATTTGTAATTACTATTACAAATAATGCGAGATCCGTAAGGGGTTAGACCTTATTTAAAGTGGCTTTTACCTATTTTATGTTATTTAGAAAAATAACCGCAGGTAAGGGCCTCTTTACTCTCCCCACCTACTCTTTTTTTTTTTTTTTTTTTTTTTTTTTTTTTTTTTTTTTTTTTTATTCCTCCGTTTGATGGAATCATTCTATAGCAAGAATATCTGACTCTAAAGTATTGCTACATGAATGTGCTAGGCTTTGTTTAAGTGCTACTTACTCAATTTTTCTGAAGTGCTTAGTGAATGTTTCATCTACTGGGTAGTTTCTTCTTTCAGTTGTCTTTGTAGATTTGAATAAGAATAATTCTGTCTTAGTAGTAGTCTGACTCTTGAGTTCATGTCATACTTCCATTTAGAACACTTTCCTTTGTTTATTGATGCTTCTTTTGATGGATTTTTTATTATTATATTTAGTTTATTAATTAACTGCCTCACCCCACGTGGCAAGAGGCACCTCTCTCTCTCTCAAAAAAAAAAAAAAAAAAAAAAAAATACCCAAAGCCATTTTTATTTTCAACGGTTCTTCATGTTTCTCTCAGATAGAATAAGTCGCATTTTAACCTCTTCTTCGATACCAGAATTTCTCAATTTACCCCGGCCATTTTTTCAATTCTTGTTATTGTTAATTAGAGGAGAATTCTTGTCTTTTCTTCTTGCGGTTGCCTAGCAGTGTGCATTCAGTCTTGCAGTATGAATAGCAAAGATTGCTCCTACTTTAAATTTGATCCCTTGATTTTATACTGGCCTTTGAATTTTATATCTTTACACACACACACACACACACACACACATATATATATATATATATATATATATATATATATATATATATATATATATATATATATATATATACACACACACATATATATATATATATATATATATATATATATATATATATATATATATATATATATATATATAAGTATGTATGTATATGTATATACAATTCCTAATAGTTTTAAGACGTCGAATAGGGTGCTTGACATTTTAGCCTAAATTCATCGTAAATTGAAATTAAATTTCATATTAAAAATCCAATAGGGAACATTCCTCTTGGTGGCGTTTCAGTATGCATTGCTGAGATGTAAGTGACATTTGATAGACTACTGTAAAATAGCTCCAAGAAAGTTTTACGCTATTTGCATGTTTATGTATCTATGAATAAATGGCTCCAGCGAACATGAGTGGTTATGGTTTGCACCTTAAGCTATGCCATTTAACGCCCTCTTTCACCCCACATCTTCATCTGACCTTGTTTTCCGTGACCTGTTATCGAGGTAGTGTTTCTTTTGAAGTGATGCAGACGTACACTTCTTATAATCTGGGCCAGGTGTTCTTTACCCGCATGTCATTGTGGCTTTTTTTAATGTCAGTATTTAGACTTTATTCACAACTGATAGTGAGGTCGCCGCTTTCGATATTCCATGATCATCTTTCTGTAGAATTTTAGTCTTGTTGTAGTATCGAGTAATTTTCAATGAAATTAGATGCTTTCATTTTATTATAATTTATATGAGATTAGAAGGATCTACACAATTGAATGTTTGAATAAGGAAAATACAAGAAAAATTGAGTAAAGAAAAGTGTAAAATTAATACACACACACACACACACACACAC